>NW_020185325.1:6902224-7095504 GCF_003031525.2 Neophocaena asiaeorientalis asiaeorientalis | reverse complement strand
CCACAAAAGGGGAAGGCCCCGAAAAAAAAAAAAAAAAAAAAAAAAAAAAAATCTACTGAGTGTCAGCAGTGAGGAAGATGTTGAAATCTAGTATGTATTAATATTTAGTTAAAGGGAATTCTTTTTTCATCATGGTAAATTAGGCCTATTTCCTATTACTGAGTGAGAAGTATAGTGGCCTTGTGGGCTGAATTGGGAAAAATGTGTTACATGTATATGTACAACTACCTTTGGGATATCTTACACATTTTACAATCCTTCTTGATTTCTTTTGGGTAGTTTTTTTTTTTTTTTTTGGTTACCCAAATACTTCCTTGATAATTTGTAAGCCAAAAGATACATAGTTCTTTTATCTGTTACTCTTAAACACTAGCCTGACTTTAAAGCTATGTTTAAAGCTATGTGAAGTACTCAGCTTTATAACAGGATAGTTCTTTTTTTTTTTTTTTCAAAAAATTTTTAGCGTTTTTATTGGAGTATAATTCTTTAAAATGGTGTGTTAGTTCCTGCTTTATAACAAAGTGAATCAGTTATGCATATACATATATCCCCAAATCTCTTCCCTCTTGCGTTCTTTTTGTTCTAGTTCTGTGAAAAATGCCAGTGATAGTTTGATAGGGATTGCATTGAATCTGTAGATTGCTTTGGGTAGTAGACTCATTTTCACACTGTTGATGATTCCAATCCGAGAACATGGTGCATCTCTCCATCTATTTGTATCTTTAATTTCTTTCATTTACTTTTTCATTTCTAATTCTGTTGATTTGAGTCTTCTTTTTTCGTTGATGAATCTGGCTAATGGTTTATCAATTTTGTTTATCTTCTCAAAGCACCAGCTTTTAGTTTTATTGATCTTTGCTATTGTTTCCTTCATTTCTTTTTCTTTTATTTTTGATCTGATCTTTATGATTTCTTTCCTTCTGCTGACTTTGGGGGTTTTTTGTTCTTCTTTCTGTAGTCGCTTTAGGTGTAAAGTTAGGTTGTTTATTTGAGATGTTTCTTGTTTCTTAAGGTAGGATTGTATTGCTATAAACATCCCTCTTAGAACTGCTTTTGCTGCATCCCATAGGTTTTGGGTCATTGTGTTCATTGTCATTTGTTTCTAGGTATTTTTTGATTTCCTCTGATTTCTTCAGTGATCTCTTGGTTATTAAGTAGTGTATTGTGTAGCCTCCATGTGTTTGTATTTTTTAAAGATTTTTTTTCCTGTAATTGATCTCTAGTCTCATAGCATTGTGGTCAGAAAAGATATTTGATATGATTTCCATTTTCTTAAATTTACCAAGGCTTGTCTTGTGACCCAAGTTATGATTTATCCAGGAGAATGTTCCATGAGCACTTGAGAAGAAAGTGTATTCTGTTGTTTTTGGAGGGAATGTCCTATAAATATCAATTAAGTCCTTCTTGTTTAATGTATCATTTAAAGCTTCTGTTTCCTTATTTATTTCCATTTTGGATGATCTGTCCATTGGTGAAAGTGGGGTGTTAAAGTCCCTTACTATGATTGTGTTCCTGTCGATTTCCCCTTTTATGGCTGTTAGTATTTGCCTTATGTATTGAGGTGCTCCTATGTTGGGTGCATAAATATTTACAATTGTTATAGCTTCTTCTTGGATTGATCCCTTGACCATTATGTAGTGTCCTTCTTTGTCCCTTGTAATAGTCTTTATTTTGAAGTCTGTTTTGTCTGATATGAGAATTGCTACTCCAGCTTTCTTTTGCTTTCCATTTGCATGGAATATCTTTTTCCATCCCCTCACTTTCAGTCTGTATGTGTCCCTAGGTCTGAAGTGGGTCTCTTGTAGACAGCATATATATGGGTCTTGTTTTTGTATCCATTCAGCCAGTCTACGTCTTTTGGTTGGAGCATTTAATCCATTTACATTTAAGGTAGTTATTGATATGTATGCTTCTCTTCCCATTTTCTTAATTGTTTTGTGTTTGTTATTGTAGGTGTTTTCCTTCTCTTGTGTTTCCTGCCTAGAGAGGTTCCTTTAGCATTTGTTGTAAAGCTGGCTTGGTTGTGCTGAGTTCTCTTAGCTTTTGCTTGTCTCTAAAGGTTTTCATTTCTCCGTCAAATCTAAATGAGATCCTTGCTGGATAGAATAATCTTGGTTGCAGCTTTTTCCCTTTCATCACTTTAAATAGGTCCTGCCACTCCCTTCTGGCTTGCCGAGTTTCTGCTGAAAGATCATCTGTTAACCTTATGGGGAGTCCCTTGTATGTTATTTTTTGTTTTTCCCTTGCTGCTTTTAATATTTTTTCTTTGTATTTAATTTTCAGTAGTTTGATTAATATGTGTCTTGGCATATTTCTCGTTGGATTTATCCTATATGGGCCTCTCTGTGCTTCCTGGACTTGATTAACTATTTCATTACCCATATTAGGGAAGTTTTCAACTATAATATGTGCCTGTGTTCTGGTGGATGAGGCTGGATCTTGTCTTTCTGGTGGGCAGGTCCACGTCTGGTGGTGTGTTTTGGCATGTCTGTGGACTTATTATGATTTTAGGCAGCCTCTCTGCTAATGGGTGGGGTTGTGTTCCTGTCTTGCTGTTTGTTTGGTATAGGTTGTCCAGCACTGTAGCTTGCCGGTCGTTGAGTGAAGCTGGGTGTTGGTGTTGAGATGGAGATCTCTGGGAGATTTTCGCCATTTGATATTATGTGGAGGTAGGAGGTCTCTGGTGGACCAGTGTCCTGAAGTTGGCACTCCCACCTCAGAGGCAGAGCCCTGATGCCTGTCTATACAGACAAAATCACACACAGAAGCGTACACATACACACTCACAAAAAGAGAAAAAGGTGGAAAGAAAATATATCTCATTGTTCCCAAAGTCCACCTCCTCAGTTTGGGATGATTCGTTGTCTATTCAGGTATTCTGCAGATGCACGTACATCAAGTTGACTGTGGATATTTAATCCGCTGCTTCTGAGGCTGCTGGGAGAAATTTCCCTTTCTCTTCTTTGCACAGCTCCTGGGATTCAGCTTTGGATTTGGCCCCGCCTCTGTGTGTAGGTCGCCTGACGGCATCCGTTCCTGCTCAGACAGGGCGGGGTTAAAGGAGAAGCTGATTCGGGGGCTCTGGCTCATTCAGGCTTGGGGGGACGAAAGGGTACGAAGTGCGGGGCTAGCCTGCGGTGGCAGAGGCCAGTATGATGTTGCACCATCCTGACGTGCGCTGCGCGTTCTCCCGGGGAAGTTGTCCCTGGATCTCGGGACCCTGGCAGTGGCGGGCTGCACAGGCTTCCAGCAGGGGAGGTGTGGATGGTGACCTGTGCTCGCACACGGGCTTCTTGGTGGCGGCAGCAGCAGCCTTAGCGTCTCATGCACGTCTCTGGGGTCCGCGCTGATAGCCACGGCTCGTGCCCATGTCTGGAGCTCCTTTAAGCAGCGCTCTTAATTCCCTCTCCTCACGCACTAGGAAACAAAAGAGGCAGAAAACGTCTCTGGCCTCTTCGGCAGCTCCAGACCTTTTCCCGGACTCCTTTCTGGCTAGCCGTGGCGCACTAGCCCCCTTCAGGCTGTGTTCACGCAGCCAACCCCAGACCTCTCCCTGGGATCCAACCTCAGACGCCCGAGCCTCAGCTCCCAGCCCCGCCCGCCCCGGCACATGAGCAGACAAGCCTCGGGCTGGTGAGTGCCGGTCGGCCCTGATCCTTTGTGCGGGAATCTCTCCGCTTTGGCCTCTGCACTCCTGTTGCTGTGCTCCCCTCCGCGGCTCCGAAGCTTCCCCCTCCGCCACCCGCAGTCTCCGCCCGCGAAGGGGCTTCCTAGTGTGTGGAAACCTTTCCTCCTTCACAGCTCCCTCCCAGTGGTGCAGGTCCCGACCCTATTTTGTCTCTATTCTTTTGCCCTACCCAGGTACGTGGGGACTTTCTTGCCTTTTGTGAGGTCTGAGGTCTTCTGCCAGCGTTCAGTAGGTGTTCTGTAGGAGTTGTTCCACATGTAGAGGTATTTCTGATGTATTTGTGGGGAGGAAGGTGATCTCCACGTCTTACTCTCCTGCCATCTTGAAACTCCTCTCAACAGGATAGTTCTTTTGGCAAAGGTTCTGTTTTTCTTTTATCCTCCTTCCTTGCCTCCCTCCCTCTCTCCTCTTCCTCTCACTCTCTCCCTTTTTTTCTCCCTTTCCTCATTCATTGCTCTTTTCTTCCCATCTGGAATCTCCTCCCCAATATTAAAGGTAGTAAAATCTATATTTTGTTACTTAAACATTTGTGAGTTCTGCAATTCAAAATTTACCAGAACATTTTTTTCTATTAATAAATGGAAAATCAGATATTAGAAACATATTGTCTACCTATAAAAAGTAAAGTATGTTTAAAAATCTTTCAAAATTCTTTTGAATACTTTCTAGAGCACCGACAAATCATGTCCAAATATTGTTCTGTTCTGGGGCAGGGGTGGAGATTGTTTCCATCAGATGCTTGAGACTTGTCTGCGCAGAAAGCAGATAGGTCAAATTGACACTGTGACTTTCTGTAGTTTTTTCATAGCAAAATCTGAGTCTTTTACCTTGATGATTTCTGAAAGTATTATTCAGAAAGACTACATGGAGAATAAAGGTTGAGTCATTGTGTTTTTAAAAAGTAATTTTATAGCTCAGTGTAGTTGTATCAGTAGCTTCTACACTGGTGATCGCAGTCAACCTTCTGCTGCACTTCCCCACACCCACCCAGCCCCATAATAAAGATAGTGACACTGAAGAATTGGTGGCCTAGGAAAATCGTGAAATCATAAAGATTCTCCTTTATCCCACCTTCTGTCAAACTTCTCCTCAAGAATCATTAATTTCCCAGGAAGTCTGACTTTTTAAAAGAGTGATAAAGCTTCAAAATAGGAGTATGACAGGACATGGGATGTTTTGAAAATAGCTACTAGTGTGTTTTAAGTGTAGGGTATGGATGAGGGAGAGGAAGTTATAGAATCTGCCAACAACATTATAAAAAACCCATTTTGTGCCATGTGAAAGTGTTTGGACCTTCTTCTGAAAGCAGTGGAGACCTACTGGAGGATTTTAGGTGGCAAGGGGTTGGGGGTTATGGTACATTAGATTTGCATTTTAGGTGGGTCTTTCTGGCTGCAGTTGTGTATGTGGTAGGAAGGTCTCATAGGAAGCTGTGGTAGTGATCTGGGTTAAAAGACCTGATCTAAGTTGTGGCTGTGGAGAGGGAGAAGAAGGAAGCTACAGTAAAGAGGTCAAGTCTCCAGGGCTTGGAGTTGTGGTTCAGCACTTGGAAATTGCGAGTCAAATCACTTTTGCTATTAGTTTAAGTGTAGATGCATTCTCCATTGTAACATCTGGGTTTCTAACTTGTGTCAGAAACCTAATCTCTATCTTGTGCTGCAGTTCTGATATTCTAGTATTATTACACATTCATTTATATGAGCCATATAGCTCAGTTAGAGTACAGTGTTAAAGAAATAAAGGGGAAAATTTACTCTTCACAAGAACAAGCTAGTTTTAACACAAACCTAAACAGTTTTGTAGCCATAGACCATCCTTCTAATTCTTAGAGGGCATCTCAGAAAAAACTAGCACTCCATGGACTGCAGATCATGCTAGGCAACAGATTTGCTGAGGGCTTCGTACAAGCCTGTTACCATCATGGAAATAAATAAAACAAACTAAATGAAATTATTCTGAAAGTATTACGGGCTGTAGAGAAGTCAGTAGCAACAGTGTTCATTGCTCAAAACAGAACTTTGACATACTCTGTATTTATATACTTGTACTAGAAATTTAGCTTCAGAGTTTTCTATGCAAATTAAACTCAGTTGGAAAAGGGCAGTAGTCAAAAGATACACACGTTTTAGACTTTGCTTAATTTCTTGAGTTATTTGGTAGCCTAGAACCATTAAGGGCACAAGGAAGTCTGAGACATTGTAGGATCTGGGAACCTTAGCCAGGCTGTGGAAGAAGTTCTTGTCTCACCTGCTTAGTATTGAAAAGAGCCTGCCTAAGAACTTTTATAAGCTGCCTTGGGATTGACTTGGTTGCCTGATTGAGCACACAGTGTCCCTAGGAGACACTGTGTGCCCTAGGATAGGACTTCAACTTATTCAATTAGATCTTTCTTCTGATCAGGTCAGAGGTATTGTAACAGCTTTTTAATAGGTAATGAAAAATCTCAGATCTTGTTTGCCTACCTCCTAGAAACAAGTGGTGAGAAGAGAAGTGGCAAAATGACATCAAATTGGTTGGCCAAGATGACAGCATTTGTTCATGTTTTAGGATATGGAACATCGATCAAACTGGTATCAAGGGAGTAGAATTAGTGAAAGAGAAATGGCTGTGTTGGCAGAAGCAGCAAAATAACTTTGGAGGAGCCCGAGCTCGAGAAAGCTTCTCTGTGGTGTTTGCTATATAGTGAATGTTTGTGTCCCCTTAGAATTCATTATGTTGAAATCTAATTCCCACTGTGATGATATTTGGAGGTGGGCCTTTGGGAGGTGATTAGGTCATGAATGGGGAGCCCTCATGAACGGGATTAGTGCCCTTATTGAAGAGATCCCAGAGGGCTCTCTTCCTCCTGCCATATGAGGACAGTGAGAAGACCACAGTCTATGAACCAGGAAATAGGCTCTCAGCAGATGCTGAATCTGCTATCACCTTGAACTTAGAGTTCCCATCCTCCAGAACAAAGAGAAATAAATTCTTGTTATTATAAGCCACCACCAGTGGTGTTTTGTTATGGAAGCCCAAACAGATGAAGACAGTGTTGGAAGTAGCAGCAGAAGTGGTGAGCCAGCAAGGGGTGTGGCAGGTGGTTGGAGTGCCTTTAACTGACACATTAAGGTATTGTATTCCTTAAGCAGTGGCAGGCAGTTGAGCATCAAAAAAGACCATGAGAACAGGAATGGGAGGTAACCACATGGATTAGTATGTGAGCTCTAATTGATTCAAGATTTTTTTTTTTACTGCCATAAGTTTTGCTACATTTTAAAATCTAAATGTAAACATTGGGGCAGTGCTTATTATAGTTTTGTTAGATTTATGAAATGTTCATAAAGTTTTGTTAGATATATGAAATGTTCATAAAGCTTAGATCCAAGCTGGGTTTATGTGCAGAGTAGTAGGTAGAAGTTGGCTTCAAGCAAATCACTGGAAATTGCAGAAAATATTGCAATACGTCAAGTGATTTAAGTTGTCAGGAAGGATCAGAGATTAATTCAGTTACTGAATTTCATGCTTAGTTTTCTTTTATTGCCAAATAATACTGGAAAACAGAGGTTAGCTGTTACGCTTACTTTAATACTTCTCTTCTTGATTGAAATTGACATTTTTATGTGGACCACAAAGCATACAAAATATAGTAATATTATATTTTCTCTAAAAAAAAAAGAAATTATATCAAATAAAATACAGACCATACACTTGTTTCTGATGCTAGCAATGGAGGATATGTACTGACTTCTTATAGAACATATTTAGTTTTAGTAGTACCTCTTCATGCTGCTGGAATACATTCATTTAATAATTACTTTTGAGAAGTCTGTTACTACATGCTAGGTATTGTCTTGTTGGTCAGGATACATTATTGAATAAAAAAGATAAGGATTTCTGCCCTAGAATTTGTATTTTAGTAGGAGAAGGCAGGCAATACAGTCAAAAAATAAGTAAGTAAATAAGAGTAAGTTAAAAAGTGGTAACTACTGTGGACAAAAGAAAAAGTAGAGCAAGCTCAGGAGGATGGGGGTATAATTTTAAATTCAGGCTAGTTTCATTGAGATGACATTGGGAAAAACCCTCGAAGAAAGTAAGGAATAAAAGCCATGAAGATATCTGGGGTAAGAATGTTCCAGAGAGAGAGAGAGAGTAGTCCATGCCAATGTGTTCTGGAGGAACAGCAAGGATCCAAGTGTTTCACCATGTCCAGATTGCCTTGTCAGCCATCTGATGGGGGGCAAGTCAGGGCTTTTTGCTTCCGTCAGTAAGTACATAGTAAATGCCAAGCACTTTGCTAGAATTTTGGGAAGATTAACATGTTTTCTGACCTCTCAGAGCTTACAGTCAATCAGGGAAAATATACATTAAACACATAAAACCTTAATTATTACTGGGAAAAGTTTTCCCAAGTATAAGGATTCCACACAAAAGTAGAATTTAACTTAATCTGCCACTAGCATTGATTTTCTCAAGGAAACAAATTTCTGGTGAGTTGTGAAGAAAGAAAGTGAGCAGGGCCAAGGAATGAGTATCACTTTCAAGGTAGAGGAATTAGCCTGTTCAGTGTGGACTGAAGCAGAAAGGAGGCCAGCAAGTTGATGAAATTAGAAGAAGGCCAGTGTGATTTGAGCATAGAACATAGGATAAGTGGCTTGAGTTGAGGCTGTGGCCAGATGATGTTGATTGAGGCTGTGGCCAGATGATACAGATCCTTAGACCATATTAAAGAGTTTGGACTATATCCACAGGGCCAAATGAAGCCATTGAATGAGTTGTGTGGAGGTGTAAGCAATATAGAAAGGGCAGCTAACTGAAAATCCGCAGAACTGGGTTCTAATGCGGGCTGTGATAATAACTTGCTGTGTGACTTGAGTAAGTGAAAAGAAACCCTGGGCCTCAATCATTTTATATATCCATGCCTGTATTTATATCTATATCCTTTTGCATATTCATATCTATATCTATTTGCTAGATTACTTTGTCTCTAGGATACTGTAATAGGTTGAATTGTGTCCCTGCCAAAAGATATGTTGAAGTCATAAGCACCAGTACTTCAGAATGTGACTTTGTTTGGAAATAAGGTCATTGCAGATGTAACTGGTTATGATGAGGTCATACTGGGATATGGTGGGCCCTGAATCCAATATGATTGTTGTCCTTTTAAGGAAGGGGAGATCTAGTGACACACAGAGGGAAGACAGCCATGCGAAGACAGAATCAGAGACTGGAGTGATGCACTGATAGGCCAAGGAGTGCCAGGGCTTACCAGCTTGACTAATTACATCTGCAAAGACTGTTTTCAAACAAGGTTATAGTCATAGGTACCAGAGACTGGGACTTAAACACATCTTTTTAGGGGAAATAATTCAAGCCACTATACCTCCTATTGTTCCTGTTCTCTAAAGAATTGTCTATACTGATACTTTTGAATTTCTTACCATCCTATTTAATCCTGGATAATTTGGTTTCTGTTTCTGCCCCTATAAACTAGCTGCCATGCAAAAATTCACCAACGATCCCCTAGTTGCCAAATCCTTTAGATAATTTTTAATCTTCGTCATACTTCACCTCTAAGGGACATTTGAATCTGTTGGCCACTTTTTTCTTAAAGCTTCCTCATACTTTAGTTTCAAACCCACACTAAAAATTTTCTTGTATTTCTCTAAATTTGTTTTTCTCTTCCTCTACCTGCCCTTTAAGTACTGGTTTCCCTGGAGTCCTGTGCACTTTTTTGGTTCATTCATCCATCCCTATGTCTTCACTCACTGAGGGCTAGCTAATGACTCTGAAATTCGCATCTTTAACCAAGCCCATCTAAAGCTCGAGGTAACAGTACTGAAATGCCTATTGTATATCTCTGTTTAACATATCCCAAGTTGAACTAATTCTCTTTATCTCCTAACCTATTCTGATTATTCTTACCTAGTGAATAGCAGCACCTTCTACCATTCATCTGAATCAGATACTTAGAAGTTTAATTAGATCCCTCTGCCACTTTCTTCACAATCATTTAGTCACCATTCCTTCTTATTCTTTTTCATCTCGGCTACAGAAGCATTGTTCTTGGAACATAGCTGGGCCTCCCATTCCCAGCTTTGTACTTTCTCAGGCACTTTCACCATCAGAGGGACCTTCCTTAACAAGAACCTTAAGATGTTAATCTTCTGCCTAACCCCTTGATTATCTTTTACTGTTTAGAGAATAAAGTTCAAACTTCTTAAGCATGGCATCCACATCAGCCTTCTGCCTATAGCCTAGACTGTTTTTTACCTGTCAGCCTCTACAGGATGCTTTAGCCACACCCAGATGGCTGCTGTTCTCCAGACATGCCAGGTCATTTTCTCAGCACTCTGCCTTTACTCATCCTCATGCCTATTAATAAAAGTCCCCTCCCCAAATCTGCCCAGCTGAACGTCCTTCATCTTTTTTCAAATTTAACCTCTAGCATTATATTTTCTATGAGCTTTCTGTGATTGTCCCCATTCCCCACTCAAATAAATTGCCCTCTCTCCTTTGGGATGTTCTCTCATATCATCTATGAAACTTCATGGATTTAATGTGTGTACATCTGTTTTCCCTTCTTCATTGCAAATGTCTTGAGGGCAGGGACTATCTTTATTGATCTTTTTATTCCCAGGACCTAGAACAGTGCCTTCCCATAACTAGTGCTTAATAAATGCTTTTTGAAGGCATAGCATATACAGTATATAAGTACTTCATTTTTAAAAGAAACATGGTGAATTTGGGGATTTTGATTTCTCTGTGCACCAAATTATTTCTCTGAGTTATCAAAAAAAAAAAAAAAAAAGAAAATCTGGAAGAGCATCCAGGAAAGAAAAAAATATACAGCTGAGTATGAAATTACTTCATAGAGTAATAGATAATGAAATAGTGTACATTGAAATTTGCCATGGTCTACACTTCAGTATGCTTTGTGTTTAATCACTTTTACTTTAAAAATTCTAAATTGATCACAAGATCATCACTCAACTCTCGATACCTTAGGAAGGAAAGTATTTCTTTAAGTCAGCAATAGTTGGTGAATTAGTATCTATTGTCTCCAGTGGAAAGTAGTTCGTCAACTTTTCCATGTTATACTGGAGAACAGAGTGGATAATCACAGTAAGCAATAAGTTCTGCTTAAAGAGGGCGTGTCAGTAACGGTTTCCCCACAGTGAGGAAGCTGCTGCCCGCTCATTTTGAATGCTTTGTGCTTTATTATGTTGTTTCTGGATGGCTTTCCATCTTTCTTTTCTCACTCCTTGGGCCCCTCCTCTAGGGCTCAGTAACACGGTAGAGATGCTTTTTGACAGACAAGAGATAATCTTACACTTGACTTCCAATATCAAGGCATTTTAACCGGCACACTTTATATTGAATAATTCATGGGTATTCAAGCTTTACTTCACTCCACAAAGAAAGTGCTTTCTCTTAGCCACAGTAGATACGAGCAGCTAATTCATTATTTAAAGAGATTAAGTATTAGCAACTGGTACTGGCTCTTCAGAGCTCTCTTTATTCCCTTCGCTCGTGTTATCCCCAGCCTCTCAGCTGCCTGGAACAGTTTTTAGATTGATTTTACCATATTTAAGTCTTTTTAAAAACAGATCTACCCCAAAACCTCACTATTTTCAGACTGCTTTGTCCTATTTTAAAAACGTAAAGCAACGTCTGTTAGAACTCTGTGAATCTCTGCAGGCTCACGGGAATACATACAATTGCAACACTTTTTGCTTTCAGTTAAGAAAATGTGGCAGGTGGGAGGAATGCAAGAAATTCAAGTTTGCTCAGATTTACAGACCACTTGCTGCAACAGGCCAAGGAAGGGTTGGGCATTTTAATCAGGTGGTGAAAGTGGATGAATCCTCAACTTTCAAGTATTGTTACTCTGAAAGGAAAAGTCCCCATGGAGAGCTGTCCTCTATATTTTCAGAGAAAAAGAGGAGGAAGGGTTTGAAATGTCTGTGTCTTTTTTGTAGACAGAACCTTAGGTTGGATCTCATTCAGCACAAATTTTCACTCTTTCATTTCCAGTTAAGAAGAGAGAGGAAAATTTGTTAAGGGGTTATGAGGTTTCACTTTCCATAGACCTTGCCAGAGGGTAACATAACAACGTAATCGGGTCTGGGATGGTGAAATAGTGGGAATTACTTTATATATATGTATAATTATATATAATATATATAATATATATTTAACTTTTAAAGTTTATATATATATAAACTTTATATATATTTTAAACTTCTTTTAAAAAGTGATTCTAAGGAAATGTATTTCTAGGATATGATATGAAAGAAAACACTGAACATGTTGTTTAAAGCAGTAATAAATGCTTTTCATAATTTTATATCTTAGATCAAGTTTAGCCTTTTTAGGAATGTTTTAAAGTAGATATTCCACTAGAGTGATAAAATAAATTGATGTGTTTTTTTTTCTACTCTATATGGCCTGAAAAATTGGGTGGTTCTAAAACTAAGGAACTATTATTAACTTACATAGCTTTCTTTTTTCCAGTTAAATATTAAAAGGGTATGGATTGTAAATGAACTCCCTATACCTATACCAGGATGCTCTTGAATTTTGAGTATCTTTTACTTAGTGCATAGGGAATATATTATGTGCATACTTCATTTCTTCATAAATTTCTTGAATGAGAAAATCATATAGTAGATGATCAATAACAATGTGTTTCTTGAATGACTGAACCTTAAGTCCAGATCTGGACCATAGTATGTAAAGCCTTGCTTTAAAAGGTAGAAAAGTAAGTCTGCATCAAAGATCATTTCCCTTTTATTGTATTAAAGACAAGGTCCTGTGTGCTGACAAATAACAGACAGAACTAAGACGCCATCCTCACCTCATAATTCTTAGTGTCCACACTAGCCTTAGAACTGTCAGAGAATAGAGAGAAAACTCATAGGAGACTAGAGGACCACCACTCTCGGGAAAACTGTTGTTTCTGAAGCTGAGATTCTACAAGCTGTTCCTTGTCTAATGTGCAACAAGGGACACCAGTTGAAGATTTTTCATGCAGAAGAGTACATGATTGTAAGTAGCTTGAGTTTTGAAGTTAAAATAACCTATGTCTAAAGCATAGTTCTACCATGTAATAGCTGTTGCAACCTTGCACAAGTGGCATAATCTCCCCAAACCTCCTTTTCTATTTGTAAAATGAGGATTTTAATGGTATCAAACTCATAGGTGTGAGAATTGATGAGATAATGCCTGAAAATTGTTTAGCGTAGTGCTTAGCACATAAGAAACATTCAATAAACTTTTTTTCAAAAGAGTCTTCTTGGAAAATTAACCTGACACTGACATAGAAATTTAATTTGCCGTTGAGACTGTAGATGTTTAGAAAATTGCTGCATTGTACAAAATTAGGAGTTTTATGAAATCCTACTGTATTTTGTCCTGTTATTTTTTATTTAAAATTTTTTTTAATTAAGGTTAAATTTTTTAAAATAAATTATTTATCTTTGGCTGCATTGGGTCTTCGTTGCTGTGCGCGGGCTTTCTCTAGTTGTGGCAAGCGGGAGCTACTCTTTGTTGTGGTGCCTGGGCATCTCATTGCAGTGGCTTCTCTTGTTGCAGAGTGTGGGCTCTAGGTGTGTGGGCTTCAGTAGTTGTGGCACGTGGGCTCAGTAGTTGTGGCACGCAGGCTTCAGTAGTTGTGGCCCGCAGGCTCTAGGGTGCAAGCTCAGTATTTGTGGCTCGTGGGCTCTAGAGAGCAGGCTCAGTTGTTGCGGTGCATGGACTTAGTTGCTCTGTGGCATGTGGGATCTTCCCAGTTTTGTCCTAATCTAAATAGGCATTCCAGATCAGTTGTGCCGAAAAGGAGGGAAAACATTTTCATACTACTCTTGGACATAATTATAGATATCAAAAGAGACGTGCTCACTATGAACTAGTAGCTTCTGCTTCCACTAGGGTGCTTTTACATATCTTCACTGAAGAAAATGTAGCTTTATTCATTTTGCAAAGTTTTATAAACATTTTAAAGTTTTTGTAGAAGTTTGATAGTTTGTATTATGTATTGATGATTTTAAGCATGCACCTGAGATGGAGGTGGGAATTGAAAATTTTGTTTCTTAAATGGGAAAAAGAATTGGAGAATCAGGGCCTATCTATTGTCATTACCTAGTTTTAAAAACATATTTAGGAATCTGAACTGTGAGAAGTTGAGGCAACCTTGCTGGAAATAAAACTCTTCTCCAAGATCAGAATTTAAAATGTGAGTCCCAGGTTTTAAGATTTATCTATCATATCAGCCATTGTACAGAATCGGGTTCTTTCTTCTACTGGATTTCTTCCAGAGACATTTTTAGACAATATTACCTTTTTCTAAACACACACATATGCATACACATACATTTATAAACACAAAACTTGCAATTGTGAGCAGTCAACCCCACTTCCACTGCATTGATGAAATCTCAATAAAGAGGAGACATAATGGGAAAGACTAAAATATATATTTATAAAAAATTTATAAATCATTCTAAAACTTTATAAAAGTAAGCTATTTTTTCCCTTTGTAAGCATGCTTACTTTAATATGGATGAAAAGTGCTGACAGCTAGTCTGTAGGAACAAGTTATGTTTGGCTGTTCTCTTTTGCCATTAGTGAAGAGAAACCATTCCTTAATGGTAGGGCCACCTAACAGACGCTGAGTTGAGTTCCACCCACAATTATTGAATGCTGACAAGGTGCCCTCCTCAAGCCATGTGCTGGGACTTAAATAAGAACCAGTGCTGGAAACTCAAGGATCTAACAGTCCCATGAAAAGCTTTCAATTGAGGGCAGTTACTAGAATATTTGTATTATCTTGAGGTGTGTAGGAAGTATTCTGTTGCTAATAAAAGGCAAAGATACAAGGTTGGGAATGGCATTAATCTTCATCTGTCTAAAAGGATTCAAATTTATATATGATATCACTTGAACGCATATGTTTTCTGATATGAGTTCGAGAAGGGTGAGAGAAATCACAGGTAGATCCAGAACTACACGGAACCAGCAGCCTCTGGTGAGCAGCCATTACTGCTCTACAACCAACAGTTGTGTGCTTAGAGTATTTTGTAGAATTTATGAACTATGATATTATAGCTACTTCCATTGTCTTAATTTTACCCACACATTTTTAATGAAAAGGTGAGACTAGATAAAAACTAAGGTGCTTAGAGTTTTACATATTTGTCTTATTGAGAATGATGCTCTTTATGTAAAAAATGTTACAGCTTATACATTCTATTTTGTAATAAAAATGAATTATATTTGTTTATGAATATACCTAGTATTATGTAGTTGCTCAAGTTATATTTGTTTAGTAGAATTCTAGAAAGTTCAAAATTCATATTTGACATGTAGTTTAATATTAAAGCAAATATTAGTCATATTTATTTTTCTCTGTAAAAAACAATTTTTGAGAACTGTAACAGTATTAACAATATGATTTAATTCTCATGCTTTAAAAATACTTTTTGAATGCCATGTAAATGAAAATAAGACATTAGTGTTGTTTTGTTTATTTTTCAGATTTTATTTTCTCTCTCTTGTTTGTTTGTGTTTTACAAATCTAGTTTTGCCACTGAATTGTATGGCTCTTGTAGGCATCATCTGACATGTGGAATACAATGGAAAAAAAAGTTAGGGCACAGTGTCCTAGTGGATTTTAACTATAACTTTTCTCCAAATATGTGATTGTCCTATAAATACTATTGCAACAATGTCTGAGATTCATTCAACTTTCAATACTTGGCCAGCCACAGATCTTGCCTCTGTTACTCTCAACCTGTCCATTTTCCAAACCTCCAATATCCTGGTTTTTGTTCTATTTCTTTGTTTAAGATTGCCTACTTCTCTGAGACACTAATGTTAGGACTGATAAACTCTTTCCAATTATTGACCAGTTCTGTCCAGACAGGGTAAATGAGGATCTTTTCCAAATGCTTTCTGAAAGAAAGAGACATATTTAATACTTAAGATTTTGATTTATTAATCTTAGTTGACTGCCTTACTGTCTAAATTCCACATTTACACGAAACTGAATTAGCATGTACAGGGTGATTCAAGAGTAGTAAGATATTCCAAAATTTCTACGAAGAACAGCTGTGTTTTGAAACAATGTGAGCCTAACAGGGCTGAGAAATCAATGTATCCAGTACTAAACAGACCCATAAGAAAATAAAAATATGTTGCTGGCCAACTTTGGTGCCAAGATAGTGAGTTTTGAAAGTTAAGTATCAAGATTACCCAAAGAGGAAGAGTGAGAGAAATCAATGAATCACCTAAATTCTTTTGGTAATTTTTAATATATTACACTAATTCCCTCTCTAAAGACAAAAATAATGAATGAACTCAACAAATAACGGTTGGTTATAGGATTCTAGTGTCTTTAGGGCAACTCATCTTTATGATTATTGACATTCTAGCATTGGCCCATTAATATTTAGATGATTTGGTTTTGAAAAATATCTCTTTCCCTATAACAACTTAAGAATTTTTGTCACCTCAACTGAGAACAATTTTCAGAACAAATGGAAACCAGTTTTGTTTACTGTTCCATTGTTATCATTTTTGAAACAGAAGTTCAAACCATGGATTCTAGAACACTTGGGTCAAAACAGAGTGTGGAGATTTCCCTGGCTGTCCAGTGGTTAAGACTTCACCTTCCAATGCAGGAGGTGCTGGTTCGATCTCTGATCGGGGAGCTAAGATCCCACATGGCTTGCTGCCAATAAACCAAAACATAAAACAGAAGCAATATTGTAACAAATTCAATAAAAACTTTAAAAATGGTCCACATCAAAAAAAAATCTTAAAAAAAACCCCCCAAAACAGAGAGGCTATGCTATTACCCATTAATTCAAGTTAATGTAGATAAATTTTAATCATTTTATTGGTGATAAGCATTGCTTAACAGTTAAAATGTCTAAGAAAGTTAGATTAGAATTACTTCAGAGTTTCATAATTTTGATGGTGGTTTTTATGTTGGTCAACTATGTATTTTTAAAAGTTAACTCTCCATCATCCATCTTCTTGTCAGTGACAAATAACAGATAATGTAGAATACAAGTATGTAAAATATAGTAATATGAAGCTTTGGGAAACATCACCTGGATTTCTGTCTGCCTGCCTATCTATCTATGTATCTATCTATCTACCTATCTACCTACCTACCTACCTATCTATCTACCTATATCTATCAAATTTCCTTTACATATGATTAGATAAGAAGATAAGAAGATAAGCCGTAACAGGACAAGATTAAAATTTGGCCATGTACAAGCCACAGGGTAAACCATTCTGCACATGGGAAATCCAAGGTGATTTGTTATATGAGTTTGAGATACAACACACAGGGAGAATTTTGTCATATCTTAGGCAGTCATGCTACAAGAGTTCAGGACTCAGATTACAAGAGAAGAAACACTATGCCTTCCATAAACACTTCTATATGGAAATATGGCAAATGAAGGCAGATGTAAGGTAAGAAACTGAAGGTTTTAACACTTGAGTTTTCTCTTTAGTTTGTTCTAGGTTCTGAGAATGACTAAATAAATCTTGAAATTTGCCTGTTTGCAAAAGCCTATCTATATTATCTTTCATATATCTGTATATTTACCACAGAAACCTTAAATGTATACAAATATGAATTAATTGATATCATCAGGACATACAGTATTTCATATACATGCATAAATGACTTTTCCACATAACTAAAGCATAACCCTATGAGAACTACAATTAAAAAATCAGCAATTTGAAGAAAGAACATCTTCAAAGTAGCAAATGGTTCTGGAACTTCCGAAAAAGAACACCCAGACCATAATTATTTCCTGCTAACTCAGGGTTAGAAATGCTTTGGCTCCTAATACACTGAAGCTTGCAAGAGCCCTAGAAGTATTTGCCATCTTCCTAAGGAGTTCAAGGAGCTATGCCCTGAGGCACTGGTATATCTACTTATTCTTTTTCAACCATACTCTCAACCTTCATTGCTGTCTGTGAGCCTACCTTTGAAATGGCTCTTCTATTGATCTCCTCTCTTCTCTCTACCATAATTTGTATATTACATACTACTTAGGCTGAAGGTTTTGCTTAACAGAATTTTCTGTAAATATTGGTTTAACTAGGCTTCAAGGAAGCTCCTGGGTAGCTATTCCATGACTATAGCATTGGGAGTTGTGTTGAGAGAATTGTTGGAGCGATTTTATTCTTTGCACTTCTATATCCTATGGGAGGAGTTTATAATATAATTGATTAAAGCACAGGCCATTTATTGGGTTACATTTTAACAAGTAGGGAGTGTTACCATTACCTCTAATGCCATGACCCATCCATTTCCATATCCTTTCTCTCTAGTACTTTTGACTTCTTTGTATTAAACTGATCAAATAGGGTTTACTTCCCAGAGATAGAACTGACTAACTCATACTAACTCATGTGTAATCTCTATTTCTGTTTTAGCCCTTCTGCATCTGTGACTGGGTAGGTAAATTATGTTTAGTCTATTTTGAGGGCTCCAAAGTTTTTGGAGAGAAGAGCAAGAATCCTTATTTAGACTTTGTCTAAATTTTGCTCTTAATGAGAGAAGTTGTGTAGGTGGTGGGTTAGGGTAGTGAAGAGAGAATAGGGTAATGTCTCCAAACTAATATTCATTTCCCACTGAGTATGGTTCCCTTCATGCATAATTGCTTGGCCAGAGAAACCAGAGGGAAAGAGTGCAAAGCTTTCCTTGACCCCTGATACATTAAGCATATGTTTTGTTTGTCAATTTTGTGACATCTCGTTTGGTTGCTTGGAGACTTCTGGGACTCTTGTTTGTACTCTTGATAGGTAAGGCTTCTCTTTAGTTTTCTATATGTAAGGCTTCTGGATAGCTGATCTGTTATTCTAATTACTTTAAGAGAATAAATGATGATTTAAAATCTAGAAACTTGAGATTTATTTAAGTCTGTGAAGAGAATGAGTGTTAAGTAGAATTAACCTTGTTATAGAGCTTTACCTACTCAAGTAAAAATTTGAGTGAGGGAATCAGTTGCAGACTTTCCAGGCAAGCTTAAACCAAATAATTTTCATTGAAATGTCAGACAAATAACTATTAGTTCTTAGAGTTATAAAAAGGAAAAATTCTTAAGATCAAAGCTAAAACCTAATTCAGATCACTTGTATTAAGCTCCACTTAAGAGGTTCATAATTTTTTCATCGAAGGAAAAAGCTATTTTTTTCCACTTCATTCTACAAAATACTCTCCTTTTTATGAAGATTTTATTCTTTGGTCTGATTTGTTTAGCTGGAGCCAAACTGAATTGCCAGTTTTTGAGCCAAACTTGTTATTGACTGAATTGGACCATTGCTACTGAAAAGAGCAAAGAATGTTTTGCTGAAGCCCTTGAGGTGTTGAAGACATGACATCTGCAGGCAAAAAAATCAAAACTATTTTTATGTGTAATGATATGACTGGACACTTATTGAAACTGTTTTGATCAGAGCCCAAAGAAACAAACACATGTATGTGAAATTGAGCCTTCCCATGATGAACTAGGAAAGTAGCTCACACTTTGCTTTGTTAATGTTGTTGAGAAGACATTGCTTAGGACTGGGACAAGTAGGGCAGGATTTGAGCTGCTAAAACTATAGAGATCTTCTACTTAGTTTAACATACTGTAATGAGAGACACAGAGGTTCTGTTCTGAATTACTAAGCTATTACTTTTGAATTTTGTGTAGTCAGATATCCCAAGGTTTCCATTTAGCATTTACTAAACCACTTAGAGGATTTCCTTCTGGAACTAGCAGAACTCAGCTCTGGCAGGGACCTGATAAAGTTCTAGCCCTGTATGAGAGTAAGAAATAAAATGTCTTTGCAATCCTGTCTTCCAGGGAGGATAGATAAACAAGTCCCGTAAAAAAATGTATGTCTATTATATTACTCTCTTTGGGGGTTGGTTGGGTTTTTCCCCCCTACTGCAGTGCATTTTGAGGACCTAATATCAGGTATTAAAAAGTTATACTATACTAAATATAGAAGATATTTTAAAAACTCACATAGGGCTTCCTTGGTGGCGCAGTGGTTGAGAGTCCGCCTGCCAATGCAGGGGACACGGGTTCGTGCCCCGGTCCGGGAAGATCCCACATGCCATGGAGCGGCTAGGCCCGTGAGCCATGGCCGCTGAGCCTGCGCGTCCGGAGCCTGCGCGTCCGGAGCCTGTGCTCCGCAACAGGAGAGGGCACAGCAGTGAGAGGCCCGCGTACCGCAAAAAACCCCAAAAACTCACATAGTAGCTAGCGTTCACAATGTTATAATAATTTGAAAGTAATTTCAGTCACATAAATAACTAAAGAACTCTTGAACAACTGGGTTGTATTATTTCCATTAGACAATATTCAAGGTGTAGGAAGGCAAACACATGGCTACGTGCAGTTATCTCTCTAAAATACCTTTGGCTTGAAATTATTAGCCTATATGGCCAATTCTAATAGCTGGTTAGAGAACACCAAATGTCAAGACATCCCTCCTGTTGTGGCATTTATTATGTTTTAAAAATAGAAATATTCAGAGCTAATATCTTACATAAGAGATTTCTATTATATATTTATTTTGCTTTTAATAATCATAGAATTACAGAATTTTAGATTTGCAAAGAATTTCAAAATTTACTTTTTGTAGTTATTTATCTGCTTTTAAATAAGACAAAATTTCATTCATTTGGGAAAACTATTTTCCTTGTCTTAAAATTCTCCTGAGATACGTACTTTGTTCCAGTAGTGTCCAACCAACACATCAAGTTGTGCTAGTAGGTTCTACACATGTAATGGCTTGTGGCCATTACAATTCCTTAAATTATAAGCACTGGTATAAGATGGGATCTGGGAGTGTGTTTGGGAGAAGTGATCTTTTTTTTGCTTTTAGTCTATTGCTTTTTTTTGGTATTACCTTCCCTTACCCAACCTGATAAAACTTTAGGGAAATGAGATGTTTTTCTTTTCTTAAAAAAAAAAAAAAAATTATGAAGACCCCTGCTTTATGTTACCACTGGATGATTTCACTTTTTCAGAACTTCTACATTTTATGTATTTATAAGAATCCATTCTAAATTCTTTGTGCTCCAGCTGAGTCCATTTTAGTCCTCAGAAGAGCAGGGAAGAGCTGCTCTCCATCACTGATAGCACAGCTCTCCGTGTACATGATGACTTTAGCCTTGTAGCTGATCTGCTGTGACAGAGGCAATGTGTGACTCATCGGGGGCTGCTCTTAAGTCAGTGAGTGATAAGACAACTGGCTGTATCTCAAAGACTCCTCAAGTCTGACGCTCACACTTAACTGGCTTAAGAGCCCAAGAATGAACAACAGAGGATGATTTCAGGAGAGAATTTTTGTCCACATCTGAGTCTTCAGATTACTTTATTTCCAATTAGATACTCAAACTTCAAGTTTCTAAAAGTTTGACCCACTTGCTTCCTGATACATAAGGGTGACTTCTAAGTAGTACTGCATTTACTATAGAGGGAGAGGTAGTACCACATGAGGAGGAATACCAGAAAGGTCCTTCTATCAATATTGAGTCATTAGAACCAGAAATTCCTTGGGAAAGAGCAGAGATCAGGAGAAAGAGCTTTGGAGACAGATGGCTTTGGACTTGAATGTCTGCTCTTCCACTCAATAGCTGATGGGAAAGTGGGAAGGAAAATGTTGGAGATAGCAGAGTACTTAGAGAGTACTTAGGACTGGGTGGGAGTATCATATGCCAGTCAGAAGGGCCTTGGGCAATTATGTGTCTATATTGGGGAAAGTTTAGGTAACAAGAGAAAAAGGGAGGAGGGATAGCACCAAAGACAAATACTAAATACTTTCATAATGATAAGAATTAAAAAAAAAAGAAAGTTAAAGGCTAGCTAAATCTGTGGATACTCAAATGCAGAGGTTAGATTTATTCATTGTCTCTCTCTCTATATATATACATATACTGTATATAGATTGATATAGATACATGTATTTTTAGAATTTTATTTTATGTGTGTGTATTTACTATGAAACTGCTGCATACCAAGTATTGTGTTAGTCATTGGGAATACAAAGACAAATAAGCCATAGTCTTAGTACCTTAAGTTTGAACACCCCTTTGTATCTTTCACGGTATTTTTGCATAGATCATCTCATTCTATGTCCTCAGCAAGTTCTGACAAAAAGATATTTAATCTTGCCAGGATATGCAGGATCATGAGTATGCAAGGGAAGGTTGTAAGGAGTTATGTCCTGTATCTTGATCTGGCACCTTTCCATGTGACGTTGGAAAGAGTGTAGAACTATAAAGTCTCGAGAAATCGTGACTCCCACAGGTAAGGATTATGAGGTACCAGAAGGTATAAATGCATGTTGAAGAAAAGTGTCTCCCTCTATCCCTTTTCCGAAGTGTCCTGTGCCTTGGAAGAAGAATCTTGCTCCCTTGAGGAAGTATCAGGGTTTCTGTGAGCCCATTTGCAGAATCACAAGAGCTGCATGTGTTCCCAGTCGGGGGTTGTATAGAGAATTCTGTTGAACAAATTGTGAGGCCCACTCTCTTTCTAGGTGGTAAAATCAGGAACTTTTAAAGGACTTCTGTGCATTAATTATAATATAGGTGTTACAGGGTGAAAGAGCATTTACATTCTTCAAACAAGCTATGTACACAGATGGTCAGGAAGGCATTTTTCCGAATGAAGGGGAAATGGAGAAACATTTTGAAAAAATGTCATCGGAGATATTATCCATTATCATTAAATATAGATACACAGTATAGAATGCAATTAAAGTTATTTTTGACTCCTGGCAGAACTTGAGGTGGTGGTTTGTCTGACTGTTGTAGGACATCAGTGAGTGGGACTGGGCCTCATTAGGGAGGAGGAAGGAAGAACAAAAACTGCCAACACAGCAAATGGAGCCTCTTAAAGCAGACGGTTAATGCACTTTGTCATATAACACTGGGAACTGTAGATCCCCATGGTCATGAAGAGAATAGAAGGAAAACAGGGCTCCCAGCTAGGATGCTTAAGCACATAAGTGGTTCTGAGTTTTGTTAGAGTTCAGTAAGGACTGATCTTTGGAAGACAGCCATGAAAACCAAGTTTCACTTTAGCATTAACATGTTCAAACAATAAAGGTTGATGAAGCCTTTATTTCAAATACATTATGGAAAACTTAAGGGCAAATCAAATTTAAGTTAGCAGTATTTATTTAGTTTAGGAATTAAGAAAAATATATCATATATAACTAGGCTATATAAATCATCTCTCTAACCCCCCTCAATGGCTTCTCAATGCTCTTTGGAAAAATCCTCACCTTTTGTCATGGACTTTCTACTAGGTCTCAGCCACCCTGGTCTTGTTTCAACTCCTTAACATGGGAAGCTCCCTCCTGCTTCAGAGGGTCATCTTCCCCAATCTCTTTTCATTCTAAGCACTGCATAATTCTTCAGATTTTAGTTTAACTGTCCCCTCCTCAGGAAGCCTTTCCCGATTAAATCACACCCACTGCTCCTCTTCTGCCCCTTTTGTTATTCTTATATCAGCCCCATATTTTTTCCACTAGTACTTTTGACAATTTTCCTTATTTTGTTGCATCTTTTGACCCATCTTTCATAGCAGAGTATAAGATCCTTGAGAAAAGATTATGTGTTTGTTTTCCTCACCATTGTATTTCCGGTGTCTAGTAGAGTTAACTGGTAAGGGTATATACTCAGTACACGTTAAAAAAAAAGAAAAAAGCGAAAGATGTCAGTTATTCATATTTAAAGTCTCAACATTCCAAGAATACACAAGACCTAGGTTCTGAAATCGCTTTCATTGGATATATTCACAGCAGACATAAAGTCTGAGGAGGCAGGCTAGGTCAAAAATGATGCTCTGAAAAAAAAAAAAAAAAAAAATGATGCTCTGTGTATATAGCAGTTAGCATATATGGTGTGCTTGTTGAAATGTCTAATAAAGCTATCATCATGAAAACTTTGGGGAAGTTCTGTGAGCCGATTAAAATAAAATATGTGATGGTAATTTAGATCCATAGGATTTGTTACAATCAGCTATTTTAAGTCCAGAAAGGAATATGTTTACTTGCTTCCAGTGTCATATCTCCTTAGTTCACTTCATAGAAAATGAGAATAATTGTGTGTAGAAAGCACACAGTCCAGGTCCTAATTTTGCCTCACAGTCTTCACTCCATATGACAGGAATTGGCAATACACTGATGAAGAGAGACAGGATTCTTGGCCTCACAGAGCTTATAGTCTCAGTTTTTATTGGGAGTTTCTTTTTAAGCCTCTATCATTTGCCCAAGGCATCTACCTGAGACAAAAAATTCTCCATGAATGCCTGTGGTCATTTCCCAGTGAATGTCTCTAAGCATATCTAGTCTGATATCTCTTCAGATTTTTCTTAAATGTTAATCTTTGTCATCTTATTTCAGTGCTACACATTTAGTAAAATATTAATGAAAAGTCAGCATTTAGGGGAAAAAATGGATTTTGAAACTAGAATTCTCATTACCAGCACTTTTTTTTTTTAATTGGAGAACTAGAATAACTAGTTGTGTGAAATTATATTTGGGGGAAAAATGATTCTGGTACAATTTCTTGCGTATGTCTCTCCCTCTTGCCCCCAAGTTGGTGTGGAGCCAAGAATGTTACATTGCCCTTAAAGAAAGAGTAAACCCTTGAATAAAGCATGAGATTCTTTGTGCCTAAAGTATATAAAATTTAAGACATAGATTTTCTGACACTAATTTTATTTCCCCAGAGAACTTTTATTTACTTACTTTTTCTGGTAAAGCTGTATTCTGGACAGTTGAGCTCTTTAGATAGACAAATCCTATACACGAGGTGCATAACTGTATTTTAGTTCGCTACTTCCCTTTGCTTGGTTTTTGTTCCTAATCATTTGATCTCAAAATTAGCTCTAAAACTTTTATTCATAGCTCGTGTGAATCATCCCAAATAATATCTGAAAAAAATGGTACATGAAATGAGGAATATACTCTCCTTAATAGTCCTCCAAACTAAGCAAATCATCTTTGCTTTGCATCTTTTTTAAAAAAAATTATTTTATTTTTTGGCTATGTTGGGTCTTTGTTGCTGCATGCAGGCTTTCTCTAGTTGCGGTGAGCGGGGGCTACTCTTCATTGCCGTGTGTGGGCTTCTCATTGCGGTGGCTTCTCTTGTTGCAGAGCACAGGCTCTAGGTGCACGGGCTTCAGTAGTTGCAGCATGTGAGCTCAGTAGTTGTGGCATGCGGGCTCTAGAGCGCAGGCTCAGTAGTTGTGGCGCATGGGCTTAGTTGCTCTGCGGCATCTTCCCAGACCAGGGCTTGAAGCTGTGTCCCCTGCATTGGCAGGCGGATTCTTAACCACTGCACCACCAGGGAAGTCCCTGAATCTTTTTTGTTTGGATACATGAATAAAAGTAAAAAAGAAAGAGCAACCAATCCCAGAACTTTTTCAACAATGTGAAAATACCTAGCACTACTGAACTATAAACTTAAAAATAGTAAGATGGTATACTTTGTCTTATGTTTATTTTACCACAATTAAATTTCTTTTTAAAAAAAGAGAAAGTAAAATAAAAAAGGAAAAGGAAAAGAAAGAAGAAAATTACTTGAAATTTGTATTGCTCCCACTCTAGGAAGTACTAAAAAAAAAAGAAAAAATCCCAGCACGTTCTAGAGATACATTAGCATTGATTCAGGGGAAAACAAAACAAAACAAAATAAAAAACTAAAGAAAAACAGAACTAATAATAAAAGTAGCATGCAAGCAAGACAATTCTAATTATTTAATTACAGAATTTAGAGTAATGCTTTAGCTACATTATTCTGAGTAGCTATCAAGACAGTTGCAATTATTTAAACACAGTGTCCAGAATTACATTATTATAGTATTTCAATAATGTTGGGGGCTTCCCTGGTGGCGCAGTGGTTGAGAATCTGCCTGCCAATGCAGGGGACACGGGTTCGAGCCCTGGTCTGGGAAGATCCCACATGCCACGGAGCAACTAGCCCCGTGAGTCACAACTACTGAGCCTGCACGTTTGGAGCCTGTGCTCCACAACAAGAGAGTCCGTGACAGTGAGAGGCCTGCGCACCGCGATGAAGAGTGACCTCTGCTCGCCGCAACTAGAGAAAGCCCTCGCACAGAAACGAAGACCCAACGCAGCCAATAAATAAATAAATAAATTTATTTAAAAAAGCCACCACCATACCCTAGGTCACCTAGTTTTTTTTTTTTTTTCAGTTTAGCACATTTTTTATTGCTTTTCCTTTAGTAAACATATTCTACATGGAAGTTGATTCAGAGAATTAACTCTGTGCATTTATTTTGAGAGTAAGTATATAAGAAAGCTTGCTATGGGCACAAGTGTCCAGCCTGTCTGGTCCTTCAAATTCCTGTGTTCAAACAATTGATTCACAATAAATAACGATAGCACAGTGATTGTAAAGACAAACAGAACTTGAGTTACTTCAATTCTGTCATTCTCTTTGACCACTTGGAGTTTTTATTGTGTTTAAAGTTTCTGGGATTTATTGTGAAATGGGATTTTTATGCATTTCTCCCAAATGTAGCCTTATGTTGAAGACTTCCTATTTATTTATTTATTTACATCTTTATTGGAGTATAATTGCTTTACAATGGTGTGTTAGTTTCTGCTTTATAACAAAGTGAATCAGTTATACATATACATATGTTCCCATATCTCTTCCCTCTTGCGTCTCCCTCCCTCCCACCCTCCCTATCCCACCCCTCCAGGCGGTCACAAAGCACCAAGCTGATCTCCCTGTGCTATGCGGCTGCTTCCCCCCTCTCAAAAAAAAATAATGTTGGAAGTTTATAAGATGCTGTACAATACATTAGATTTTAGAAAAATAAATAAGAACTTTCTCCTACGGATTTGATGAGAGAGTAACATAATTCAGAGTTTAAAAGGAGAGAAGGAAATTATTGGAAGAAGAAAGAGAGATTTTATCACATAACATTTAACTTGATTCTTCTTGCTGCTAATAGGGGCATTAGTGTTATAGTAAGAAAAATCTTTATAACAAATAAGATGACAGTTAACTATGAAATTAGGGACAACTTTTGGAGGAGAGTATGGGTGACATCAAAATAAAATTTGCCCTGTCCTACATGAAACCCCCTTTTTAAAAAAAAAACTTTTAATTTTCAAGTATTTCCAGAGTTGCAAAAATGGCATAAAGGGTTCCTTCACTCATCTTCACCATATATTAACATCTTACATAATCCACCATAGCACAATGATCAAAGCCTAGGAATTAATGTTGATATATTACTACCGACCAATCTACAGACCTTATTCAAATTTCTCCAATTTTCCTATTAATTTTTTTTTTATCTGGTCTAAGATCTAATCCCGAATCCCCCAATTTCATTAGTTTTCATGTCTCCTTAGTCTCTTCTAATTGGGGCATTTCCTTAGTCTTAATTTTTTATTCATGATCTTGACATTTTGGAAGAATACTAGCCAGTATTATGAGATAGACAGAATAAGTCTATCTCAGTTTGTTTGAGTGATGTTGTTTTAAGTTTATATTATGCATTTTTGCCAAAATTTGTAGAGAAATGATTTTATGTCCTTCTCAGTACCTCATATCAGAAGACACTCTGTAACTTCGGACAGTATAAAATGTTCCAGGCTTATATTGTATTTTCCCTAGCCCAGCTCTGGTTACTTTTCTTGGAGGATGGTATATTTAGAAACCAAAATCTGGATATTAGGCATGATCATTACTGCTTGGTAATCTTTCTTCTGAATACTCTTAGGGGACAGAACTAGGAAAGATACACACACACACACACATATATAGGCACATACATACATACATGTATGTATGTACATACATACATACACATTTATATCTATTTCTATACCTATCTGTGTTAAAGACAATAATAGTGGCAACAGCAGTAGTTTATACTGATACATCCAGTTCACATCCAAACCTACAGGGTCCATTGTAACCTTCTCCCTTACCTTGTTAATATGTCCTTTCTATGACAGTGAGATAGCTGGCTCTTATACCCACAATATATTTAATTATTTGCTAAATCCTAGTCTACACATAAGGTAGTTTCACAATTATTAATCTATATCCCTGTGAAAAACAAGTTTATTACTTAGAGTACAATATATTTGTCTTTGCTCTAACAATATTTAGTAAAAGCACTGTTTTCCACAGATACTTAGGTTAGTTATCGTAACTCCAATAAATTTAATACATTGTTCAGTATCAAATAGAAAAATTGCATTTTTGAGAAAGACCAACACAATGTGACTGATGAACATTTATGTCTAAAAACAGAGTGAATGCACCTGAGTGGTTGGGGCTGTAGCAATGCCCAATATTTCTTCTTTTATATTTTATTTGGTTTTTAAATTTTTTTCAGCTATTGTAGTATCTATGTTAGATACCTTTTTTTTTTTTTTTAAAACAAAAGCCCTTTAGTACTCATTGTAAACTCTAGTGGCCAAATGAACATTTTCTTATTTTTATTTAATGTATATAGTTTACAAAAGACATTTTAATGATTAATTTGGAGAACTACAAGAGAAAGCAAGAATAAAATTTTTGTATTTATTTTAAACATTTTTTCTAATTGTGAAAGTAATAAATGCTCATTGTACAAGTAATGATTGATAAAGAAAAACATTATAGAAGCTAGTAAAAATTATTTATTATGCCATTATCTGGACATAATGACTGTTAAATCCCAATACATGTCCTTCACTTTTATATATGGGTATGTGAATAGCTATATGCATAGTTATAAATTATGTTGTTTTCACTTTCTAATTATTATAAGCATTTTCCTTGTCACTAAATACCCTTCAAAATATGATTTTCAGTGGCTGAATATTTTTTATCAAATACCATATTTTATCTAGCTATTCTAATGTTGAGGATTTAGGCAGTTTCCAATTTTTGTGCTCTTACAAAAAGAACTTCACTGGATGCCTCATCTGTGTTATAAAACTTTATATGTAGTTGATGGTGAATAAAGTGTTGGTGCATTTAAAATGTAGTAAACAAAAAGATGGTTATGGGCTTCCCTGGTGGTGCAGTGGTTGAGAGTCCGCCTGCCGGCTAGACCGGGTTCATGCCCCGGTCCGGGAAGATCCCACAAGCAGTGGAGCGGCTAGGCCCGTGAGCCGTGGCCGCTGAGCCTGCGCATCTGGAGCCTGTGCTCCGCAACCAGAGAGGCCACAACAGTGAGAGGCCCGCGTACCAGAAAAAAAAGATGGTTAGGACTCTTTCAGAAGAAAATAAGTGACAAAACTTTTGTGAATGAATGGAGGAAAATGAGGAAAGGGGAAGAGCCAAATTCACACCAGATGGAATATACAGTAAAGTTGTTCTCTACTGAGAAAATGGGTGATAGAATGTGTTGACCCTTACCACAAATTTTCTGCGAAAGAAATTTTACTAGGTCTACCAGTTAGTTTTTGCTCTGTAACAAACCACCTCAAAATTTAGTAGCTTAAAACATTATGCTATAAAAGAAAATTTCTCACCAATCTTTGTGCTGGTAGGGCAGTTGTTCTCATATGGGTGGGCTTGGGCTTGGACTGGATGGTCTTGGCTAGCCTCAGTCACATAGCTGGTGCTTTAGAAGGGATAGCTGGAGTCCCTCTTCATATGGTCTCTCATCTCTCAGTGAAGCCATCCTGGGTTTATTTACATGATGTCAGAGGGTTGACTGCCTGTTTATGACAGCCCCTTTGAATTTTTCCCATAGTGCTTATCAAAGAGTAGGCAAAAATAAATACTTGAATTGGTTGGTGGTCAGTCGGTTCATGAAATTGTTCCATTTCAGTTGTTTCAAGACTTTGGAGCTTCTTAGGAAAAGTTCTGATATGCAAACTTCAGGTTCAGATGTTCTCATTCAGTAGGTTGCAGTGGGGTCTAGGAATCTTATTCAGAGTAAGTAGGATATTCTGATGTAGGTAGGCCAGATTTTGAGAAAACTATTCCAGGCTATGACTCAGTGTATTACAGAAAAAATAAGGGAAATTCATTAAATACATATGGATGGTAGACACAAAGATTTAAAAACTGATATCCTGACTTGAAAAGAATAGGTTGTGTTCAATACATGCTTTTATTTAAAAAAAAAAAAATCCTCCCTCTCTCCTGATATTTGGCTGGCACTTCCACAGCTGTGAGACAGGCCAGACTGGAAAAGTCTCAGATCTAGAGAGTGGAAATCATTCAGAGTTGAGTGAAAACCAGGAGTCAAAACTCAAGAGCAAGACCAGAGGTCTGTTTGTTATTTTGGGGAAGTACATATCAGTTATAAAACCAGGAAATCACTCCAAAATCAAAGTAGAAACAAGCAAACAAACTAATGTGGATGAAGGTACTATCAGCCAAGGACTAAACAGGGTTCATGTGGCGTGAAGAAATAAGAAGGAAGGAATAGATGATGGATCTGATGCTTAGGTGATTTAAGCATTAAAAATGCTAGATTAAGAAGTTTTATGGTAGATGTCAGTAATGTACTTAGTGGAATATTAAGATTCAGGGTCACAAAATCCAATAATTTGTGGAATGTGGTACAGGTTGAAAAGAGTTATCCCGTTCTGGAATACCAAGATCAGAGTAGAATTAGAAGTAAGAATGGTTCTCTGTTCTGATCCATCAAATTACTGCCATAAAGCTTTTTATAATCTCCTCTCTTAGGACCAAAGGCTGATTTCTATGATTAGAGAGGCTTGGGCTAGAAAATCATCAAGAAGAACATTCCCTTAGGATACTTGTCTAAGTTTTTTATTCAGGTGTGTAACAGTAATTACATAAGATATTAAATCAGCCAAGTATCACCTTTTCTTCTTGCATCACTTGTCTCTACCCTTCCACCCATGTCAAGTAGGAACAGTCAGTCATCTTATTTCTATTATGGTCAGTATTGCTATTGATACTGAAGTATGGCTATTTTTCTACATGACTTATTTCAGCTACTAGACTCTTCACTCCTTGAGGTCAGGAGCTTTATTTATCTTACTTCTCCATTGTACGACATAGTGCCTTGAACATAGGAGATATTTAATAAATGCTTTATGGATATGTGAAAGGAGAGATTAGTTATTTTAAAGAAGGGCACTTTAAGCTTTTGAGACTGGGATCTCAGAAGACTCAGGACTTAAAAGGAAGATACTCAAAATGTGTGAAATACCATTTGGTTTTTTCTTTAATATGTCTTTTGTCTATTTTTAAATTGGATTGTTTATCTTTTAAAATTTATTTGTATTTAAAATATATTCTGGGACAAGTCCCTTGTCAGATATATGTATTGCCAATATACTCTCTCACCCTGTGACTTTTTTTTTTTCAGTCATCAGACATAAAAGAGTATATATTGTATGATTCTGTTTTATGAAGTTCAAAAAGCAGGCAAAACTTACCTATTGTAATAGAAGTCAGATTAGTGCTTACCTTTTAGTGGATGGGGGAGTGATAATGACTGGGAAGGGGCAAAAAGAGGCTTCTGTGGTGTTAGTAATATTCTATATTTTGATCTGGATGGAGGTTCCATTGGTACATGCTTTTCAGAAACTACTAAGCTGTATATTTAATATTTGTCCACTTTGTAATCTCAATAAAAAAATACAAGTAAAAAAAATAAAGTGCATGTAAGAGCCTTTTCATAGAACATATATTTTTTAGTCACTGTCAAAAGAAGGAAGCTCAAGTCATTTAAATGAAGAAAAAACAGACTTCTGCCTTTGTCAGTGTGATCCAGACCAGCCCACATGCACAGTTGGATATTTCATGAATGCTCTCTATGTAGTAACCTGGCATAAGCATGGTCCCAAATTAAGCAGCTATTTCGGATAACTTAGATTTACTAACCATCGTCATTTCTCGACCATTTAGACTTACCACGTGGGGATATTTAAATAGTCTGTTGAGAGGATCATATCCGCCAAAAGGACTGTACTTGTTGGATTCTGGTTCATTTGGCCTCTTGAGACATATCATAAATCATGAAGTATATGCAAATTTTCAGTCATTAAACTACTTCCAATTAGCACTCTGCAGGGAAATCTTTTTTTTTTTCCCCTTCTTACTTAAAATTGGGTTTAAAGCTCTCTAATATTTATTACATCCAACTTGTGGTCCCAAATGGAAATGTTCTTTAGCTTTTACTACAGTAATCCGTAGAACTCTTTGCCTAAATGGAGGGTCTGGTTAGATTTCTCTTCTGGGTGATTGCCCTTCTGTTTATTTAAAGGTAGGATGATGCATAAAGTTTTAAAGTGATCATCATTTTTGTCTTATGTAGTCGCTATATATATCCTCACACAATATTAAACTCTAAAATTTTTCATTCTAATTTTAAAGAGTTGCAAAGGATATAATTTCCAGTTTATTGTAAATATTAACATTGTAAACTAAAACTATCGCATCACTCTCTTAAAAGTATCTAATGGAGTGTAAATATTACAATATCAAGCCAACATCATCCATTTAAAAAAGTGAACAAATTGTCTTAATAGTTGGAGATTTATTTTCCTTACTGAATCCCATTTTCTCCAAAGGATTTAACCTGATATAATACATTTTTACACTTGAAAATCTTTTATTGTATAATTATCTTAATTCTTAGCAACATATTTATATTAATTGAAATTAAAATCTCTATTTCTTGTGACCATAAACCTATAAATGTTAAACTTTTTTCTAGGACTGAATTACCATTATAACTATTATTAGTACATAATTGATCAAACCAATACACAAATTTATAAATCTTGGAAAAGCTTATTATTAAAATTTAAATTTTTTTTCGGGGGTTGAAAGGTATCATGTATTCATGGATATATATTATTTATTACTAGAAGGAGACAAGTTTTACATCCATTCTATTTCTAATATTTTTGTAGTTGAAAACATTGATAAATATTTTCACATAAATAAGCAGATGCAAATGAAGATTTTTTTATAGGAATATCACTTTTTAATTCATTGTCATGTCAAACATTATATAGTTATGTATTATTAAAATTGTATTTCAATCATCAACTTGATCAGAGCCACCTTCAATTTCATTGTAAGCAAAGAATTAGAAATCATCTGACTTGCAAAAGGATTACCCAGTCATTAGTATTTTCCTTTCTTAAAAACATAAAGGTTTTCCCAAGACTTTTCAAGTGATTATTATTGTTGTTTTTTCATGTAAAGGCACCTTGTTTAACTTGATATACTCAGAAAGGGTTGATGAAATAAAAATATCATTTATTTAATACATCTGTGCCAATTTTTTGATAAAGTTCTTCTTTCTTATAAAGTATTTTATATGTAGTTCTATCAAACTTTTAACTGTGAACTTAACTCTTCCAATTCATGGAAAATGCTCACCTTATAACCTAGTTGGAAAGGTCAGTTTTTATTGTCAAAAAAATTAGCCAAGATAGGCTTCCTTTCTGTCAGAAAATGTCTGCCTTTGGTTTTCAATATTTAAAACTTTTTTTTTTATGATAACCACATCACTTCTGATTTCCAGAGTGATTCTGATGAATAAATGAGAGATTGTTTTCATGTAGATTTGTTACTGGGATTCAGTAAGGTGGCTGCACCTTTAATATTTTGTGCCTAAAGTGCTCTCAGGACTTTCCCTCAGGAGCGCTGTCAGTAGGCAGGGGAGGGACAAGGTAACAAAAATTGTCTTCACTCCTGATATCCATTCACAGTATATCTAAGTTCAGATCATTCCAGTGTGGGCCAAATTATCCTGTCTTTAATTTCACTCATAGCCATTAACAGAAACAGGTGTAATATATATAAGGGCAGACAGAAAGCCATATCATCCATTTACTGTGCCTTGATTTAAGAAGTCTTCACAGAGTTTTTAATATCATTACTTCAAATTGTTCCTTTGATGGGTATCAGGAAAATTTATACTTCAAGGCAGTGTACCATGGGGAGATTCTGGAAGAATAAAGACAAGTATGCTTTTTCTTTTCTAAGTGGAAGAAGAGTGATTATCAAAGGGCAAGTGGGGAAGGAGACTAGAATATGTCTGATTCCCAGACTGATATCTCTAATAAGACTGTGTTCATTTCCTGTTTGAAAATAAAGTATATATATGCACAAATATATGTATGTATAACATGTATGAAAACAAAGTAACTGAAATGATTTTGAACGTCGGCTTTTTACTTTTAGTGTTTAAATTTGACAGGTGAAAGACAAAGCTTTGCTATTTTATTATTTTTTTAAATGGATGAGGAGGTGTGAATTTATTTCCTTTTTTTTTTAACCCCTCCTTTCAAGTTTTTAAAAAGACTTTATTTTTTAGAGCAGTTTTAGGTTCACATCAAAATTGAGAGTAAATTGTACATGTGTGTTACAGCTGATGAACCTACACATTTTATCATTTAAAGTCTATAGTTACATTATGGTTCATTCAGTGTTGTACGTTTTATGGGTTTAGTCAAATGTATAATGACATGTATCCAACATTATAATATCATACAAAGTTTTTCACAGTCCTAAAAATCCTCTGTGCTTTGTCTATTCCCCTCTTCCCCTGACCCCTTGCAACCACTGATTTTTTTACTCTCTCCACAGTTTTGCCCCTCCTTCCAATTTTGTGTATGCCAGAAAATCATAGGATGCTATAATATTTCAACAGATCTGAAAGTTAGGAGAATGAGTTTCAGAGTTAAAATTAAAAATTCTGTCTTTTCTGAAAAGGTTACCTACTGTCTAGCTAGAGAATAAGGTAGGAGAATTCATGGAAGATAGAATCTGTTAGAAACTTAATTAAGGAAGTCCAAAATGGCACTGGATTTAGAACTTTGTAGAATTTAGGTTATGAATAAAAAAGGACAGAGCATAGATGCTGGAATATTAAAACCTTCCTTGATTCATAAAAAAATTTTTTCATTTCATTATCATTCAAATTTCAAATGCTTTTTGCCAAAACAGTAATTGATGTATTTACTGCAATTAGATTTTACAGTTAGATTTTTTTCTCAGCTGACCTTAATAATATAAAACAGATGTTAACTTACTAATGTCACAACATTTTTCATGCATATTACTTATGATTTTCATTTTATGTACTGATCAAAATCCATTACTTTTATTATTTCAGTTGCCTTTGTGGGATTGGCTCACAGCCCTAATTTTAATTCCTTTACATTTTTAGTGGATGGAATTGAAGACCAATGTCTCAAGAAATGTAGGATAATACTCATATTTTTCTCCTCCAGTGAATCACCCCAAATTATTTTTCACATGAATATTTCTGTTAAAATGTCCATGGTATGTGGACCTGTTCATGGTCTGAATTTTTTTTAAAAGCCTGTGCTAGTAGATTTATTTATTCAGTAAACATTTATTGAGCAGTGTAATATGCCAGGTTTTTTGGTGAAATGTTTATATAGCTATGAGACCAGTTTCTCGCCTGTTAAGGAGGTCACAGTTTTATCAAGACAAATGTACAAGAGTAGGATAATGGCAGGCTAAACTTACGGTCAACTTGTAAAAACAACAACAATGACAACAACAACAAAAACACACACATAGGGAACCTCTATTACCTTTCCCCTGAATGACTGTAAAATTTTAACTGATCTGCCAGTTTCCTCCCTGCTCCCACTATTGTCCATTCTTGAGATGGAAATCAGAGTAATTCATTTAAACATAAGTCAGACCATGACACTCCTCTACTCAAACACCCCCAACGGCTTCTCAGCTCATAGTAAACGCTGGCGTCCTCAGGCTGACGGGGTGAAAGGCTCCACGTGCCTGCCTGTCTCTCAACACCACATTGCTCCTGCTCACCCAGCTCCAGGCATGTGGGCATCCGTCCTAGTTCTGAACACATACGAACACATTTGAACATGTTCCTGCCTCAGATTTTCTGCACTTGCTGTTCTCTCAGTCTGAAGCACTCTTCCTCTGGACACACACCTGGTTTGTTCGCTTACTTCCTTGGGATTGCTGCTTATGTGTCATTGTATCATTAAGGCTTTCCATGACCATCCTATTTAACAGCAGTTACCCTACTGGTCAGGATGTCTTGTCCTAACTCTCCATAGTCTGTTTTATTTTTCTGTCATCCTGTGTTTTACTTACATGTTTTACTAGTCCCTATGGCATGTAATGTGCTTTATCTATTCTCTTCCTCCCTCCATTAGAAGGTAAGCTCCAAGAGGGATTTTAGTTAATGAGATCATTGCTGTGTTTCCATGTGTAGAATGGTACTTAGCAATAGTAGGTGCTCAAATGTTTCTTGAGTGAATAATTGAGTGAAGGAAATCTGATTCAATCTCAGGATGTCAAAAGGATTTACCTGTGAAATTGGTTTTGAAAGATGATTAAGAGTGACTCTGAAGGGAAAGGAAAGGTATTCCAACCAGAGGAAAAGGCAGGCAGCAAGGCAAGAGGCTACTAGACTTCCACTGTCACAAGTATAATTATCTTCCAAAGTGATTAGACTCTGAATGGATTGAAGTTATATCAGGGATATTGAGCCTTGCCTCCAAGAGAACTTGTAAATTGTTTTGTGTGCATGTCTTATCTTCCTGGCTCAGAAAGGCAAATTCTTTCTGTTACCACTGGAAAGAAGATGAACACTGAAGATGGATAGACAGTAGCCTATCCAAGACAATGGAGGTACGATGGTACTTCATAGAATGAATGAAAGCACTAAACATGGTCATGCATGTTCCTCGTATTACAGTTTTGGTACATAAGGACCTTAGAGGGATGAGGACTATAGCTTGGGAAAAGCTTTCCTATTATTTTGACAAAATATTTGTTTTGCTTCTGGCCTAGTGTTTCTGTTTTCAAAGTTCAAAAGAATATTTGGTGACATTTCTGCTTGGAATCTAGAAAATGGAATCTGGGAAATCTAGGAATATGTCAGTAACTCATACAGAGATAAAGAAGAGGGAATCTTTGAAAAGCAGCCACTCAAGGCTGGGCGTGATAGGCACGGTATTAGATGATACATAGAACTACAAAAACATAGTATGGTATAATCATTGCCTTAAAAATACCTATAATTTAAGGAGAGGAGTAAAATGAACCATAATAATATCAAACCCAGCACATATTGTGGATACACTATATCCAAGCACAATGCTAAGTGATTTCGTAGTGTAATTATTTAGTATTCATAACAACATTATGGGATTATTAGTATTATGCTTGTTTTACAGATGAGGTTAAGTAAGGCTTAGGGAGACTAAGTAACTTACCCAAAGTCAAAAAACTGGGAAACAGTTTGAACCCAGATCTGCTGACCTCCAAGCTCATACTGAAAACACAAAATTATATATTTAGAAGAAATGTATAAATAGAGTTTCATATGGAAATATTTATGTACAAGCAATAATATATGCAATACAATAATAAAATAAGCAATTGAATGTATATGTATCTAATATGTATATGTATAATATTGCTTTACTTCAGAGCAATTAAAAGCAAGTAAGTTAGCTTTTGTTCTTGTACACTTGACTAACCTCAAATATTAAAATGCAGAAATTACTAACAGTATATTATGTTTTGGGGGAAGGGTGGAAAGTTTTAATGGTTTTATCAGACTTTTTTTCCTGAGAAGTCAGAAAAATCAACTTTTTTCCAAAGTGTGTTTTTCTTTATTACTTTTATATTGTTAAGTAATATCTGTTATTAAGGAATTTAATGTGTATAGTACTCTGGGTTGACATCTATCATTTTAAATAAGCCACTTTGTAAAAATGTGGCATTTAGAAAGGTGCATTAACTTTTTCAGGCCCCTGTTTAGTGATCTGCTGGAGTAATTCATTGGTCTATTATACATCCTGGAGTACTTTGCTGGCAAAGTGAAGAATGTCATCTGTTAGAGCTCCAGAGAATGTGCTGGCTTCTGTAGAAGCATAATGACATAAAAAAAAAAAACAACAACACAACTCTGGAGAGTCTGCTGAAGTTTTTGAAACTTCATACTCAGTACCTCTGTAAAAATCTCCATGTTGCCGAAATTCCTAAAAAATCGGTAAAAACTCATTAACTTGCTGTCAATATTTAAAAACCAGTTCTAATTTGAAGAGTAATTCCCAGGTCATCTAAACAACATTATCTGTACAAATACAACGTTGGAAATTTGGCCCTAGTGCAAAGTGCCTCTAGAAACAGTTAATAGTAAGCAACTGTTTTTAAAACTCTGGAAGTAGAGTTAACTGCTTTACAATTTGTAAAGCACCTAGCAAAAAGCAGAAAGGAAGAGTATTAAAGCATTGTTTACATTTCATTTTTTTCCTTCAGACTCTTTTTTTCTAGTCCCTTGTCAAATAGCAATTTGTGTCAATAGCAAGGTTTGCCTGAAGGAGCAATCCCTCTTATGTGCTTGCTTGGGTCCCTTAAAGTCAAATAATGTTGAATTTATATATCTTTAATTTAAAGGTGTTTCTCCTTGGTCTCTGTTACTTTAAATCATTCAAACTTCACTTTCCTAAGGTAGAAATGGAAGAAAGGTATTTATATGGGTGGAAAACAAACTGCAGTTTTATTTCATAAAATGAAACTATCTTTTTTTTAAAAAAACCAGGATCTTCTCTTCCTATCACTTTCTCCTGATAGCACCTGAATGAGCCAATTAACTTAGACTCAAAGAACTTCAGTCTTCTTTGAATCTTACCTTGTCTTTCCTTTCTACTTTCGCTTTTAATGAGTGGCCAAATCTGACTTTTCTTTTGCAACACTTTTTAAATTGTTTTCTATTTTTGCATGGCTGCTGCTACAAACAAAGTTCGGTTCTTGCTGTCCAATACCTGGAAATATTGCTAAGGCGTTCCTGTTTACATCCCCAGTTTCAGTTTCTTCTGCACATCCCATATAAGGGGATACATACACTGTGATTAATTTAAGCTCTTGCTCAAGAACCAATGCTTATTTTCATTTTAAAAATCATATTTGAGTTCTTGCAACTCAATCAAGGGCCATTTCAAGATGACTCCAAACCTACCTTTCTAGAATTATTTCCACTTCTTCAATCTACCGTACATGCTGTAGGAAAATGGCACGTTATGTTCTTGGCACATATATGTTCTTGGTTGTATAATCTGATTTTTCCTGTCCTGCCGTCTGTGGTCATGATATCTTGAAAATGGTCTTCAGCAATTTCATATAGATCAGCCCATATACCTTTCCCTAAGTTTCTATAGATCTGGGATATAAGCCTAAGGGTGGAGATTTTGCTTTTAATCACTGATACTATGAATCTATATTTGTTTAATGCTCAAGTAAATGAATCATGTCACTTTTTCCTAATAAATGATAGCTCTGTAGCATCCTGAGAATAAACACTTTGGGTTAAATATATTTGAGAAAAAATGATTTCTGCCTAATAAACTTTTGAGGTCAGATATAGGATGAATAAGAGTTGGCCCCAGGACTCTGGCCCCAGACCACCAGGATTCAAATCCCAACTGTACTTGCTCACTTTATAACCTTGAGCATGTTACTGAACCTCTCTCTCTAACTATCTCTTCATTTATAAATTGTATATATCACATGTGTTTATAAGGAGGATTTAATAAGTTAATATATGTAAAGCACTAAGAACGGTATCTGGAACTGCAAACTAATAGAAAGAAAAGGAGAAACTAGTTATCAAAAATGGTATGCAACAAACATATTTCAGAATGTCAGAATTTAGAAGCCCAATGTGCATTGTTCTGTCTTGCCTCTGTAACTTGATTTGTATCCAGATTTCTTTACTGGATACATTTCCTCCAGTGAATCCCAATCTCTGAATATTATCAGTGAGAAGACCCTTTCTCATTGTCACTTGAATAAAGGAAAATGTGTAGATGTATGTGACTTGGAGTAAGCTGTCCCAATAACCCCAAAGATGCAAAATTGCTTCTGCTGACTCAGGGACTCTCTCCACAATGCTGCCATGGTCTTTGAATATGCTGAAGGTCAGAAGGACAGAGAACCCTTGAAAATAATTATAATAGAGAACACAAATAGTTGATTAAGATAATTTATCAACACTGTATGTCAGCTACTGTTTTAGGCATTAATTGTTTTATCTCATCTAAGCCTGACAGCAATCTGAGGAAGCAGACACCATTATAATACTTTTTTTTTTAAATGAGTAAATTGAGGAACAGATAAATAACTAGCATAAGGTCATATAGTCAGAAAGCGGTGGAACCAAATTTGGTCTGAGAAGTCAAACAGTTTGATGTCAGGCAACCCCCTTTTCCCACCACTTTTACACTAAGCCCCTTTGTAGCTAATATAAATACTTACCTTTTGTATTGGTTTACTTGTGCTGCCATAAATACCACTGACTGAGGGACTTAAACAACATAAGTAAATTTTCTTAGACATCTGGAGGCTAGAAGTTCAAGGTCAAGGTGGCAGCAGGTTTGGTTTCTCGAAGGCCTTTCTCTTTGGCTTGCAGATGGCCGCTTTATGCTGTGTCCTCACATGCTCTTTCCTTTACTCAAGTATCCTTGTGTGTTCTGTGTGTTCAAATTTTCTCCTTACAGAAGTCAGGTTGGATTAGGGCCCCACCCTAAGGGACTCATTTTAACTTAATCACCTCTTTAAAGGCCCTGTCTTCAAATATAGTCACTTTCTGGGGTACTGGGAGTTAGGGCTTCAACATATGAATTTTGGAAAGACACAATTCAACCCATCACACCTCTATAATCTGTGACTCCACATATCCAGTCCTGGAACGTGTTGTATTTTAAAAAGACAAAAACAAAAAAACAAAACATGCTTCAGGCAGAATTTTCAGTCTTTATTCATACTTCTATCAATTAATGTGCATCTGATGATTTTGTCAGCATTAACTCTTATCTCCTGTCCTTTCCTATCTTCAGACATTCCCAACTCTTGGGAATCTCTCACACTTTTATCCCATCATAGTGCCCTCATCTACCTGTCCCTGCTATTTTGCTTACTAGATTCCACCTTCTCTCAAAGAGTGGAGGCCCTGGGAGAGATGTTGTTTGTTCGATTTCATTGTTCTCTTTTGAGAGTTTGCATATACTTAGTTCTCTTTTCCCACCCAGTTCCCTGAGTGACTGGCAAAGAGAGAGAGGGAGGGGTGTAGACCTTCTCATGTTCATTGCTTTTATCTCACCACATTAACTGTTATTGAACACTTTTCTGAACAAAGCACTGTGAAAAAGTGTTTTACATCCATCATGTTATTTTCACTTTCACCTTAGTTTTATGTTAGCTAAAATTATTATCCCTATTTACAGATGAGAAAACTTGTGTTTAAAGAGATTGTATTATTTACTAAGTGTCGCAAAGCTAGTAGATGGTAGAGCTGGAATTCATACTTCAGAGCTAGGGCTCTTAACCCTGGTGGTATTTGGTGGCCTGACTTTGATTATTGATAAACTTTTATCATCGTATATGACATTGCTGAGCAGTTTCTCCCTATTTATGATGGTGAAGAATTTGTAGAAACTCATTTAAAGGGGATTATTACAATTACGTAAGTGTAACACTTTGATCTTTGTGATTGCCAGATATTATAGAGTATGGAGATTATCAAAATGAATATATTTAAGTTACAAAATGACTGTATTGTTGGGTAGTTGATACCTGTATATAAAAAGTCCTTCTTAGAGCCCTCAGGCTGCATGCAGGTGCTAACGTAAACAAAACCCTGATAGGATTTAAGAAAAAGAATCCCATGTTCCAAGTGTAAGTAGGAAAGCCAAATATTGCACTGATTCTGGCTCTGGGGAAAGTACATACTGTTATATTTCGGCACATCAGAATTTTCCAGGGATGTGCCTGGTGTCTTGGAGTAAAGCCAATGTGATTTTTCTGCCATCTAAGTCTTGCTTCTTTATAGGTGTCCTTGCCATGTTCATTATGTAAATCATAGCTTCCTGTCCCTGAATTGTGAGACTTTTCTCTTTCTCTATACAAATGGAAACACCCTCACCATTTTCCAGAATCTTGCATATATAATCATCACTTGTTCCTTTATAGCTTCAGGCTTGACTTTATACAAATATTTGAAAGAATGAATTGATGAAGGGAAGTTAGTCATGTGCACTCATACCATTCAATAATTATTACTTTTATTTATAATATTAATATTTAACAACCCTGGGTCTTCTTATTTTTAGCAGAGGGAGGAAATTTTTACTTTTCTGTTGTTGTGATTATACTAGGAAACTAAGACCCAGGCTTAAAAGAATGATTGTAATATTATGAAACTCAATTTCACATACATTTTACTGGTCCTCAATCTTAATTTGGCTTGACAAATTCTTTTAGGATCTTTGGAGAGACATAATTTTTCAATCAATTTAGAAAAATCAGCACCCCACATCAATAACTCAGTAAAAAATAGAAATTTATACTATTTAAAATCACTGAAGGTTGTGTATACCTATGATTTTTAAAACAATCGTTTAATTAGGATAAATGATCAGTATTGATTCATTTTCAGTGAGACTTGAGGGTCAGCTTTTAGTGTGAAGGAGTCATTAAATAAGTCTAAATAAAGTAATATATGAATGCTTAACTTTTATGAATAAAATTAAAAGAGCAGATGGGTTATATAGGTTCTAAGAAGCATGTATCCTGTTGAAATAAACTCGTTCAGAAAAATCTTAATATTGCCTAAATAGCATAATGAAATGATGGCTGACTCTCAACATAACAAGGCGAGAAGAACTTTTAAAAGTCAGTGATAAGGGGTAAATTCTTTAATTCTGGCCACAATGAAGATTTATATGTCTTAAAGTTTCCAAATCCTATTCTCTGTAAAATTTATATTATTTGTAATTATTTCTGTATCACTTTCTGAAGACATAAATTTATTCCCATTGTTTTTGATGACAGACCAACTCTTACACCAGCAAGCTCAAAAATTCAGCCATACCACAAGTGTGGAATATGGCAGAGAGGAGGGGTGTGTCCATGCAGCAAGCCATAACCCAGGGGAATCCCAATGCAGATTGATGGGGACCTTACTAGAAACAATACATTTATTTATTTTAAAAACTGGCAGTAGGTTTTGTGTTTAGGGTTCCCAAGACCACCCTAAGGCTTGGGGATTGAAGGACTCACAGGACTCAGAAAAGCTGTTATATTCACGGTTATAGTTTATTACAGTGAAAGGATGCAGATTAAAATCAGCGAAATGTAAAATGCTTGGGGCGGCAAAGTTAGGGAAAAACCCTGGCAAGCTTCCAGGTGTTCCCTCTCAGTGGAGTTGCATGGGGAGGTGCTTAATTCTACTGAAATGATGTGTGAACTGTTGCCAACCAGGGAAGCTCATCCTAGCCTTGGTGACCAGTTTTTATTGGGGTATGTCATGTTATCCCCATGACTGATATCATCTACTCAGACCCCTACCCGCCCCATCCCTGGCCATAGGTCAGGCTGATACAGAGTGGCACAAGTGGCACAAGGCTTTAGGCATACAAAAACATCCTTATCAGACAGATTCTTCCCAGGGCTCAGAGGTCATTTCCCAGGAGCCCAGTCAAAGGCCAATCTTGAAGACAGGCCTTTCTTTGGGATATACAGAGTAGCCCAAGCCTGATGAGTTAACCTTTTCCTGAGCAAGTTTATAGTTACATAGCAGTAGATGAATAGGTTATTTCACTACATGTCTCCAAGTAATTAAGGAAGTTGTAGGGCTCATGTCAATGAGAGTTTCACCTGTGGGAGAAACTATTCTGAGTCTTTTATTAGTGGGGAATTTAGTGAATAATGTAGAATTCTAGAAGGAAACCCATGGAACTCAGTATCCTGTAAAAGCAAATAATACTTTTTGCCTTAAATATCTGTATCTTTACCCTTCATGGGAATTCATATTTCTTTGAAGGAGCCAGAAGAACAAGATATAGAACCACAATAATTTCAAATAGGAGTGTAATATTTTTACAGGCAGCACTGATTTATAAGTCCAACCCCCAGAGGTGCAGGCAGGTTTATCATCCAGCTATAAATGTCTAAATGCATAATGGAATACAAAGTCTAATTTCTAAAATGTATTTGGGTGATGTATTACTCATTTATAAATGCAGCTGAAGTCAAAATAGTTCACCTATTTTTTTTTTAAGGTTGGTCATACAATGCATTATTAAAGTTTTTAGATAAAAGGCGAAAATATTATCTATTCTAGTATTATAGGGAAAGATGGAGGAACACTTGGCCATTTTTATTTGTGTGTTTGCTTTCTTGGTTTTTAAAACTCTAATAATTCCTTTCAGTTTTGGAGCAAACACATTTCCAGAAGTGACAGAGGACCAGTGGTTAATATTAGCATCAGCTTATCATGAGAAATACATATTATAGTCAGGATATGGTTACCTTTTGTTAATAGCTCATGCTGGCACTAATTAGCTATAACATAAAACTAATAGAAGCCATATATTCCTCTTAATTTTATGCATACTTTTGAGGTCTATTCTCCCATGAAAATGGTTTGTTCAGTTAAATCTCAATAATGATGGCTCTCATACCCTCCATTAAAAATTCAGAGAGGTATATATGCATATATTTTTTAAAAGAGCCAAAATTGGTTATGTTGTTTCAAAAAACAGTAGAACTTGAGTAGACACAAAAGGATATGACTGGTTTTAATTAAAATCATAACTGGAAGACGAAATGTGATATGACTTTTTGGCAAAGAGCAGAGCAGTTTCATGTAAGGGTAGTACTAGATTCCACTTCATTATAAGCTATAATGATGGGTATGGGATTGCCACAATTGCCACATTTCTCCCAAAAGAATTTTCATAAGAAAAGACCAAGACTTGAGCCCAAGAAATCCTGAGCTCATAACTTGAGATTCAAGAGAAAGATTTTTAAATTTTAGTTTCATGAAAGGAAATAAAGACAGACATCTGAAGAGCCCAATAGAGCATTTCTTAAGGACTCCATTTTCAAAAGGCCATTTTAGTAGTTGCCCCCATGGTTCTTACTAATTCTTCTTTTAGCAGTTGTTTTTTTTATCAGACTTGACAATGCTAGATAGATAAATGATAACTTGATTGGCAGCTTGACATTGTTAGATAAACTAATTCATTTTTGGAATGAATTCAATGTCCAGTGGCTCAGAGCGCTGCAGACTGAATCTGTCAGAAATTTGTTCTTATTTTCAATAAAAGCTTTTATTAGTTCCACTAACAATAATCTAGAGAGCTAGAATTGGTGAGAAGAGTTTTATGATAACTAATTGTTTGTAACTCTTTCTTAAATTTGGGTATTTAAAATATCCCAGAGTCAGAGTAAGCTCTCTATTCTTAAGTAGTGCCTTCTGAAGTGATTTTTCCTGGAAGATATCCCAGGTTGCTTTTTAAGGAGTCCAGATTTTCAGAAGTATAAATGGACAATGATTTTCTTTTTGAAATTAAAATGTAACATATAAGTCAATTTACCTTCAGTTGAAGACTTGCCTTCCCATTGGAGAACATAGGTTGGTAAATAAAATGTATCACTTTATTGTCAGCATTTCTCAGAGTAACTCAAGTACATGACATGAGATTTTTCTAAAACAAAATGATCATAAAAATTGCAACAGCTACCTTCTAGTACTCCTAAATGTAGAAGATTAGCAAAAGAACAACAATTCAGTTAAATTCAAAATAAATGTATTGAGGTCTTACTTAATGGAAAACACAGTATTGTATCCTTTGAAGGATATCAGAAAAACTGAAATGTTCTAATACAAAAGAGTTAATGATTTTGTCACAGCAAGTAATTTTAATACCTATTTTTATAAGTAGAGGTGATAAGAGGCCCAAGTATTCCTAACGAAAAAGAGGAAACTAGTGTGAGGTCAAAGATTTTGAGGGGCTTCCCTGGTGGTGCAGTGGTTGAGAGTCCGCCTGCCGATGCAGGGGACACGGGTTTGTGCCCCGGTCCGGGAAGATCCCACATGCCGTGGAGCGGCTAGGCCCGCAAGCCATAGCCGCTGAGCCTCTAGGACTCCATTTTCAAAAGGCCATTTTAGTAGTTGCCCCCATGGTTCTTACTAATTCTTCTTTTAGCAGTTGTTTTTTTTATCAGACTTGACAATGCTAGATAGATAAATGATAACTTGATTGGCAGCTTGACATTGTTAGATAAACTAATTCATTTTTGGAATGAATTCAATGTCCAGTGGCTCAGAGCGCTGCAGACTGAATCTGTCAGAAATTTGTTCTTATTTTCAATAAAAGCTTTTATTAGTTCCACTAACAATAATCTAGAGAGCTAGAATTGGTGAGAAGAGTTTTATGATAACTAATTGTTTGTAACTCTTTCTTAAATTTGGGTATTTAAAATATCCCAGAGTCAGAGTAAGCTCTCTATTCTTAAGTAGTGCCTTCTGAAGTGATTTTTCCTGGAAGATATCCCAGGTTGCTTTTTAAGGAGTCCAGATTTTCAGAAGTATAAATGGACAATGATTTTCTTTTTGAAATTAAAATGTAACATATAAGTCAATTTACCTTCAGTTGAAGACTTGCCTTCCCATTGGAGAACATAGGTTGGTAAATAAAATGTATCACTTTATTGTCAGCATTTCTCAGAGTAACTCAAGTACATGACATGAGATTTTTCTAAAACAAAATGATCATAAAAATTGCAACAGCTACCTTCTAGTACTCCTAAATGTAGAAGATTAGCAAAAGAACAACAATTCAGTTAAATTCAAAATAAATGTATTGAGGTCTTACTTAATGGAAAACACAGTATTGTATCCTTTGAAGGATATCAGAAAAACTGAAATGTTCTAATACAAAAGAGTTAATGATTTTGTCACAGCAAGTAATTTTAATACCTATTTTTATAAGTAGAGGTGATAAGAGGCCCAAGTATTCCTAACGAAAAAGAGGAAACTAGTGTGAGGTCAAAGATTTTGAGGGGCTTCCCTGGTGGTGCAGTGGTTGAGAGTCCGCCTGCCGATGCAGGGGACACGGGTTTGTGCCCCGGTCCGGGAAGATCCCACATGCCGTGGAGCGGCTAGGCCCGCAAGCCATAGCCGCTGAGCCTCCGCGTACGGAGCCTGTGCTCCCCAACGGGAGAGGCCACAACAGTGAGAGAAAAAAAAAAAAAAAAAAAAAAAAAAAAAAAAAATTTTGAGACAATTCCATAAAGGAGGTGGTGAGAAAAACTGATCTTGAATGAGAGATACAGTTTGGACATATGAAGGAAGGAAAACAGGGAGGCTTTGGGGAAAACTATAAACAAAACAAGAGGGTTGGAATAAACAAGTCAGGACCATAAGGATGTCTATAGTATCAGATATCAAAACTTTGCAGGCTTGGACTTGGCTGTATTGGATTAATAAGGAGTTCCATAAAGCACAGTGTTTGTGTACTTTCAATTTACAAAGAAAATCTGAGTATTATATTTACGTTCCTCCTACATTTAGGCTCTCTTGTCTCTCCTTTTCAATGCACTTTCACCCTAAATATTTGAGTGACCAATGATAACTCTTTTGGATTTAAGGGAGCCAAATCTTGAAGGACATTTGAAGGAATTTAAATATCTATCTTTGATATTGACTCCTTAAGATTTCTTGAAATATTACAAACAAGAGGAATATTGGAAGTGCTTATTGAAGGTCCTTTTTCCCAATCCTTTTCAGGTAACTTTCAGGTGAGTCATGCTTTCCCTCTGGATGCCCCAACACAGCTGTTGTCAGCATCTCTGCACTGATCTGTCTTCATTTGCATGTCATGTTTGTGATGGGGAACCATAAGGTATTGATTCATTCGCAAATTTTCACAAGTAAAATGTATTGTATCCCTGCTGGTGAGTCATTTCCAGAGTAGTAGTAACTGGGGTTTGAGATAAGGGTCTGGAAGCACATGATAGCATAGAGGAGTGTGTTAGGTAAATGGCTGCTCCTTTTGCTGTTTCTTCAACTCTAGAGTCCAATAAGATGTGATGGATGGAAGTAGAAAAGTATATTGTTCTAGAATTCATTAAGCTGGGATAGATGGGGTTGAGAGAGGAGGAAAGAAGGAAGTGAATCAAACTTTAGGTCTTATATGGTATATCAAACCATGTACAACACTGCCAAGTCTTTCCTGTGGTTGAAAACTTCCACTTCTTGGGTTTATCCTGTATGGGACCTTTTGTGCTTCCTGGGCTTGGGTGGCTATTTCCTTTCCCATGTTAGGGAAATTTTCACCTCTGATCTCTTCAAATATTTTTTCAGACCCTTTTTCTTTCCCTTCTTTTTCTGAGACCCCTATAATTCTAATGTTGCTGCCTTTAATGTTGTCCTAGAGGTGTCTGAGACTGTCCTTGTTTCTTTTCATTCTTTTGTCTTTATTCTGCTCTGCAGCAGTTACTTCCACCATTCTGTCTTCTAGCTCACTTATCTGTTCTTCTGCCTCAGTTTTTCTGCTATAGATTCCTTCTAGTGTATTTTTCATTTCAGTTACTTTGTTGTTCAACACTGTTTGTTCTTTAGTTCTTCTAGGTCCTGTTAAACATTTCTTGTATTTTCCTCATTCTATTTCTGAGATTTTGGATCATCTTTACTGTCATTATTCTGAATTCTTTTTCAGGTAGATTGCCTACTTCCTCTTCATTTATTTGGTCTTGTGGGTTTTTACCTTGCTCATTCATCTGCAACATATTTCTCTGTCTTATCATTTTGTCTTTCTTACTGTGTTTGAGGTCTCCTTTCTGCAGGCTGCAGGATCATAGTTCCTCTTGCTTCTGGTGTCTGCTCCCAGTGGGCGAGGTTGGTCCGGTGGCTTGTGTAGACTTCTTGGTGGGAGGGACTGGTGCCTGTGTTCCGGTGGGTGGAGCTGGATCTTGTCCTTCTAATGGGCAGGGCTGTGTCAGGTGATGTGTTTTGGGGTGTCTGTAAGCTTAGTACGACTTTAGGCAGCCTGTTTGCTGATGGATGGGTTTGTGTACCTGTCTTGCTTGTTGTTTGGTGTGAGGCATCCAGCAGCAGAGCCTGCAGGCAGTTGGGTGGGGCTGGGTCTTGGAGTCCAGATGGAGACTTCCGGGAGAGTTCTCCCCAATTAATATTCCCTGGGACTGGGAATTCTCTGGAGGTCCAGCATCCCGGACTCGGTGCTCCCACCCCAGAGGCTCAGGCCTCCCCCGACTGGGGAACCAAGACCCCACAAGCTGCATGGTGTGGAAAAAAAAGTAATAAGGGGTGGGGGAAGGAAACAAACAGACTAACAGAACCCAAGACAAAGAGCAAAGGCAAAAACAAACAGTAACAAAACAGTTTAAAAAAAAGCAAAAAGAAAAGAAACAGACAAAACCCAAGATAAATGGCAAAAGCAAAAGCAAACAAACAAAAACTAACAAAAAAACACACACACATACAAAAACAAAGAAAACAAAAACAAGAGAACAACCAGACAAATAAAAGAACTCAAAAACAAAATCAAACAATTAAAAACAAAACTAACAAAATCAAGAAACAAAGCAAAAGTGGAATGCAAACTAAAGAAAAAGCAAAGAGCACATAAAACAAAAACAATCAAAAAAAGATTAAAAACAAAACATAACAAAACAAGGAAAAAACACAAAACACTGAAAGAGTAAAGTAAAAATAGAAAAAAACCCCATTAAAATTGAAAAAATAAAAAAACAACAGAACAAAACATAGAAAAATAAGAGTAATACTGTTTTTCTGGGGTCTCAGCTGTCAGTGTCCTTGCCCCCACTTTGAGTCACAGCCAAGCTCCGCCTCCCCAGGAGACCCTTCAGTAACTCTAGGCAGGTCTCTGGACCCACTGTGGGCACTGTGGGGGCACTCAGACTCTGACCTGGCCTAACTCGTGTACTTGTCCCTATAGACCAGTCTCAATTTTGGGAACACTCGTCCATTCAGATATTCTATATACACAGGGTTTACAAAGCTGATCGCGGGGATTTAATCTGTGGCTTGTTCAGCTGCCCAGGAATATTTTCATTCCTCTTCCTTAGTCACCCTGCCCCTGTGGTTTTAGCCCCACCTCTGCATCTGGGCCACCCACAGGGGTCTGCTCCCAAGGCTGCCCTGGAGCACTTGGGTCTGCCCCGGTGAGGAGGTGGGCATGCAGGTGGCATGGCTGCCGGGGTTGTGGGAGCCCTGGTGGCAACAGGTGCATGGAGGGGGAGGTTGGCGCCCACGAGAGATACGGTCCCACCAGTAAGTAGGTGTGCGGAGAAGCTGGCGGCCCCAGGTGTGAGAGATCAGGCTCTAGTGGGAGCCTTACCTAGCACATGGCAGCAGGCATGCAAGGGCCAGCCCTGGAGGAGAAGGCCAGCCCCGGTAGGGACTTTTCCTAGTGCCTGGCAGCAGGCATGTGTGTGCCAGCCTTGGCGGAGCCCTTTCCTAGTGCCTGGGGGGCAGGTGCTTGTGCGTGGGGAAAGAGAGCCTTCAATGGCGGCTCCACCCCCTGTATGTCACTCAACAGTGGTGCCTTCTGTGGCAGTCCGGATTTCCTCCATAAGCATTCCTGGTTGTGGATTACCTCCCCTCAGACTGCCTCTTCGCAGCCAACAGCAGTCTTTTCCCCAGGTTTGCTCTCCAATACCCATGTTCGAGCTCCCAGCCCTTGTGCACACTGGGAGACACACGCCCCAGTCTGGGGCACACAGGGCTGTGGCATGGACAGTCTGCGTAGGTCACACTCTGTCCTTTCTGCCACAGACCAGACGTTTCACTCTCCTCTGACAGCCTCAGATGCTCCCCTTCTGTCCCAAGTGATTTCCCCATCGGTGAGCGGCCTTCCCCGGATGTGGGAACCTTTCCTCCTTCTCAGCCCCCCACCAGGGGCACAGGTACTATGCTGCTTCCTCTCCTCCTCTTTTCCCTTCTTCTTTCTTTCATCTGACATGGTTATGTGGGGATCTTTCCTGTCCTTTCTGGTGTCCAAGGTCTTCTGCTATGTTCAGCCGGTGCTCTGTGAGAATTGTTCCATCTGTAGATGTATTCTTGATGCATTTGTGAAGAGAAACTCCACCTCCTCCTTCTCCTCCACCATCTTGAAAAAGCCCAAACTTCCACTTTATATAAACTGAATATAGGGTAGTAGGTAAGAGTCTCTGGAATAAAGTGTCTGGATTTGAACCCTTGACTTAACCATTACCTAAAGGTAGTTTTAGGCCAAAAAACTGGAAAATCCTAGTACCTGTCTCAGAGTTGTGCAGATTAGTAACTCTGAGGTATATATTAGTAGGTACTTAGTAGGTATTTAGAGTAGTGCCTGGCTTATAAGTAGGTGCTTAGTAAATTTTAGTAGCTATTGCTGAATGGAGACAAGTGATTTCTAATGCCATTCAGTGGACTTTATAATTCTAAAATATTTTCAGAATTGGAATTATCACCTCTACTGATATTTTAGAGTGCCACATTGGGAGCATTTGAACTATGCTTGCATAACTAAGTAGTTTGCAATTTACAACATAATATAGCAGCTGGTTCATGGAATATCAATCATTAAGATGTATTGTAATACAGATTCTGCGGAAGGCAGAATGGATAAAGTTAAGCAGACAGGACCATGGAAAGCAAGTTGGAATTGCTTTTGACATAGGTCATATTTAGTAATCTGTGTGATATCTAAGATTAACAAATGAGACAAATATATTTAGTTGAAAATGTTAAAGGTTAATAAAAATTAATAGTCACAGATTAATATAAATTAAACTGAAAGGTTAGAATAAAAGATGTCAAGACCTCACCCATATTGCAATCAGCCACAGCAGTCTAGCATCCCACTAATCTCCATCAGCATACACTTTGGCAAATAGTGTGCTTGCTGTGAAAATTCACCTTTAAGGTAAATGCCCTAGCTCCTTCCAAGAAACTGCTACTTTTAAAGTATTTTTATGCAGAAAGCCTAGAGCCATTAAAAATCACTAACATGTTTTGTGCTGATGGAAGACATCTAACAACCCTCTCACCATTTGCTTTTTTGGTATGCATAAAGGAGATGTCTACAGCACTCAATGTAGGGAGGATGGATCTTAGAAAGGTTCAGACCGGGTATCTGAAAAAACATCCATGAACTTATTGTGTGTCCTTTTCTAGTTGGAATAGGAACTAAAATAAATTGTAAAGGACATCACTATGATTTAACAATATCTTATTTTCCTTTTCCTCTGAAGGAAAGGCTATACTTTTCAGTTATCTTGCAGATTAAAGGGACTAGTTTCTAATTCTAACTAATGCAATGTGAGCAAAAGTCATGTGTGATACTCCTAGTCTGAGGCAGTGAAAGCTCCTACTGGATTCTCCAGACTTTCTTCTGCCTGAGGGATTGTGGAGGTAATCCCTGGGATCCTGAGGGACTTAAATGGTAAACCACAAAATTAAGTCAGCCTATATTTCCAGGTCTCTGATTGGAGGATAGCTTCATCAAGAGTCTCTTGGGTTTGTAGCTGGCTTAGCATGACAGAAAAATAAACTTCTGTTGTATTAAGCCACCATGATTTTGAGATTGCCATCATAGCATAGTCTTTCATAGCCTAACTAATGCATAGGGTTCAATAGTACTTATTTTAGAAAAAATGACTTTTGTTTAAATATGCCTTTGGTTTTTTTTGAAAATTAAATTACTCAAATTCAGAGAAAAAAATAACAAAGAAGCAAAAACTTAGAATTATAGCGTCACTTGTCTATCATCTGTCTTCACTCTCCCATTGCTTTTAAATTATCATTATGTATATGGGTGAAGCACATCTTCAGGGCAGCAGAATTTAGGCTAATAAGTAGAGATGAGTTTCTGTTTATTGATTCTGTTCTTTTTTAGGGGAGAATGGGGAGTTCTAAGATTTCCCTCATGATCCATATTTTTTATATCCTTTCCACCTTGCCGAAGATTATTTCATATTTCCATAGTTTATAAAAGAAAACTGCTCGAAACCTAACACATTAAAACATAGTGACTTAAAGAGGCAAAATGAAAATGAGCCCAGGGTTTACTACCTACGTGTTTCCTTGTCAAGGAATTTTTGATACTAAAAAAAGTGAATGGTGTAGGGTGTAAGTGCAGGGTGAAATGTTCAAAGAGGGAAGCAGGAAGTATTTGTTGGCATCACCAAAATGTTGGTTCGAAGTAGCCAATATTTCATTTCATCTTTTCTGCTCAATTGATGCCTTAGTTACTTCTCTATTGTCATATGCCCTCCCCAGAAGATGAACGTGTATTAATACAGTAAATTTGGATTTCCTATAATGTCTAGTAAGTATAATGTGATAGATTTCATTTTCCAGAGATAGTTGCACCAGTGTATATCTCAGACCACATGCTTTTCTTATAATGTAACATTGATGCTCTTCCACTGAGATGTGGGTTCTGTGTTCCCTCTCCCTGAAATTGGGCCAAACTGTTTAATAGCTGCCTCTACCGAGAGAATGTGGTGAAAGTAATGCAGTGTAACTTTGGAGGCGAAGTCACAGAAGGCCATATGGCTTCTGTCTGTTTCTCTGTCTTGGGGTATATGACAAAGAAAGCCAGAGTTGCCATGCAGGAAGCATGGCTGCCTCGAAGCTTCCATAGAGACAGAGTCTCTCCAACTGTCCCAGCCCTAACTCTTCAAGTCTCAGCCTAGGCACCAGATAAATGAGTGAGTGAGATTCCAGATAATTCCAAATCTCAGCCTTTGAACAGCACTAGCCAACCTTGATTTCACACAAAGTGCTGACAAGAATGCAGATTTATGAGGAAAATAAATGTTACTGTAGTTTTAAGTCAAGTTTTTAAAATTAATTTTTATTGATATATTTTGAGTGTATTCATTACTATTTGAAATTAATTCACAGACCATAAATTTGCCAGCTTAAAGTGTACCATTCAGTGGGTTTGAGTATATTCACAGGTTTGTGTAACCATCACTGCTATCTAATTCCAGAACATTTTCGTCACCAGAAAAAGAAACCCTCTATCTGTTAGCTGTCATTCCCCATTCCCTCATCCTCCTATCCTCTAGCAACCACTAATCAATTTTTTATTTCTATGGATTTGCCTATTTTGGACATTTTATCTGGATGGAATCATATGATATGTAGCCTCTAGTGGATGGCTTCTTTCACTTAACATAATGTTTTCAAGGTTTATTCCTGTTGTATCAGATATCAATATTTCACTTGTATTTATGGATGAATAATATTCCATGGTGTGGATATACCACATTTTACTTATTCTTATATCAGTTGGTAGACATTTGAGTTGTTTCCATTTTTAGCTCTTAGATGTCAAATTATTGGGTCATATGGGAACTGTAAGTTCAATGTTTTGAGGTATTGCCAAACTATTTTCCAAAGTTACTGCACCATTTTACGTTTTTATCAGTGATATATGAGGGTTCCAGTTTTCCCACATCCTTGCCAACACTTGTTATTGTATGTCTTTTTGATTATAACCATCTTAGTAGGTGTGAAGTGAAGTCACTAAGATTTGGGGTCATTTATTACACACCATGCTAACTAGAACATATGGTTTGATGGGAAAAAATCCTCACTAGAAATCAGAAGACATGAGTTCAGGTACCATCTTTATAACTTGATCTTTGGCAAGTCATTTGCCCTCTGGGCCTCAATTTAAAAATATATAATGAAGCTATTTCTTCCAGTTCTCACATTAAAATCAACCTATCTAAATATCTATCAAAATTTAGGTAAACTTTGCAATGGACATTTATCTATATCATCAAAGTGAACGTGGATTAATCATTTTTTAAACAATTAATAGATATTGGTCCAATAATGAAAGTCCAGTTACATGTGGTCCTGATTTTAGAAAAGACTGATGCAGTGATAAATCTGCTATATTTAAAACCAAGATGAATAAGAGTCTTTGTGAAGGGTCTTTGGACTTATTGGTTACCTGAATGACTTGAGCTTCATATGTTGACATGCCATAGATCAATTTATCTATTGTATGTTAAGTAAACTCAACTAGCTTACACTGTCCAGTGTATATTTGGATTGGATTCTGTCAACCTTTGAAAGAAATTCATGGAACCATTTTATGCTCCATTGCAAATACATTGCTAGGATTCCTTGGAGGAAGGTGGGTTTCCTTTGCATCTTTTAAATGATGTCAGGTGTTTGAGGTTTTATCACAGAAAATCATTTAGGTTTTATTGACCATTTAAAACATAAGTGCATTAGAAAGAAATCCATTTTATTCACGCAAGTCAATTCGCTTCACGTCCTTAAACATCATGGTACAGTATAACCTTCCTTCGATTTTTTTTTTTTTTAATGATTTGCAACTTAAAATGGAAGGTGGATCCAGTAAATAACACTTACTGGAATTTTGATCTTATTCACTTAATCTGCTCTTTATGCTTTGGCTTTGCCTACACAATCATTCAATTGGATTGAACACACTTAAAAAAAAGTCAGAAAGTATCTTTTGGCCTACATGATAGGAAAATTTTACTTTTCCTAATTTTTTTTGGATGTATAAAATGAGTATCATATCTGTAACTACTGATGAAAAAGAGGTAAAATTATACATGCTGTGTTCTTAAAGAATTTTGATATGTTTATGGTTTGTGAACATGAGCTCCATGAAGATGACTTTGTTTTGTTATACTTCTCCATAGCGCTTCGAACAGTACTCTACATAGAATAATTATAAATATTTGTTAAATGATAAACATTTAATATCAAAATACAAAAGATCTGCCTACACTATCTAGGTTGTGATGCAAAATATTTATTTTGTCGTCTTAAGTCTAATTGTGCACTTGTTATTAATTGTTCATTGAAACACTATACGTATTGTTAGAATGGTTAAAAACGTCAAGGTGATCCTATAAATATGGCATGTTACAATGGAATAGCATCAGTATTAGAAGTTGCAGTCAGATGTCCAACTTTTGCTGAAAATGTCTTTCTAGCTGCAGGTCTCTTATCAGGTACCAATTCAGAGACCTGGGGTAAGTCAATCTGAATGAAATCTTAAGTATAGACTCATACTTAATTTATATGTATTTAAAATGAATAAGTAAACACAACGAGAGAATACAAGGAGACACCAGGGCTATACCAATTAGATCCCTGTAGCTCTTAGAATATGTGTGTCTCCATTCAATTCTGGATTAGTTGAGTTACCTGTAGCCAGGGTGGTGGCTTTTTTCTTTTTGTCCACGGTTGCTCAGTTAACATGGTGTGTTATATTGGATTTCAGAGTATAAAAGAAGACTTAAAACTATCATTGAGAATTTATCCTCTTTCAAATTTGGAGAGATTCAAAATAGAATACACCTGCAAGGGAATGTAACTGAATTAATTCCATTAAGCAATCACCTGCCAATATTTGAACTTTGAGAGGATGGTATTAAATGTCTTGTTAACTTAACTATGCTCATAATGCCAAGTTCTGAAGTTCTGCCAAAATAATTTTAAAATAAATATGAAATAACTCAAACTAGCATCAGAGACACATTGAAACATAAGTGAAAAACAGCACATGAATCTATGTAGCCTGTTTATATTGCCCCAGAGATTTAGATAAAATAAAACAAACATAACATTTTTAGCTGTTTCTCACAAGTCAAAAAGAAAATGAAACATTTGATTATAATTGTTTTAATGAGCTGTGATTCAAAATGATGAAGTTGTAATGGTTTGGGTAAAAAATATTCTGTTAATGAGCTTTTATTTCTATCAAAACCTACAAAATATAAAACTCTCCAAGGATAAAGTTTAGTGGCAAAGCATTCTTTACTTCATGAAAATTAAAATTCCTAATATTTATCTGCTTTATTTTCAACAAACATACTAATTATTAGTATTACCATAAAAAACAGATGTATTCAAAGAATACAAATGGTACAATAGACATAGAATGTTTATGTTACTAGTTTTCACACTGAACTATAAGGTAAACTATGAGGTAAACTTCTTCACCTGTTTTTGGGGAGTCTTAGGGTTTTTTTTTTTATAATTTGTATCTCCTATTCTACTTACAGGCACAAACAGGGTAGTCAAAAAAGTTGTTCCACATGAAACAGTAAAACTACCACAACCATTTAAAGTAGGACATTGTAAGCTGATACTTGTTTTGGATATCCACTATTACTTCTTCACTAATGCATGCTTCCAAAATGAACACTGTAAAGGAAAGTTAAATATATGGTAAACAGATGTCTACTATTGATGGCAACTTTTTTACATGACTTAAGGTAAAACAAAGCAATTTAGGGATTAACATTCAATCATATTATTACAGATTACAAACGATTAAATCTGGCCTATTTAATTTACCTGCATATTAGAATTATAAGTTGTTCTCAATGAGAAACAGAAAAGAAAGATAACTGTGAAGGGTTAATGAAAGAGATTTTATTTCAGTGATCAGGAAGTTTGGTAAGACTGCCACTGAGGGTCATTGATTTGTTAAGGGGTCACTCAAACAGTGCAATCCCAAACCAAAGTTCATTCTCATCAGTAGAGAAAACAGCTTTTAATTTTGAACTTTTACACATAGCCAATTCATTTTAACCTCTAAATTTCAGCTGGCTAATGGCAATATTCTACTTGGTATCCATCCCTCCCTCCCTCCCTCCCTCCCTCTCTGTCTCTCTCTTTACACACACACACACACACAATCATCTTTTTAACCCAGCTTTGTAGTGTGAAATAGAACAATTTGAGAAACTAAGGAGAAAAGGAAGCCGATGCCTCAAAATTTATTTTCTTAACCGTATTTCTTTTCCCTTTGTATCTCAGTTTCTCAGGTTTAGGCATACTATCAGACTACTTGTTATTATCAATGTTTAGATATTAAAATGGTTTACTTACAAGCCTATTATATTTTCAAGAGGCTGGCAAATATAAAAGGAAATTTTATTAATTCCTTTAGGTATGTACATCATGACTCATATGTGAAGAAATTAGAAAATAGACTTGTTTAATTCTTTAAAGGCCAGTTAAGGAATAATGGCAGTAACAATAACAGCAGCTAGTAGTTTTGATTGCTTTCTTTATGCTACACCCCATTCTGCGCACTTTATATGTATTATCTAATTTCATCATCACAAGAATATTATAAAGTACGTACTGTTTTAATCCTCATTATACTAGTGAGGAGATTGTGGCACCGAAGAATTAACGTAGCTTGCCTAACGTCAACAGTACATGTCAAATTAAAGTGTCCTAATAGTGGGAAGGATTAATTTGGGGGTTACAAGGCAATTAAGTTAATCTTATAGTTACTTTATTAAGCTGAAAATAAATTAACAAATGATGTTTTCAGTACATGTTTTTAACTGTGTACTACATGTGTGAATCTATAGACAATATGCAGTATGTAATATATTTCTAAACTTTCCAAAATAATAATCATTTATTCATTTAACAAATATTTATTGAGCCATTACTATCACCTGCCAAGATATTCTAAGTGATGGGAATAAGATAGGTGCTGAATTTCCTGCCCTAATTGTGTTTATATTCTAGCATTATCATATCATATAGATCATTTAGCAACTTGTTTCTCTCATGTTTTTAGGATTAATCCATACACATATAAATTAAGTTCTTTTATGTTTTCAATTAGTATATCATTGTAGAAATATACCCAAACTGCTCAATCCTCACTACTTGTAAATATTGAGATATGTATCAATTTTGTACTATTGCAAAGGATTTATCTGAGAACATGACTCCTGTGTATATGTGTGAGAATTTTTGTCTGGTGTATATATTTATGTATTAGTTAGGGTAAGCTATTTGTGCTGCCATAAGAAGCTACCTCCAAATCTCAGTGGCTTAATACAAAAGAAGTTTGTTTCTTGCTCACATGAAATCTGTTAAGGATTCAGGTGATTATCTAGGGCAGCTCTCTTCCACGTGTTTGCCTCAGCGTTCCCCAGGCTGCTTTGATCTTTTGTTCCTCACACATTAGTGTATGCTTCCAAAATCATTTTGGCAAGGCAAGTAGGAGCTGGAGGGGTTTACACTGGCAACTATATATCCACCAGTACATGACATCTGTCATTTCACTGTCTGAAGCATCGACCAGAACTAGTCTCACGCAAAGACAAGGGGACTGAGGAGTATCATCCTTCTATATGCCCAGAAGGAGAAAAGAATAGTTTATTTTCATAACCTAACCATGGAATTGACCTGTCATGGGGTAAACATATTCTACATTTATAAGATACTGGTAAATTCCTCCTCAAAGTGATAGCTTCGTTTACTTTTTCATCAGAGGTATAAGAGAATCCCTGTTTCTCCACAGACTCACCAAGGCTTGATATTGTGAGACTTTATAATTTCTTGCCAGTTTGATGAATGTAAATTGTTATTATCTAACTTTGCAGTTTCCTGGTTACTAGTGAGGTTGAGTATTTCACTAAAGTTTTTTGAAGTAGAAAATCCATCTATAGAGTTTGGTTTTAGGCAGGGAAGTAGTGAAATGGGAGTAAGGGTGGATATAGAGAACCTTATCTGTATTGCTTTATTTCTTAAAACTATGACTTGAAAAAATACCCAAAAAGTGGGCAATTGTTAAATTCAAATAAAAATATGTTAATAGAGCTTTTTTTTTCTGGTTCCACATTAAAGCAAGTTTAACATCTTGACTTACTATCTCTTACCTCCATGGATGGTGCTGTGTTTTACTATAACCCTGGCGACAGGACATGCCCAAACTCACAATAAGTGCTCTTGAGACTTTATACCTCTGTCCAGCTTCAGTTTAACTAATAAGCCTCTTGGGATTTGGCCATCAGGAGAAAGAACATATCTGCTTTAATTCGAGTGAAATTGTACTTGAGAAACCATAAATGTGAGATTCTATGAGAAAGAGTATAGTGGCTCTAAAATCATGGATAGGGAAGAAACCGTGACACAGAAAGCAGGTCACTGCTGTCTGACAAAAATACATATAAAAGGATTTGGAATTTGGATAGTTTATGTAGGTAGTTATTTTTAATGTCCTTTTGATTTACGTGTGTGTTTTTAGAAGGAAAATGTAAGCATTTCAATTTCAACATTACAGGTTAATTCAGTTAATTGGGCTGCTTCCCAGGTAAATATATTCTTTAGTCTTAATCTCTTAATATATTCTTTAGTCTGAATAAAATGTATATGCTTCTTATATTCCCTGGAGAATTTTTGAGTAATAGATTTCTTGTGAAACATGCAGTCATACTGGTTGATTTTGAGAGTTTTCTTCTTGTTTTTCAGTAAACGATGTGCTCTGAATTCTGACTAGAAAAGTGTGTTTTTTGTTTCCCTCTGGCTTTTTCTTTCTAGGATTTCAATGTGTTGTCCACATCTGAGCTGAAGAACAAATTTGGCCTCACTTCTCAGAGTTTTAAATAGTTGAAGGCACTGTGTTTTGGAATTAAATTATTCTTTCTTTTTTCCTTATCTATGAACATTCCCAGAGTTTAATTCTTTGCCATTCCCCTCTCCTTCTTGTGTGTTTTCCCTGGATCAACTATGACTCATGGTTTTGACTTTCCCTTCCATGTTGATGGCCCTTCTCTTTACAGAACTTCTTCTATTTATAATGTGGTTAGGTTCCAAAAGGTTGGTTTAAGTCTGTTTGCAAAGTGACACTTAAAATGAGTAACTGCTAACACCCTCTCATGGTACTAGGCAGAGCTGATTATTTTTTTCTTCTCTTCTGGCTCATAGCTTTGTTTGAGTCCTAAGAGACACTTTTGCTTCATGTTCCCAGCTTCTGAGGTCTATATCCCAACTGCTTTTGGGACTTGTTCCCTTGGTGGACTGCCTCAAACTAAACATATTAAAATTTGAGATCATTTTCTTTCCAATAAGCTGTGCCTTTCTCCTTTAAAAAAAAAAATGTGTACCATTGATGTCACTGGAACTCAGAGTCTCTGAAATATCTATACCTTCCCATTGATTTTACTCATACTTTCGTGTTCATCAAATCCTGTTGATTCTTCCGCTAAACTTTTTTTGAGGTCTGTGCATTCCTTGCCATTACCACTGTGAATGAACTACTTTCATAGCTAATCATCATTTGCTTTATAGCAGAGTGCTGCCTGCATTCAGTCTTCCAGAGTTCCTGTCTCATCTACATACAGCCCATCCACTCATCTTCCTACAGGGCCATTTTACACACCAGTCCTTGGTTTGATAGCCTATATTGATCCAAAACTTATTACTAGGTAACTTTCACACTCCTCAAGATGGCACCAAATTGCATAATAATTTGGTTTCACACTAATAGTTAAAATGTATTTTTTATCTTTCTAAAGGGAATTCTGCATTCCATCAAATTAAGACATTTCCAAATAGATGCAGCCTGCACATTCTCTACTCCAAGCTTTTGCTCCTTCTGGTACTGGCCCTGGATTGCCTTTTCCTCTTTCCTCATATAAATCTTGTTGATATTTCCAGATCCAAGTGAAGTTTCCCTCCCTCTTTAAATCCTCTTCAACATCTTCAGTTTTCAGTGATTTCCCCATTAAAAAAAAAAATCCTTTTATTATAAACAGAATTCAAACTTAAAAGATTTCAAAGGTCCAGAAAAGCTTCAGAAAGTTTAATCTCATCTAATGCTGTCTGGTTTACTTTGACTTCCATTATTATTTTGATGATTCTTCTTTGGAGCTTCAGATATGTCTTATCACCCAGTTTCAGTCTCATACCTTCAATTGCATATAAAACCTTTCCACCTGGTGGCCATAATCTCAAACAACTGTTACAGTTTAGCATATTGTTCTTGCAGTCTTTTTTTTTAAATGCATTTTTATGTGTTTAATACTTTTATATCATAATGTTAGGTAAAATTTTAAACAGAACTTTTAATGGCTCTACATCAATTCTAACATAAATTCCACTATAATTATGTATCTTTACTTTTAAATATTTGTTATTTCTTATTATAAATGATACTGAAAACATTTTTAGATATAAATCTTTCCCTAATTTCAGATGATTTCTTTAGAAATGGAATTATTGGTTTAAAGGAATGAAAATTTTATAGTTAAAAAATTCATATTGTCAAATTCTTTTAAGGGAGGTCTTATTAATTTAAAATTTCAAATCAAGATTCTGTAACAGTGCCTATATTTATTGTTATGAAATAGTGACTTAATAGTTTTTTTCTAATGAGATTTTAAATGGTTACAAATGTTATAACTTTAGGAATGTTGTTACTCTCTCCAGTCCTCTGTAAAATGGAGGTAATAGTAGTATCTACCTCCCAGGTTTATTATGAGGATTAATGTCTTGTCAGATGGGGGGTCCTGCTGCTCACGGCTTACAAAATCAATATTCACAAATGCTAGAAAGGAAAGGTGCTTTTAATCAGAACGCTGGCAATCTGGGGAGATGGTGGACTCAGCATCCCCCCAAAACCACCTCTGAAGATTCAGCTCAGCCATGAAACTTTTAAAGGGAAACAGAGAAGTCATCTCAGTTATTCACTGAGATAGGGGGTCAAAACTGTCACCATCCCCCACTGTGTGCAGGCTTGTCAACTCCTCGTGATCTTCCTCTGGAAGTTATCTTGTTCACACGGTTTGGTCACACAGTTTGTTCAGGAGATTACTGAAGGGGGCGCTATGGAAGAGATCTGGTCAGTTAATTACTTATTCTTCATGTCTATTTCTTTGATCAATGGAAAGAGCAGACAAGTTAGGCAAAGTATTGTGTGATTAAAAGATTTGAAAAGTGTGCTTGGGCCAGAGATGAGTTGAGCATGGGAGTGCCAGGTTTAAGGTTAAGACAAAAGGGTGCCTCCTGCAAAGAGCTCTTTCCTGCTAAAAGCTGCTTACAGATCCCCACCTGAAAGAACATCATTCCATTTCTATGGGATTAGGGGCGAAGGTCCATCTTCTGTAACTTCTTCATGCTGACATAGGGTGCTGTATTCTCAGGGCGGAAGGTTTCAACATGGGTCTGTAGCATCTCTTTGCTGACAATTTTAGTTGTTCACTTACATATATGGGGAGAGCAAGCTACAGTTATTTTGATACTCACAAAGATATAGATTATTATGAGCAATAAATAGTGTTAACCTCGTTCTCTTGAGACCAGTTCTTGGAATTGTGTGAGCCGTAGATTCAGTACTGCTCAAGTGGAGCAGCTTATGGCATGGCTATGGTCTGGTCATCATGCAGTTGGTTTCTTTTTTCCTTTGGTAGCAGTTACAATATCTGTACAGCAACTCAAGAGTGTGCACCAGACACTGAGTCTGTGACGCTATTGTCCTAATCATTAACTGCTCAGTTTTTTTACTTAGGGCGGGGGGGCCCTGCAGGGTTCTGCTAGATTTCAATGTACATAAATTTTTTTGCATACTGCTCAACACAAAATAAGTGGTAGTTATTAAGATTGTAATTGCCTATGTATTACATAAATTATATATTATTCCTTTTACATTCTTTTACTTTAGACTTCATACATTTGCTAGCAAAAGAGAATTTCCCAAATGGTTTCTTTAACTTAATGCTAGGAACTTTTCACATATTAAAAACAATTTAAAATAAAGATGCCCTAAACAGTAAAACAGAGAACCCTTTGAATTATTATAGTTTTCATCACTATATTGCCCAGGCCACATTTCTTCTTTCCCTTGAAAAATCTTCAAACCTCTAGCAGCACTGTCAGTCATTTCTCACAGCTCTTCTTGCAATAGATCCTCACAGAAAAACACCTGAGTCTTAAGATGCTTCCATTAAACTTCAGTGGAACATGATAGAGAGGCACATCTAGGTTTTGTGGAGCCTAAAGCTCATACAATTTTAGAAGAATTTTAAAAGGAAAATAATAAAAAATTATAAATTAAAAAATTGCCAGCATCCCTGCCAGGTCCTTGCAAGAGGGTGGGAGGAGCCCTAAAGTTACTTAGCTTCATAGAAAATAGACTACTCCTTCGCATGCCCCACTGCATTTAGCAAAGTACCCATCACACAATAGGTGCTCAGTACACATTTGTTGACCTGAATAGGAATTGAGATGAATAGGAATTGGAGAATTATCACAGATGGCTTCGATATTGTATATAGAAAAAAGTATTAGCTGCATTCACAGTGATCCCCATATACCAGTGAGGTAGAGATATAAATCTGCTGACGGCATGTTCAATGTGAAGGACAAAATCCACCCTTGATTTTTCTTCGGATACCCATTATAGCCCCCTTGATGTAGAGACTGCAAAGAGAGTATACCCAGCTGTAACAAAACTTACTTCATTCCTGCTAGCCTCACAACTTGAGATATTCACTCTTTTTATGTTCATACTCTCTAAAATTATTCTAGTGGAGTGAGAGTAGCATCGACATATATACACTACTGAATGATAGCTAGTGGGAAGCAGCAGCATAGCACAGGGAGATCAGCTCGCTGCTTTGCGATGACCTAGAGGGGTGGGATAGGGAGGGTGGGAGGGAGGCTCAAGAGGGGGGGATATGGGGACATACGTATGCATATGGCTGATTCACTTTGGTGTAAAACAGAAACTAGCACAGTATTGTGAAACAATTATACTCCAATAAAGATCTATTAAAAAAATTATTCTAGTGGAAATGCAGACGTTGGCTGCCAGTTTCATTTATAGAATTGAAGCTGATCACAGATTTTAATCATGACTAACAGTACTTTAATGGTTAAGAAAAAAGGCTTGGTCTACTTACTATAAGGGATCACTTTTCAAGCTTCTTTTCCAGTTTGGGACAACTGATGATTAAGAGTCTATGAGATTATTCCTGGCCAGGTTAAGCGCTCTCACTAGAAGTAAAAATACTGTTCCCATGTATTATAAAATCCAGGTAGCTGAAGCCCTGTTTTAAGGTTTGATTGCCAAAGGACAGCAACAACAAAAAAGAGAGATGAATAGTACTTACTGATACATGCTAAATGTGACTGTTGTAAAGATCAAACTCCTTTAAATTCTGGATGGTCTGTTTCTGCAGTCAGGCTGCTACTTTCTAACCATAAAGCTTCTTATTTTGGAAACTAAGGTTTCAGCAAGCTACCCTGCTGCAGTCATTGTGGCTTTAATTATTGACCTTTCATAAAGTCCACTTCTTGTTTTTTCCTTATGAGAAAGAACTTAAGATTAGAGTATGTATCTGTATCTTTCACAGCTACTGAACCTCTCTTTCCCCTGAACACTTTGTTGAGAACTATTTAGGATCCTGGCTTCATACTTCCTTTGCAGTAAAGAACAAAATGTTCCCGGCATGATAATTCCACTTAGGAAGGGGTAGATTCTCACATACTTAAATCCTAAAAGGTACAGGAGATGGTCTGCTCTAAATGACAGGTTGCCATAGTTACATTCTTCTGTGGCTCAGATGGGGATTGGGCCAATTATCAAGTTTTGTTTGGTTGATTTTAAGTAGTTTGTTACCTGGATACTCAACAAATAAGAAAACTGGAAAAAAAAGACTTGTTTTCTTCTTCCCTAGAAAGGAAACAGTCATCCTGGAAAAGAGAAAAACAACAAACCTCAAATTCCAAACAAAACGGTAAATTATTTAGTTCAGATAAAGAGTTTCTAAACTGTTGACTTTATTTAGAGACTAGCACAAGGCCTGTGAACGGAGATAGCTTTCATGCTACAAATTGGATTTTTTGTTAACTCTGTTGATCCTATAATACCAGCTTTAAATAATTCTCCTCCTCCTTTCCAAATTTGTCTGGTGCTTTTCAAATTTGTATGTGTGTATTTTAATAGTTACTCTTCTTGTCAGCTTTGCTGCTTGGCCTTCCCCCTCCCTCCCGTGGTGGAAGTGGGATTGTTAATTAATGATATTCCAGAGGCAATTTCTGGAGTGACTATTGGAAAACCCTTCTTAATTAACAAAATGATAAATTCCCCACTGCAGCAGTGCTGCAGCGAAGTTCATCTCTGTCATTCAAAAATCCATGATTTTAAAACATCCTCCGACATTTTTGTGAGGATGTTGGGCACTTAAAGTCTAGATCTTTTATCAAAGCTTCCACAGAAAGCCAGAGAAGGAGAAATGAAGAGTGAAAAGGAGAAAGAAGAACTGGACAAAATTAAAATGCTATTCTGTCATTGTAATAGTTCATATGGGCACTGACAGGAAAGCGTTTTAATTTTGTCAAGTGTGTCTGCTACTCATTTATTCCGTCTCCTGCTTGTTATCGAAATTTCAGATTAAATGTAAAGATATGAATGTGTTGCCATAATAAATTTATAAGTGGATATTTAAAGAGCAAAGATTTGAATGACACAAATGAACCTCAGTATAGCAGTAAAGTGGATAGGATTTGCAGAAAGATGCCACAGAAGTCAGAAATGACTGCCGGGATTGCCTTAATTAAAAAAAAAAAAAAGAAAAAGAAAAAAAAAAAACTTGAGCTGCGTGAGCCGTCACAGAAGGTATCTAATATGAAATTAGGCTTACTTACATTATTTATACCACTTTAAAATAATCTAATAAAAGCTTTAGAAAATCTGATTAAACTGTATTATTCAAAGGTAAGGCAAATACTTAGACACTGGAAAACTAAGCTGTAAAATTTGGGGGCAGAAGGTAAGATTCCAGACAGAGTTAAACAGCATGTTATTTAAAAAGTATGGATTTATTTGTAAGATATCTATAAAATACAGTTCTTTTTTGAAATTATATTTTGTTAAGTGAATGGTAATGCCAATGTAATAAACGCTAGAGATAACACTTTCTGAGGATGCCTTATTTTACTCCCCACAAGGGGCTCAGTATTTGATTAGATTTCACAGCAAAACCACATAACCTGAGACACTCATGTGGCATTTGCATAACACTGGTATTCATGATCAGAGAGAAAGTGATGCAGGGAGGCACCCAGCTACTATTACATGATGTATGGTTAAGACCCAGAGTGCAGTGCTGCGAAGAAGCAATGGGGAGTTAAACTAAGGACACAGGGATAAATTATTTGCCAGGATCCTGAGCGGAACTGACTTTTGTAATGACACTCAAACAGCAGATAACCCCAAAGGCAATCTGAAAAAGAAGAATAAGGTGGTCATACTAGCAGATATGAAAGGAGATGAGTAAGATTTCTGACATGTCTGAACCACTTTTGAAAAGCATGTCCTTCGATTGTGACCACCACTTCGTTTTTCTTCTCATGCCTACTGCCTTCTGGCTAATATAAGGACTCACTTTTGCTTATCTGCTTTAACACAGAAGAGCCCCAGTGAGGATAAAGTTATAAGGATTGTAAGGAAGAGGGAAAGAAAAATGCATACAAAAATAGCAATGGAAGTTTCAGAATAACAACATGAGAAGGACCATGTTTAGGCTGGTTTTCTGATTTTATCCAAATAAATATTCCTTTCAAAATAATATCTGACTTGAGCTTAAATGGAGAGGAAGAAGATGAAAAAGTTCCTCACTTAGCCTCTGATCCAGTAGTATTTTGTCTTCAGTTGAGTACAGGTAGTAAATCTTAGGAGCAGTTCAGTTAAGACATTTAAAAATGTCTTACTGGGCTACTAAAACTCATGCTTTTAGGACCTATTCAGTAAGTCGGGACGAGGGGAGAATGTTGGGCACTTTAGGAAATGACTAACAGCAACAGATTTTGCCTAATAAGTAGATTTTATGTGGTAGATGCTCCACCAAACTTTCAAACAATTAAATTAGATTTTATTATAAAGTCAAGCTAATATAAAACTCTTTTTTTTTGCGGGCCTCTCACTGTTGTGGCCTCTCCCGCTGGGAGCACAGGCTCCGGATGCACAGGCTCAGCGGCCATGGCTCATGGGCCCAGCCACTCCGTGGCATGTGGGATCTTCCCGGACCGGGGCCCGAACCCGTGTTCCCTGCATCGGCAGGTGGACTCTCAACCACTGCGCCACCAGGGAAGCCCAACATTGTTATTTTTTAGCCAGATGTTATTGGTTACATAACTGCTCATACAGAGTGGGAAAATTCATTTTAATGTATGGCACAGATCTTTGATAGTGTATGAAACTGGATTTCCAAAATGTGGGTATGTAGCAGGGTCACAATTTATAAATTGCAGTTGAAGGGGCAGTCTATAAGTAACTAATCTTTCTCATGACCTCCTCCATTACTGAGTGGTGTGCAGGGAGGTCGGAGTAGAAAGAAACCTCAATAATCAGTGGTCTCCTAGCCTCTTCATATTGAAGTCAGCCTCTTTTATAAAAATGCTAGTCCTTTGGATTTCTTCTTCCATCCCCAGATAGTATCTGGGTAGAATGGTGGTAGTGAGAATAGTGTGACTAGTTCCATCTGGCCTCTGTGGTTGTCATGAAGGCAACAACTGAAGTCCATGGTTCCAGATATTTGCATGCAGCATACTAACATCTCACTAAAATGTCTTGATCTTGGTCCCAGGCCTCTGTTATTTAACTAGTCCCCTCAGAACTTCCATAACCCCTTACTAAGCCCCTACACACAGACCATGGCTAACTAGGAGCACTGTCTCACGTTCACATCTCTAGCCACCTCCCTGTACCTCCCTCTAATTCCCTTTTCCAAAACTATTCTTAGAATCTTGCAACTTCTCTCAGGCTTTGGAGAAAGAGGCCCCTTGCTATAATGTTCCCAAATTTCCTCATAGATATTTAGAGTTTCTATAGACTCCTTCTCAAGTTTGGCCCCTTTCTGCTCTACCTCTGGATCTCACCTTGATCCTCACTCCACTAGGGGCACCAGGAAAGGGCTTTCTACTTTCTCTTCATATATGGGAGAAATTTACTGTAAGTCACTGAATTAGGATTCTCCAGAGAAACAGAACCAATAGAATCTCTCCCTCTCTTGCTTTATCTCTTTCTCCATCTCTGTTTCTGTCTAGCTATCCATCCATCTTTCTATATCTAAAAAGAGATTTATTATAAGCAATTGACATGTATGAGTATGAAGCTAAGAAGTCCCATCGTCTGCCATCTGCAAGGTAGAGACCCATGGAAGCTGATGATGTAGTTCCAGTCCTTGTCCAAAGGCCTGAGAACCAGGAGAACTGATGGCATAAGTTCTAGTTCAATTCCAAAGACTTGAGAGTTGGCGAGATGATAGTGTAAGTCCCAGTCCAAGGGCAGGAGAAGACTGATGTCCCAACTAAGTTAGGCAGGCTAAGAGAATGAATTCTCCCTTCCTATACCTTTTTGTTCTGTTCAGGCCCTGAATGGTTTGGATGATGCCCACCCACATCGGGGAGCACGATCTGTTCTAAGTCCAGCAGATTCAAATGTTAATCTCATCTAGAAATACCCTCACAGGCACATCCAAAAATAATGTTTAACAAAATATCTGGGCTCCACATGATCCTGTCAAGTTGACACATAAAATTCACAATCATAGTCATATCCTCCTTTTCAGTTTCAGTGCATTCTTCCTATTTTCCCTAATTCAGAATACAGCTCCCCAATCCTTACAGTCCCATCCAGCCTCATGGGAACTCATCTCTCAATGTCTCTCTGACATCATCTCCTACTAATTTTCCTCTCACTCATTCTGCTCCAGGTACATGGACTTCCTCATTATTTCTTGAAAATATGAAGGGACTCCAGCCTCAGGGCCTTTCACTTACTGTTCTCTATGTCTGAATATTCACATATACCAGGTATCAGCATTTCTTGCTCCCTCATTTTTATTTAGGTCTCTGCTCAGATATTATCACGTCATAGACTCTTTTCCTTTCACTTTAGGTAAAATGGAGACTCTTACCCCAGTACATTCAACTCTTTGTTCCCTTTATTCTTATTTATTTCTTCACAGTACCACCCATCTGAATATTGTTTTACTTACATACATATTTCTATTATCAGTCTCTCCCTACCAGCGCGTAATCTCTATGAGAGTAGAGATTTTGTTTCATTGAGTGCTGTAACCCCAGAGTGGTTATCTGGCACACAGTAAGAAATAATGAATACATACACATACACACATATACACATACACACATGAATTCAACGTGAGTACATATATTTGTCAGATGTGTAGATGATAATGTGGTATGATATGCAGGAGGATAAACTGGTTTACTGAAAGGAAATATATATGGGGAGATATTTCCAAAATACCATTTCCAACACAGAGGTTACGTATATTTTATTATTATTTTATTTATTTATTTTTTGCGGTACGCGGGCCTCTCACTGTTGTGGCCTCTCCCATTGTGGAGCACAGGCTCTGGACATGCAGGCTCAGTGGCCATGGCTCACGGGCCCAGCCGCTCCGCGGCATATGGGATCTTCCTGGACTGGGGCACGAACCTGTGTCCCCTGCATCGGCAGGCAGACTCTCAACCACTGCACCACCAGGGAAACCCCAGCATTTTGTCTTTTATGCATTCTGAAAAGAATGATTTTAAAATTATTTGGGAATTTAGTTAATGTACCAATCAATGCAGTGGGAAAAATACCAGAAAAGTCCATTGTTTTACTTAATTAGGAACTCCTACTTAGTTCGTTATGTTTTTTTCTTTTCAAACAGTTATTTCAGAAAAAAAGTTCCAAAATAAAATGTATATGAAAAAATCTAGGCCTGTTTCAGAAGTATTGTGTATTCTAAAAAATAGTTCAATTTAATTTTCCCTAATTATTGAATAGAAATTGTTTTAGGTAATGTCTTAGGCTCTGACAATATAAAATTAATAGTCCTGTATTCTATGAAGAATAATTTATAAAAATAGTGGTTTATTTTTATTGAGTTTTATATTTTGTAAGACCCTTTTATGTAATTCCCCATTTGATTCTCACAGTTATTTCTGAAGTAGTTTGTTATCTCCCACTTTTCAGAAGTTTTAGATGTTAAGAGACTTGCCCAAGGCTTCACAGCTAGTAAATAATGGAAACAGAACTTAAACGTAGATTTTTATATGTCAAAGTTAGGGTACTTGCCTTCCTCCTTACGATTTATATTTTTAGGCAACTTCATGATTTAAAATATGGTTTATATACATTATCTAATTGCATACTAAAGAAATCCCTGTGGACACATTTTGCAAAGTATGCTTTATAAAAATCCCTCTGACATAGTCAAAGTTATATAACTCATTTGTGGTAGAATCAGCGTGAATTCACAATTTCTGAGTAGAAAATCAATACCTTCTACATTGTCCACTTGACCAAAAGGAAAGCTCAGAAGTATAGTTACTGTCAGATTAAAAAAAAAAAATCAAGAATAAATTAAAAAGAAAAAACATTGAATATTAGAATAAAAATTGAGAAACTTACTTGATGAAGAAAAACCCAAATAGTTAATTTTGCAGTGAGAAATACATCTACAGTTGGTAAACCTCCAAGTGTATACTGTTATCCTATAGGCTTTTATTTATCTATTTACTATTGTTAATTTAAGATGTAAGACAGTTTATAGAATTATATCAATTAAACAAAATGACAAGATTTAAAACTAGGCATTAAAGAAGAAATAAAGTGAGGACATAAAGCTACACCATAAATTATGTTAAAAAAAAAAAAAAAAAGGAGAAAGGCACCACACAGCATTACTTGCACTGGGTAGGCCACATTTTACTCTAAGTCAAGAGGGAAGTGCAATCTGTTCTACAATTCACTTTATTCAAAATATAATGACAAGCCAATGACTTAGAAGAAGCAAAAATTTCCTTAAAATAAGATGAGAAATTTCTTCTGAGATTGTTCATAAAATGGCATCATATAGTATCATGAACATTTTCAGCAGTGTTCTTAGAATTTTGTGAGGTTCTTTGCACAGTGTCCCTCAATATAGGATGAATGCATTGTGCCAAAACACAATTCATCAAAGAAATTTACTGGCATTTATCAGGGTACTCTGTCTCCACCAAACACGAAAATCATGAAGGTGAAGAAAGAGATTTGTCAATACAAGAGTTCAAATGTTGAGTTAATTCATATGAGTCTATTTCCTCCCTTATGGGTTCTTCATCCTGGTATAGATTCTTATTTTTGTTGAGGAAATTGGTTGGGATCATGTAATTTCTCCCTGGGAGTACTTTTCAAATATTTCTGCAGAAATACAGAAATGGTAGCTGTAGGTGATAGTGAGGAAGTGGTAGCTGTAGGTGATAGTGAGGAAGTCAGTGGTGAAAGGGTAGAATGGAAGAGAGAACTCTGTGAAGGTTAGAGAAAATAAAAAGCAACTCAAACTCTCGCTCATGAAAATCTGTATTTGTTGTTATTATAACTATGTCCATTTCCCTAGTCCTTGAACAAAATTGATGATCCTGGAAGATGTGGCTTATTTATGTGACTTTCACGAGTCCCTAGAACAGTGTTGTGTACTCCCAGGGTGAGGAATACCTTGGTTTGAGAATCAATCCCTAGGGGAATTGTTTTAAGACGGAGGCAATTTATATCTCCTTGCTCTTTTTTTAAAAGTTATGACATACTGTAAACATAAAAAATTATAAAGATTCGTGCAGTGAATACCCATATACTTACTAGCCAAATTTTAAGCATGTTAGTATTTTGCTACTTTACCTTCAGAATTAAAAAAAGTTAGAGATAAAACTGATGGCCCCTTTGCAGTCCTTGCAAATGCTGTTGTTCCCTTCTCACTCTTGTCACCACTCTCTTGAAGTAGCTTGGAATCCTTCCTAAAAATGTTGACCCCCCCTTTTCCTTTTACTATTTATGTGTGCATCTATGAAAAGAAAGAATATTGCTTGTGTTTTTAAATATTTTATACATAGAATCATGCAATATGCATCATTCTGTAAATTCCTAACATTATATTTTCAAAATCCATTTTAATACATGTAGATCCATTTTATTAACCTTAACCTTTTATAGTAACCCATTTAGAAATGTACCACCATTTATATATATCATTGTCCTACTGATGGATATTAACTTATTTTCAATTTTTCTCTATTACAAAAAAAAAATGCTGCAATGAACATCATTGTTTAAGTCTCCTTGTACATATATTTAGATTTCTTTCTAGTACATGTGTCTAGCAGTGAAATTATGGGACCTAATGTAATATATACTTAGTGACTATTGCCAAATTGTTTTTCAGATTTATACTAGTACCTGAATTGTTTACTAGATCCTCTTTTACCACATTCTGACCTATTCTTAGCATTTAATATTTTTTGGTCAATATTTTATAGATAAAATGTTATATTATTTTTAATTTGAGTTTCCCTGATTCAAGTGAAAGAGGTTGAGTATATGTTCATATATTTATTGGCCATTGGGCGTTCCTCATCTGGGAATGTTTATAATTTTTACCCATTTTTCTAGTTGGTAATTGCAGTTTTCTTATTTGTTGTATTTTAGATATTCTGGATACTTTCACTTTGTTTGTTGTATAGGATACAATTACCTTTTCCAAGCATGTGTGTTGAAATTAATGAATGTGTATTTTAGCTAGGTTTATGGAATCTGTTGTCATTGCATAATTTTAAACTTCAGTATAATCAGGTTGCTTCCCCCCCGCTTTTATGTTTGCTGTTTACGACATATTTTTCTTTAATAAGGCCATAAAATGTTCTCTGAAATTTTCCCCAGAAAGTTTTGAAGTTTTATCTTTTGTCTAAATAGTTTCTTAAGCTGTCTGGAATTGATTTTGCAAGTGGTATGTGGAGGAATCCAGTTTCCTCATTCTACTTGTTTTTCCTATCCATAGAGAAACAAGAAATTATTTTCCATATAAGTAACAAAATGACTTAGCACTTTGTATTAAATAATCTGTTCTTTTCTCACCAAAGAGCAAATATTTAGCTGTATGTAAAGTTGCCACTTGCATTATCCAGTAAAGCCCCCCTCCTCCTCCCGTTTCTTCTCTTTCTTCTTCATGATTGCCATAGTTATTTTATTTTTTTAATATTAGATACAAATTTTAGAATCTATTTTTCAAGTTTCATAAATAGTCTTGTCTGGTTTGAGAATCATACTTAATGCTTTTATTCTTTTCAGGTCTCCTGAGCAGATTTCATAAGATAGGAATTGTCTGTTTATTGAAGGCTTTTCAGTCATTGCTAGAATCATTTCTAAAATTGTCTCTAGCTCATATATTTTTTATAGGAGCTGGTTTTGGATCAAAGATTTATGTTTTTGAATATTCTTAACCCCTTTAATTTTTCAGTTTTTAGTCAATTTTGATAATGTATATTTTCTAGAAAAGTAAATGTTTCTTTGACATTTTAAAAATGTTTATTTATAGCATTATGATTTTAAAAAATCTTGACTCTTTCAGTGATTATATTCATTTTTTCAAAACTTCTGTTACTTTTAATTTGTTCTCTTTTTCTGTCTTTCTTGATCAGTCTTATAAGTGTTTCCCACTAGTTTTTCTAATGTACCAACTTTCGTTGATAATTTCCATAATTTTTCTCTTTGATTAGCTTTTAGTATCTTAATTATTTTTGTCTATATCTTTCTTTCATTTTTTGCTGCTCCTTTGCTCATTTTCTAAGTTCGATGCTAATTTTTCTGAACCATTTTTACTTTTTAACAAATCTATTTCATGTTATAAACTTACCTCTTAATTTTGCATTAGATGCATTCCACAAGTTTTTTTTTAATGCCGTTCTTTCATTGGCATTCAATTAAAATATTTTCTATTTTCCTCTTTACTTTTTCATCAAAGCATTATAATTTGCTCTTTATACTATGCTTTTTTAGAAATATATTCTTTAACATAAGCACCATTTAGAAATATTTCCAAACATATATTGTATTGTATTTTTATTATTCATTTCTTATTTAACTATGGTCAGATAACATAGTCTGTGTTGTCATAACTTTTTTTATATTTGTTGAGATTTTTTTTTGTGTCCTAACACCAGATCAATGTGTGTAAAAGTTGCTATCTGTGCTTAAAAAGAATGTATCTTTCATACTTTGGGGAATACAGTATTCTAAATTTATCTAATAAAAAGAGACATTTAAATGTGTTGTCCAAATTTTATGTATCTCTTTTACTTTTTTTGTTGGTTTATTTTGTCAGTTTCAGAAAGCGAAATGCTAAAATATCTTACTTTGAGGTTTTGTCAGTATTTTTCTTGTAATTCTGTAAGGTTTTTCTTTTATCTATTTAAAGTTGTCTTTTTAGGTGTGTAGAATCAATTATAATATCCTATTGGTGGATTGTTGAAATATTATGTAGCTTCCCTTTTTATCTCCATTAATGCTATTTGCCCTTAATTTGATATTGTCTTCTATTGAGCTTGCTGCATCAGCTTTGTTTTGTTTAAAATTTACTATGAATTAACAGGGTACCTTCTGTCTGAGAAATAGGCACATTCTCACATTTGTCTAGCCGCTGGCTGGGGTTGTAATCCAAACTAAGATACCATTCAGCTCCATGTTATTACCAACTACAAGATTTCAAATATTTCCTTTCTCATGTCATGACCCCACTCTGGATTTGAATTGTGGATGGTCTCTTTCAGGGTCAAATTCTGAAAGATTGGATTGGTTCCTTTCCAATCTTTGGATTTGTTCCTAGGTTGGTCCTAGATTCTTCTTGTGGCTCACTGTGGAGGTTCCTGGATGGCTTGTAGTTGAGTCAGCTAGGGTGAGACAGAAGACTTTTCAATATCCTGTAACCAATATTCACTTTCTCTCATTTGGAGTAGATTCCTAGGAAACTGAAGCATAATGTGTAAGAGAACCTGCAGATTTGCAAATTGACCTATGTGAGGATTAGGGTGGACCTTCCCTGAAGACTTTGGAAATGAGGAAAATGAGATTGTCCTGAGAAAGTTAAATTAAAATTTTCACATAACTATGTCACAGCGGGGAAATATTAAGTTGCCTCAAAGATACACTATAGCAGACTCTATTCTGAATGAAGGTATTAAAGAATTTGTCCAACAGTAAGGGGATAGTTGGCCATAAAGTCTAGAGAAAGGGATATCACAGAAATAAACTTTGGGTGTGTCCTTGCACCTTTCCCAAGCGAGGGAGCCTTCCATAGCTAAAGGGCTTTTCAGCTGTGTGGTCCCATTTGCTAAATCATGATTTCTGAGGGAAAGACTACAGCAGGGTGTAGCCAACAACCTTCAAGTATTCCAAACCTAATGAAAAGATCATCTTCAGTATCTACAAATGGAGACATAAGATTCTTTTATCCTGATGCTACTAAACATTGATTTAGCTAACTAAATTATCTTGTTCTAAATCCGTGCTCATTGAGCAACTGTTTATTTTTATTTGGTAGGTCGGCTTTTAGGGAGAAAATTGACAGGTCATCTGGACATGAGTATTCTGATCGCTGAAATAAATGTATTTCTCATTGTAAATTAGTAACTTAGTATTCTGATTATGAGTTTACTTCTCATGTGTCCTTTTATTAAAAAGCAAGACTGCATATAGTTAAAAAAGGATGAGCCTTTTGATTTGGAACATTTAGAGTCTTTTCTTAAATGGTTGTATGGTTCTTCATATAATTTAGATAGTTTTCTATGTTGTGCTGTACAAACAATGCTATAAGCATACTTTGTGAACACATGCAATGTTGTCAGTAAGATAAGTTTAAGTATTTGCTTCCCATGTTTCTTTTTTTTAATTGAAGTATAGTGGATTTACAATATTATATTGGTTTCAGTTGTACAGCATAGTGATTCAATATTTTTATAGATTATACTCTATTTAAAGTTCTTATAAAATAATGGCTATATTTCCCTGTGCTATACAATATATCCTAGTTGCTTATTTATTTTATACATAGTAGTTTATATCTCTTAATCGCATACCCCTATCTTGTCCCTCCCCCTTTCTCTCCCCACTGGTAACCAGTAGTTTGTTCTCTATATCTGTGAATCTCTTTCTGTTTTATTATATAAATTTGTTTTATTTTTTAGATTAAGTGATAATGTAAAGTATTTGTCTTTGTCTGACTTATTTCACTAAGCATAATACTCTTTAGGTCCATCCATGTTGTTGCAAATGGCAGAATTTTGTTGTTTTATGGCTGAGTAATATTCCATTGTATGTAATATTCCACAGATTTTTTTACCCATTCATCTGTTGATGGTCACTTAGGTTGCTTCCATCCATACCTTGGCTATTGTAAATAACGCTGCTATGAATATTGGGGTGCGTGTATCTTTTCAAATTAGTGCTATCATTTTATTCAGCTGTATACCCAGCAGTGGAATTTCTGGATGATATGGTTGTTTTAGTATTAGTTTTTTGAGGAACTTCCTTACTGATTTCCACAGTGACTGCACCAATTTATGATATCATCCGCAGTGTACTAGGGTTTCCTTTTCTCTACATCCTTGTCAACATTTGTTATTTGTAGGCTTTTTAATGATAACCATTTTGACAGGTGTTAGGTGATATCGCATTCTGGTTTTGATTTGCATTTCTCTGATGATTAGTGATGTTGAACATTTTTTCATGTGCCTCTTTGCCACCATGTTTCTTAATTTCGAGGAAGAATGCTCCTATCATGTTCACATGAGTACTCCGGCACATGTGAAGGTGTATTGTGTTGGGGTTTATATCACACTGTATATCTGCATATCTATATCTATAACTATGCGTGTGTGTGTGTGTGTGATGTTATATTGGAGCTTGTATAACAGTCTCATGACTAATTCAGTAGGGGAGTTGACATGAGTCTGCCTTGGAGAGATGGATTTGCTTTCAGGCCCTAAAAAATCTAAGTATTTGAGCCTGCAAGTGTAAGAAACAGGGCCTTGATTAAGGAAAATTCTCAAATACAATGTATGTAACTCTGAGGCTTTCTGTGAGAACTTTCTCAGGTGACATTCTGACATCATTATATACTTAAAATGTGTACTAGCCCTTCAATTATATATTCATGTAGCTGATAGAAAAATTTGTAAAACTGCTTAATCCTCCCCACTATAGTTTATCTACCAGTACTCTGATTCAGCACAGCTCTTGTCCTTCTGTTTAATCCAGAGCTTGAGAATTGGTCATATAACACCCTCATCATTTATTGTGATTGCTTCCTGGCTATATTTCTCACTCACATAGTCTTTGAAATCTGCTTGGTACACAAGGACTGTGGTTGAATTTACTGCCTGCCACTTTTCTGGAGACTGCTATTCCCCTTAAATTCACCTAGTAACAGCAGAGGCAACCATTTTCATATAATGTGCTTCTATTCACCTTGCCACAGTTGATCAGTCCAAAGTTATACATTTTACCCAAGGTAGGCAGTAGGAGCGTTTGAACTTATATCTAACACACCATAGCTTCACTCTGATTGCTCTTTTATAAAATGAAAAATGTATACAAACTTTTTTTTATTTCACATGACTTGGGGAGCAGAGAGAGTGGTATATACTGAGTTCTTGACAAGAATAAACACATGGGTAAAAAGAGATGTAGGTAATGAGAGATTAGGAGAGAAATCTTCCCAAATTATATATGACCCTTTTGTCCTTTCAGCATATTTATTCCTGTAGCTCAGCTGCATCCCTGTTCTTGCGTTCCTTTACCATTATACTAAATTTTGCTTTTTTTCATGAAGCTAGCTTAAAAGGTTTTCTGTTAGGACTATATGAGAAATCTCATGCTCCATTCTATCCTCTTCCTGTAAGTTTGTCTTGAATTCAGAGCTATTACCCTGAGTTAAAATTTTCTTCCACCCTACAACCAAAGAATCAAATTGAAGGTGGTTCGTCAAATGTGAAATTCCCTGTGCTATTTGTGAAGTTATTTATTTCATAAAATGAAAGCTTGATCACTTTCATTGAAAATTAATTTCTATGTAAAATATTTCAGTCTTTCATACTCATGAATTTTATAAAGTAAAAACTACACAATCGTTAAGTAACTTGGAACATTTCATATTTATCAATTTCTATAATATGTATGCACATTTACACACATACACCTGCATGCACACGTATACATATTTCCTTCTCCTAGGTGAGACTTTCAACCCATTTTGTGTGAATTTTAATGCTCATGGCAAAAATTGAATCTTTTTTCCACTTAAGAAGTTACACTCTTAGCTTTTAGATTTTCTGAATAGAGTTTCACAGAATAAAAATGATTCTTTTATAGAATAAGAAAGTCTCTTCTCCTTTCATTTTTATCTGTACTATAAAAGTCTATTTAGTTCCCATGGAAATGCAAACTCAAGTTTAAAATATCTGTGTGCATGTGTTTGTATATGTGTATGAGGAAAAGCATGCTATGAGTAAAACCCCCAGTTGCGCATGCTAAATAGTCTGTTTCCGATAATGAGATCAAATGAGTTTGGCAAGAAGACCCTTTCGTCCTCTCTGGAGCAAGCTTTAGGGACTAGGGATGTTGGAGTTGAAGCAGAATAAGGGAAGGTTCTCTAGAAAGCATGTGGTTTATTTGAATTATTTTCATGCCTTTTCTGAACTTTTCATTCTGTGAAAAATTATATACGATTTTCTTTACTAGAAACTTCAAAAATAAAAACATAAGGTAGAACACAGGCAGAGCCAAGCTGATACCTGGACAGGCTGAAGCCAAGCTATTGACACTGCTGCGATACCAGACTTCTCACATGAGGATGGTGTCCCAGCCCTAAGAGACTCACTGAGATGCGTTACAATCTTTAAAAGCCCCCGGGATTCCATGGCCATAGAGTCCTATTCTGAGTCCCTACCAAAACTCTAACAGCTAAAGAGTTTTCCCAGGTAAAGCTCCATCTATTATTTCTTTGACTTCTTTCAGGGATGGGTAGCACAGGCAAATTCACACAGTAAGCTCCAGCCAGGTTCAAAGAGCAATTCATGTCATCACATAAAAGCACTGCATGTGTGTTTACAGGAAGAGTCATCAATACAGACGAGGATGCCACTTACTATCTTGTTTTTGGCCCTATGTTACTTACATTCTTTAAAATTCATAGGCATTAAGTTAGTAAAAAGTTACAAGCAAGAAAACATGCCAAGACTAATGTACTTGTTCTTGTACCTTCATTTTTTATGTGGGAGAACAAACAGATATTGCTGCTGCCTTGAGACTTTTAAAGACCAAACAGATGATTGCTATAGGAATTGTTTTTGTTTAAAACCATATAGAATCATAAAAATCTTTGAGATGGCAGGTCATGTAATCCAAATAACCTTTCTAAAATAGAGATACTTATCGACTTCCCTACTAATTAATGTCAGTGTACTTTGGCTTTCCTACTTCCAATATCAGGGAATTTAGCAAGTTAGAAAACAATCTATTCCATGGTTGACTAACTTTAACAGAGTTTCCTCCTTAAGTGAGCTATTCTTATTTTCTGAATAATCAGGTATGTGTTACTTTTACTTGACTATTATCACAAATTGTTACAACACCATTGATAAACCTAATCTTCCCAGGTACTTAAGATCATGTAGGCACTGTATTTTCAAGCAGAGAAATGAAGAAGAATCAGCTCTTGCTTTTGGTTAAGATTCTTGTAAGTTTGTACTTTGAGCACCAGTTCAACCTAACAGAGAGCAATGATAGGTGTAAACTGATTAGATGAAGTTCAGAAGACTTTGCCTTTCTCAAAGGTAAGCATCCCAAGGAGCCGTGTGGCAATGGTGCTGAAACCATGAGCTTTTTGGTTCCAGTATCTCTTTAGACAGATGGAAACAAACAAGGAAGCAAAGTAAGATTAACGGTGCTCCTGTGCACGGGAGTGACAGGAATCAATCTCCGTGGATAAAATTTGAGACTACAGACTCTCCCTTCACCCATTCTGCCCTAACATATGAAAGACAGCTAAGAAAAATGACAAAACCTTTTTATTTTTAAAGATCTGTCAAAATATAAATCTTCCATGCTTCTTCATACACCTTTACTGACTCTTTGGAACTTCTCACTCCATTTTCCTGTCCTACTGCATCCTACCCAAATGTCTAGCACAGCATCTACAACAGGATTGCATTTCCTGGCCAGAAGTTTAGCAGTCTTGACAAGGTTGTAAGAGCTCCTCAGTAGCAGCCACCATGTCTTACTCAACTTTAGATAGTTGGTAGCCTAGTTCCTGACACTGAGGAAGTGCTCAATTTATATTTATTAGATGAAGGAAAGAAAGAAGAGAGAACATTCTCTTATTGTAAGGCACTTATTCCTTTCTGAGAAGCAACTTTCTACCAGATAGTAATTTACCTTTGTTGTCTTGACCTCTGCAATTCTTCCTGCTCCTCTGTTGTTGAAGTCTTCCCTCTCAGAACCTAAAACATAAGAGTATGAAATGTGAATCAAATTCAGTAAGTAAATCAATCCTAGAAGCAAGGAGATAGGCTTCATTACAGCTTGTTTTGTGACTCTGCTTTATTGTTCACTGGGACAAAAAAGTCAAAGAGTGATCCAACACGTGGTATGTAACCATTACAACTGAAGCAATTTGAATTGCTTTCTGTGAGTACACTGTCACTGATCTAATTTTTAGTAAATGTTAAGCAGGTTTCTGTGCTAAAAATATATTGAGCTGAAACAGTGGATTAAGAAAGATGTTTTTCTAAATCCCATCTTGTAATTTTCATTTAATGGGTCTAAATTCCTTGAAGTCTCAGACTTTAAAATTGACTTGCAAAGATCTTAAGTTATGGCTCTGAATCCCTTTGGAGGAGGTGCTTATGAATATTAACTGTACCTTAGGATGCTCTGTGTTGGTACAGGACTTATTTGAGCACAGAATTAGTGAGAGGTGAATGATGAATAATGGGCTCAGTGTGTGGAGTTTAAATATTGGAAAGAACAGAATCGGTACGGTATTGTAAAACGTCTTGTAGCTTCGTTTCTGATTTTGAAATGTTACAGTGCTTGCTTATTGTCACAGTATGATCTTCAGCACAGTTGGTTAGTGCTTTTTTAAAGTAATGCAAATGCGTGAATCTCAGAAATACCTTCAAATATCGGAGACTGCATCTTTAAGGAGTGCATTTGGCATTAAACAGCCTTTTCCAGCTAATGAATTTCTCAAGTTACAAGAATAATGGCCTTTTTAATCTTAGCAAGAGTAATTAAACAGACATTTGTTATTAATGATGTTGTTAATGGCAGAAGATATTGAATTCTCACTTTAGATGTTATACTGCTTGAGAGTGATTATTTTGAATATCAGACATAGGAGTGTATGATGGTTTTGAAAGTACAACATCTCTTGAAGAGCACTGTGAAGTACTAGTTATTTAAGATAGAAAAAAAAAAACCTGCCTTAACTTTTGTTAATACCAAGAAAACTAAATATTTCCAAACTGAGGCAGAGCTAACTCTTAGGGACAAAGAACATTTGTTTGATTAGTTCTACTTCTCTGTTGAAATGGTGTTTTTCTTCTGTTGAGATAGATACGTGGCAGCCCACAGCTTGAGAAAGAATTACTTATGCAAAGTCTGCTTCAGAATAGAAAGGCAGATGATATTGGTTGGCTACTCTATGTCCACTTCCCTTTCCTAGCAATTCCTCAGTTTTGTTCAGAAATCTACCCTAGCTCCAGCTTCAGAAGGGCATCCTAATTAATCATTTCATTCATTAATTCGACAAATATTTACTGAGTGCCAATTATGGCCAGGCATTATTTTATGCACTGAAAATATATCTATGAAAATAGAATAGTCAACACAAACAAACAAAAAATCACACATAAACAAAAGCAGTATTAAAAAAAAAAAGACAAAAATCCCTACCCACTATGATTGGGGTTAATGAATTAATCAAGATAGAGCTAGTCAGACCACAACATCCCCTGTAGATTCTCATGGTCCCGTCCCCCCCAGTGATGGGTATGTGGGACAAATGGCCCCAATCACACCAGAGAGCAGGGATTTTATCTCTTCTTGAGGGAAAGAAAATTTTTTTTCTCTCTCCTACTAGACATAGACAAAGCAGCAGCCAGGCCCAGTTGCCACTGGCAGCCATTTTGTGATGTGAGGGAATCCAGGCTTGGATGAATCAGAACCTAAGGACGACCATGCGGATTTCCACTGCCTGCTCTAAAAGTATCGGAACAGACATAAACTGTTAAATTAAAATTAAATACTTTTGTGGCATAAACAAATTGCTGTTTTCTTTATTATAAGCATGATGGCTTGATCTTAATGCCATTGAAGGCAAATAAAAGATGCTTTGGGAATTTGAGAATCAGGGTAAAGGGCATAGTTACGATAGTCATATTGAGGGAGCTGCAAGGTTGAGGTAGCATGGACTGATAGGAGCCATGGGATTGGATTCTGAGGGTGCTTGATCAAGGGGGCCAGGACATAAGAGTAAATAAACAAGAGTTAATTAACTTCAGGGCATTGTATCTTCCCATGTGGTTTAATTTTCTGTCAGGGACCCCAGGGGAGGAGGAAAACCCATTGTCAGGGTGGTTCTTTGAAGCTTGGATATAGTGATGGCTCACACTGGGTAAAATAAAATGGCTACATTGCTGTGGCAGGTGGTGGAGGAAGGGAGTAAAAGGCTTGGGGGGGCTTCCCTGGTGGCGCAGTGGTTGAGAGTCAGCCTGCCGATGCAGGGGACACAGGTTCGTGCCCTGGTCTGGGAAGATGCCGCGGAGCGGCTGGGGCTGTGAGCCATGGCCGCTGAGCCTGCGCGTCTGGAGCCTGTGCTCCCCAACGGGAGAGGCCACAACAGTGAGAGGCCCGTGTACTGCAAAAAAAAAAAAAAAAAAAAAAAAAAAGGCTTGGGGAAGTGGGCATGTTGGAATGTGTATATCATGTGAGGTCAAAAGACCCACTAGAGGAATATGTTGCAGGGAGGGCCTGGGGAACACCCCATTCACCAAGGCCATCAGAAACTCACTGGTGAGAGGAGTATCAGCATCTCTGAGAGGTTTAGTAGTGGTTCTCTGTAGGCCAGGGTTGATGGCAGGAGTGGGAGTCATTGAGCTGGGATCTTCATGAGCTTATGAGGATGATGGGTCTCTGAAGCAATGAAGCTGAGGTGTCAGTGCTTAACCACTAAGAGCTGGTGAGTGGGGGGGAGAGAGGGGGTATAGTTATTTTAAGAATTGGCAAGGCCAGAAGGACAGCTAAGGAGACTATCCACAGGGAAGTGTGGTGGTTAATAGAACATGGCTTTCCTAGGTCAAAATAGATATCATATAAGCTACTTAATATATACAGTAAAAAGAAAAATAAATGAGAAGTTATCTGAAGGTCATTGCTCCAAAAGGAAGCTACATTCTCTTACCCAATTTTGGGACCTGAGTCAGTTTTCAGATACAGAATCCAGTGACTGATGAGGTGCAGAGAACCCTCGGCAATATAATGTCAGGTGTATACTGTAACGACTCCTCCAAGCTTTCCCCAAGAGGATCAATGAATATTTACTTGGGTGCCCATGCACTGTGGGGTGGGGACAGACATTTCCAGGGCTGTTTGACACAGGGCCTGAACTGGCATTGATACCTAGAGACCTGAAGTATTATCACGTCCCCGTTAGAGTGGGGAGAACACAAGGCCAGATGCTCAGTAGAGTCCTGGCTGAAGTCCAGCTTAGAGCAGGTCCACAAGGTTTTTGGCCCCACACAGTTGTCATTTACCCAATTCCCAAATGTAAAATGTAGAATCAAGATACTCAGCTGTTGGAATAACACCAATTGAATCATTGGACTGTGAAGTAAAAGCTATTAGAATGAAAAGTACCAAGTAGAGCCTTTGGAATTGCCTCCTCTGCCCATCAAGATAGTGAATTTAAAACAGTGTCGACCTCTGGAAGTGATGGCAGACTAGAATCACCCTTAAGGATCTTAAGGATGCAAGGGTAGTGGTGTCTGTCATACCTCTATTTAATTCATAAGTCTGCTCCCTTCAGAAGCCAAACAGACCTTTGAGAACCGCTGTAGACTGTTACAGGCTCAACCAGTTAATAGTCCTGATTGCAGCTGCTGTGCTGAATGTGGTATCTTTGCTTGAGTAGATTAATTAATTCTCATGTATATGGCATGAGGCTTGAAGTAGCAAATTCATTCTTTTCTACTATAATCAGAAAAGAAAGGACACATAGAGAGGACAATAATACACATTTAAAGTTTTGTTCGAGGTACATGTTAACTCTCCCACTCTCTGTCATCAGTCAGAAGATATCTGGATTATCTAGACATCCCACAGAGCATCACATTAATTATTACGTTGATGATATCATGCTGATGAGGAAGCATGAGAGAGGGGTGATTAGCATGCTGGAGGTTTTGGTAAGACATATGTGCCCCAGAGGGTGAGAGATAAGCCCACTGAAAGTTGAGAGACCTGATATTTCTGTAATTTTTAGGGATATAGTGGTCCAGGGCATGCTGGGATATTTTCTCTAAAATTAAAGAAAAATTGCTACTGTATCCTCTATCACAAAGAAGGCATAACATTTGGTAAGCCTATTTGTGTTCTGAAGGTAATACATTCCATACTTGGAAATATTGTTCTAGCTGATATGCTAAATGATACAAAAGACTGTTGCCTTTGTATGGGGTCTAGAGCAATAAAGGGCTTTGCAGCTGATTCAGGCTATAATGTATGTGAAAGTCCACTTAGGGGTTGCTGTCTGGCAGACCACATGATGCTGAAGGTGTCAGTGGTGGGAGAAGATGCAGTATGCACCTTAAGGCAAGGAGAGAATCATATCGAAGACCCTACAATTCCAGAGTAGGGCCATGGCATCTGCAGTGGGGAAACAGCTCTTAACATGTTACTGGATCCTGGTAGAGACCCATATGAGCTGGGTTCTGTTTAATGCCCCAAGGCATTAAGTTGGGTAAAACCAGCAGCAGTCCATCATAATAAATGACAGACTTGCATTGAGCCTGGGCAGACCAGAAAGCACAAGAAAACTGCGTGAATAGGTAGCTTAGACCTCTCTCCCTTCTATGTCATCCATTATGGTTGCACCAGCACCCTTCTTCAGCTTCCATCTATGGCCATATGGGGATGTCCTTTATGACTGCTGAAGGAGGAGAAGAAAGCTCAACTTTGGTTTATGGATGGGCCAAATAATCAGTGGAGTTCTTGCCAAATAATCAAATACATTGGTTCTCTGTGTGGGTCAAACCAAAAATGGATCTGGTTGCATTACAAGCTATAGTCAGACAGTGATAAGAGACAACTTTTCCATTGTCACAGTTTCTAGTTGTGTACCTGGTTACCTACTTTCTGGAAGAAGTGCCCTGAGGTGAGAATATATACAGAGTCATGAGTAAATGAAATGGCTGGATAACTTCTCAGGGGCCCAGAAGTTTAGAGATAGGGATGCCTGAGGTAGCAGTTGTGGATGGACACAACAAAGGAATAGACATGAAGTGTGAAGGTGTTTGTATGGTTTGTGAAGACCCACCAGAAGGCATCACTGTAGAAGAATCATGGAACTATAAACTAGGTTATAAACTGGTTGGTAGACATTAGTTTGCCTTTGTCATCAGCCACCCCAGAACTGATGTAATGGGCTTATGACTTGAGAGGACCCATCAGCAGAGATGAAGCCTTCACATGCATCCAACAGAGTGACTTTCACTTTCCAAGGCTAATCTAGCTGTTACCAAAGCTGAATCTCTGATGTGTCTATTCCATGAAGAGACCAACCAACCAACCACTGGTAGCAGGTTGATTACATTGAGTCTCTTCTGTTCTGGAAGGCCTAGTGGTTTGTTCTTACAGAAATAGATGACAGTTCTGAATATGAGTTCACCTTTATTGCCCTCCAAGTCACCCCCATCCGGAGACTGTCAGGGTGCCTTATCCACAGGTATGGAATCCTGTAGTACATAGCATACCACCAGTGAACCCACTTCACAGTTAACGAGGTACAGGAACAAGAAGACCATGACCGTGGACTCAGTTGGTTGCATCAAATACCACAACATCCAGAAGCAACCAGGTGGATATAGTGTAAGAATGGCTTCGTGAATGCAGAGGTGAATCATCTGCTCAGAGGCAGTACTCTGGAAGAATGTGGTGCCATGTACCGGGTGGATCAGACCTTCTATATGGTATTGTATTCGATAGAGAAATTCATGCATCTGAAACTTTGGTCTGTATCAAGGTTAGGAGGCAAGAATGGTACTACCATCATTAACGATGATCTACTGCGGGACTTTGTACTTCCTGTCCTTACAACTCTGGGCTCTCTAAGGTAGAGATCCTGGTCCCTAATTAGAGAACATTCTTCCCAGGGACACACTCAAGCATGGAAAGAGAAAAGCCACTCATATTCCCATTTTTCTGTGTGATTAGACATAATAACCACAAACTGCCTGGCCAATCATTCAGTCTTAGCAGAAGCCATATCTTCTCTTGTGACACCTCAAAAGTCTCTTCCATGAGTTAATTTTCTGCATTTGAAATAAAAGGGCCAGTGTTAGCTGTAAGGAATAATGGGGCATGATACTGATTTCTTCCGATCTTCTTTCTGTGCTTCATGTCATATCCCTGGATTGTCTCTGTGGACCCAGAGAGGTACAAGTCAGGAAGCTGTGGATCCACTAGTCATACTTCTGTGTAGAAGTGGCACAATTACTTGAGCAGAAGGCTTGTGACCTACATTTTTACAGCTGAAACAACAGTGCTGGACACATAGAAGTTACCAGGCACGTGCCAAGCACTACCGTACTAAGCTATGTAAGGTAGTGTTGTCAAGAAGCAGTTGTCTTCAGTATTTTAATAAATAGCTCTGAGCTGTTGTTTAGTCATTCTTATTAGAGATATGAATTAGATAATGGAGTGATCTGATGTTCTCAATGAAATTTCTTTCAAACCAGAGATTCAATGGGAAATTATTTTTCAGTGGAAAGGAAGCACTTTAGTCGAGCTTGGGGGCAGCTCCCATAGTGTCATGTGATAGTGTGTGCTTCCTTTGGCTTCTAAATCTTTATATCTCCTGAGGGGGAAAAATGAGCAAGCTTTAAAAAATCCACCAAGCTCTAGAGAATAGAGTTTACAGAGAGCTGAATTATGTGTCTCTTTGAATCCATGAATTCAGGCTCTCCTGCCTCTGTGCTTCCAGTTGACACCTTCCAAGAAGCACTGGTCTGCATTTTATTTTCTCATCAGGAAACTCAGCCGTCTTAGTCTCAGGGTCATTTGAATCACATGGTTAACCTGATTCTTTTTTTCATTTTCCAAAATATCACAAATAGGGCTTTATTTTTTTTTAAGAAGGGAAAAAAAATCTGGCTTCAGTTGTTAATTTCCTCTGTTCTGTCAAGATTAGGCTAGTGGTTCTGAGTAATTCTGGCTCATTTTCTCTAGGGACTAAGCCTGAAATAATCCAGTGTTTATTTTTATACAAATTCTCACAGTACTACAACATTTCAGTGACTTCCTGGGATGTTTCTAGTTTTTCACAGGCCAAGAGGCCATTCTCAGAGGTAGCTCCTTCATGTAAACCTAAAAATGGCACTTTCCCACATTATAGTTTATCAGGAAGTTTAAAGTTCAATGGTCCTCCTCTCTTTTCTTTCTCATCACAGAGAAAGGAAAAAATAAGGGGCAGTTCCAGCATTTTAGCTCATTCCAGCACGGTCATTCCATTTCAGTATTTTGGAACCTGGGAAAGAGGCAGGCAGATTGTAGTATATCTTGGCTGAGAGATGGCTGGACTGGGAAACAGGATTCTCTGTCATTCCCTGTGTCACTCTCTGTGTGACCCTGACCTCTTCCCAGCATTCCTGACCCCACCTCTAACTTGGGGAAAATGATGCTTGTCATGTAACTCACAGCATTCTCCCAAACTCATGAGATACTCTGCTGAAAAAATGGGAATCTTGTTTGGAAGGCCAACCCTATATTCTGTACACTTGTGTCTTAATCTGCCTTCCTTATTTACCCTCTACTGTCCTTTCTCCAGGACCCTTGCTTTCAGCCCAGGGGGTGGACTTGCTATCTTTTATACATAACATACAATTCTATACCTCTACACCTTTGCTCAATGTGCTGTCCTCCTCCTCTGCCTATTTAAACTCAATCCAAATCCAGTTCTTAAACTCAGCCTCACTCTTTTCCTTCCTCTCAAATCCTATGACTCCTTTCACTTGATATTTTATTTGCATACGAATTTCCTGCTACTGTATTTGTAGAATGTATTGTAAAAATCTTTTTTGCATCCTTTATCTCTTCTAATACAGGGTGAGTACTGGAAGCCCTCAAATAATCTGTTTGACCAAACAATCTTTATGTCACCTCCTTAGCCTTTCATGTTGGGTTTTAATGACATCATGACCCTCTGTGGACACATACACGTTGTTGAAGTTGCACACCAAAATGTGATTATGGTATGTGCATTCAGGCATACAAAGTGCACAGTAGAAAAATCTGTTTGAAGTATTTAGCCTAGAGTGTTAAATTCAATCCTAGAAGGCAAAAATCATTTAGCTGTGTCAAGTTCAGAGCTATATTTAAGTTTATTGTTCCATAACAAGTCTGGTTTATTTCAGTGTATTGTTCTCTGTACAAGGTCTCCCTGTAACCAGGCATTATAATAGACTGTTGCCAGCCTTCTCAAAGTTTGAGGTGGATTCTTGATTACCTGCTTCCTGCCCTAGGGATTCTTGCTGTTAGGATTGTCATTAAACAAAGCAGCCTCCCTGGCATTGTATTCAGAGAAACAATTTGCACCTTTGTAAACTGATTAGGGGAATGAGTTTGTTTTGATAATTGATCCTTGACTTGCATTTTAAAGGACAGCAAAATTTTAGAGGACTTCTATATTTGTTACAAATGCTTTTCCTGGAATTTAAAAAATAATTTAGAAACTTCAGTTAAAAAAGGAACATCAAGAAACAAATTGACTGGAGACCATTATTTGAATTCTTATGGATGTGAATTAGATGACCAGCCCAGCTTCAGACTTTATCTTCTGAAAGTCATTCCCCTACCCCCAGCCCAAAGTGAGTGATGGAGTCTTTTTTTAAATTGGAATATAGCTGATTTACAATATTATATTAGTTTCAGATGTACAGCATAGTGATTCAATATGTTTATAGATTATACTCCATTTAAAGTTACTGAAAAATAATGGCTATATTTCTCTGTGCTGTGCAAAATATCCTTGTTGCTTATCTATTTTATACATAGTAGTTTGTATCTCTTAATCTGATACCCCTATTTTTCCTCTCCTCTTTATTCTCCTCACTATATCTACTAGTTTGTTTTCAATATCTGTGAGTCTGTTTTGTTATACACATTCGTTTTATTTTTTAGATTCCACATATGTGATAACATAAAGTATTTATCTTTCTATGTCTGACTTATTTCACTAAGCATAATACTCTCTAGATCCATTCCTGTTGTTGCAAATGGCAGGATTTCATTCTTTTTAGTGGCTGAGTAATATTCCGTTGTATATATACCACATTTTCTTAATCCAGTCATCTGTTGATGGGACCTTTGGCACAGAGGCAATGGCCCATATGCAGTACAACCCATAGTGCAGATTTTATAGTCTGAATTATTATTATCCTTGTGAACTAGTCTGTCTAAAAATCGACGTCAGCATCTTTGTTGATTAACTGGGTTTAAAAAAGTGCTTAATATTGGCAACTGTTCTTCATTTCATGCTCCAAGTAAATAACCTGTCAGTCATTCAGGCTTTGGCCAATAGGAGGGAAAGTTTCTCCCAATAAACCTGTTGTAATCGTGGGGTAATTTAACATCCATCTTTTTGTTTTCTGGTGTTTAATTACATTTTGTTTGTTAGGTTTTCCTATTGTTGTTGTTGTTTGTTTTTAATAGCTAAGGGGAAATTCATACAAATATCAACAGAGTCAAAGAGTTCCAAATAAAAAAGGAAGTTGAAAGTAAAAGGAAGGATTAGGGCTAGTAATTGACACACTTAGCCTAGGTAGAAAATTTGGGTGACTGATCATTTTGGTGGTGTAATGAAATCTAGTGTGTATTTGTTATTGGTAAAGACTAGTAAAAAATATATATTGGTACAGTACATTTTGAAAATGGGAGGGAGATTTTTTTTTTTTTTTCCGGTACGCGGGCCTCTCACTGTTGTGGCCTCTCCCGTTGCGGAGCGCAGGCTCAGGGGCCATGGCTCACAGGCCCAGCCGATCCGTGGCATGTGGGATCTTCCCGGACCGGGGCACGAACCCGTGTCCCCTGCATCGGCAGACAGACTCTCAACCACTGTGCCACCAGGGAAGCCCGGGAGGGAGATTTTTAAAGCCATTGAGAGTTAACAATGTGACACTAGCCCTTATATTAAAAAAAGACTACTCTTTCCACTCTAAAGTGACTCTAGGATTGGGATCCTATTCAACAAACAGTTTGGGGGAAATGTGACTAAACATAGTTGTCAGCAGACTTAAAATGACAAAAACATTGTCCCACACAAAAAATTTATTTTCAGTATTTCTTGAGGTAACAAAAAGAGGAAGAAAGTAGATTTTCATTCTGTAGAATGATTCTGACATCTTGAACTCACACAGTTCCCCTAGGAAATGGCCAAAGATGGGTATTGATAGAAACAAATTCCCTTTTTAAACTCTTTATAAGCATTTTTCTTATTATTCAGGTAGTAGTCCTTTAGGCATTGCTGAAGAAAACAGAGTGAAAGAGTATAAGTTCTTAACTGGTTAATGAAAAATTGAGATAAACAAAAGAGTTGCTTAAATATAGATTTTTCTCCTCACATAATTTGTCTCATTAAAATGCTTTTAATATTCTGTATTCTGATTTTCCTTGAAGGAAATATTGTTCTACAAAATTTCAATGAGACATGCTAAAAATAATGTCTGTGACAGAAATGTTAATTTCCTATCTAAATAATTAAATTTAAAACTATCACATCTTATATTTCACAAAAGATCATTAGATCTTCCCTTAAGGGAAAACTGAGACCCAGAGAGCATAAAAAATTTGCCCAAAGTCACAGAACTAACAATCAATAGTCAGGGTTGGGTTAAACCCAAGTTACTTATCTCTCCCATAGTTCTCTTTCCATTGTGCTAAGACATCACTGCTTATTTGAAAGGCTGCCTTCTTTCATTCCATTGCAAGAGAGAAGTCTTGTTGAAGTCCTCATCCAGGACACGCAGCAGAGTGACTTGGTAGAATGTTGGCTGCCATGTAGGAGTCCAGCAGGCTAGATTTAGGTTGTGGGACATTCTGATTTTTATTTTGTAGACTTTTATTCTATATAGGCTACAATATTGTGTATGGGCTGGAAAAATACACGATTAATAGTTTCGTTGTTGTTGTTCTAGGGAATCCCAAAAGATGCCTGGCCTTATTTCAAATTGTGAAATAAATATATTTCCTTTAGAATCTTCAGTTTTTCCTCTTAGTGTCATTCCTTTCACCATCTCTCTATAGTGTCTTTCATCTGAGATCTTCTACCCTATTATTTCTATTTGATCATGTCATTTCAAACCTGGATAATATTATTTAAAATGTATTGTGAATTTGGATGAATATGCTACCTCTCCCTCGAGTATTTGTATTTTGACATTTTCATTGTAGAATAAAAGGTCACATCTCCAATTATAAAAGTAAATTCAGAAACTAATCATTAGGTTAAAAAAAGTTTTATTTATGGGGAGAAATTCTGTTCCCTTGAAATCATGCAACCCGTGTAGATGTCTATTCTATTTTCTCCGTAGCTTAACACTTTTTTTTTTTTTGGCATTTGCTTCATAGAACAATAACCATTGGCCCTCTATCTTGTATCAGAATTTGTAAAAAGAGTCAGTGTAATTTTGTATTAGATTCAGTTAAATTCATGAACATTTATTAATCTACTCTGTATAGGCACTGTGCTAAGTACTATGAGGAAGAGGAAGATGAGTTAGGACATTGGACTATCCTGAAACATCTGAAATCCAGTATATTCTTGGGTCCAATGTGACTTAAGTACCACATTTTCTAATTTTCTATCTTTATAACTCAAAATATGGCTTCTAGTTCCTTCTCTACCAATTCCTTGAAGCCGTTACCAACTGATCCAAGTTTGTATTCTATTTGAAACCCATTTGTTAATCTCTACAGCATAGTGCCATGGTTCTCAAATGTTTTGGACTCAGGAGACTTTTATAGTCTTAAAAGTTTTTGAGGATCAAAAAGACCTTTTGTTTTTGTGAATAACATGTATCAGTATATACCACATTAGAAATTAATGCTGAGAAAGTTTCAAACTATTTATTAATTCATTTAAAAATAACATTAAAGTAACATAACATTGTTATGAAAAAATACCTACCTTTCCCAACACATATTTAATGAGAAGAATTAGCATTATTTTATATATTTGTAAATATCTTTAATGTCTGGTTTGATAGAAAACATACCTGCTTCTGCATTCAATCTGTTGTTATATGTTATTTAGTTAAATAATATCAAGAAAACCTAGTCTCATAAACATATATTTAAAAGGGGGGATATTTTGAGTATTCTTCTTTCGTATTACACCAAAACTCAATAAGTAGTAATGATTTCTTAAAGGTTATTTGAAATGTAGAATATGAAACCATGCCAAGAACTATTCATACTTGTTACATTAAATTCCATTTGCCTATCTTATATTTTAAATTTATCTTTTACCCATGCATGATTTTGTAACACTATTATTGCTGATTTGGCAAATACTGGTTTACTAAGCTATGCATATCTGCAAAGGTTGACACACCTTATTATACAGTATCAATAAAGCACATTCATTACTGTCACCAGCAATTTATCAGAAAAGTCATTATGTCTTGGAAAGCTGTCGTGACAACAGATGCAAATTTTCCAAAATTCTGAGTTCTGCTTTGAAAGCTTAAATTTTACCTTTTGCAAAAAATACTGTCCAGGTAATTTTCCCTAAGGTGACTAAGTCATTTCTTGTCATCTTCAAGACAATGTCTGTAAAATAAGCAAATCTAAATAATCAAAGTTCATTCTTTCGAGTAAAAATTGTTCTGTGAAGGAAGTGGCTAGTTCACTGGAAACTTAAATAATCATAAGTGCTTTTCCTGGAGACGACCACTATCCTGCAATATGCAAAGGGCTTTAGGTGTGCTTCCCATTTTGTCCCACAGAATATTAAAAAGATGTGTACTCAAGACTTGAAATGTAATGAAGCTGGCTTTTGATTCTTATTTATCTTTCATAGGGATTGTGGCAGTGACAGATACAATTATTAGTGTAGCTCAGTGCCATGGCTTTGATTCACTCAAAGGTGCCAGCAGTTTTACCCACAATTTCTTTTGCACCATTAATGAAAACATCAATAGAATTAATTAAACAAACAAAACCAAAAAACAAAACCCCCCAAAACCTTAAAGCTATTAGAAAACTAGTTTTGAGCTTGTGGACCCTGAAAGGGAATTGGTGATCCCTTGAGCTCCATGGACCATACCTCGGCAACTGTTGCTAAAGTAGACAGAACATTATATTACTGTACAATCTAACTTGATATTTCTCAGCTGTTGTGATTATGAAAAAAAGTTTGCTTTTCTGCGCCTCAGTTATTTACAGAGTGAGGGGAAGTGGAAATCTTTATTTCTTGAACTCTCCTTTTTTTCTTTTATTTGCATCTATATTGCTACCACCTGACAGGGCAGAACAATTCTGAGTTCTGAAAATATTCATTTGCCCACTGATCAAGCTGCAATTTTTGTCAAGTAAGGAACTAAAGATGTTAAACTTAAATATTTTCTTAAAGGTGTGCCATTTGGGGATGAGAATGTCATTTATTTATGATTTTTTTTTAAAAATTTGAAATAATTCTCAAACTTTTTACTTTTCTGTGATTATAATTTTTATATTATTTTAATTTTTGTACAAGAATCCCAAGCCTTCTAAAATAATTATAGTAACCAATTATTGAGTGAATGTGTTAGGCAGTATGCTAGCCACTTTATTGTCATTATTTTATTTAACATTCTTAAGAAATCAATAAAATACTGTTTCTCCCTGATATTAAAGGATGTGAATTACTAATAATGTGAAGAAATATGAATTTTTTTTGAGACTGTGAAATACAAACCCTTTACATGTACAATTTTAACATGCAATCGGTGATATCATGTGACAAAACTATTTTTCCTATATTTTGTGACCTGAATATTTAGAAATTTTTGTGATACATATACAAATATCTCTATATGTATTTATATAACACATACTAACACATAAATGTACTTTAAGCAAGATACCAAGATTTTTGCAGGTTAAGCAGTAGCAAGCAAGTAGTTCAGCTACACAGAAGTCAAGATATCATCCATGAAAGGATCATTATGAACAAATTTGAAAGTAATTTTAAAAACAGAAGTGTGCTTCACTTCCAGTGTTTGCAGTTGTGTTTATTGTAGGGCATGACCTTTTTCTTAGTCCCTGAGGAAACTGACATCTGTATTTGATTTAATGAACTTCTGTTTGTTCAAAACCCAAGCAAAGAAAAAGACCTAGTGCATCTACGAGCATAGCCAGCTTCTCAGCTTAGGTCCCCACAACTCAGAGCGGCCACTCTGGGAAAGAACTCATAAGTTTCTACATGCTTTGACCGACTGAGCTTGTTCCTCTTTGAAAGTTTGTTCCTATTAGAATCTACTTTTATCTTTAAATTGATGAAAAATAAGTGTTTTGTTACATTTTATTATTTTTTTAAGCAAAGATCAGAATCAGATCAGAATTTAAAGCATGATTAAATTATGTCATTCAAACCTAAGTCTTGCTCCCTTGCTTCTTGACCTGAATTCTGAATAAAGATCTAGAAAGAATATAGCTACAGTTGTGTGTCAAGGAATCAAATAAGATGTGATTAGATCAAAAACCATCTCTTGCAGATACCTGCTATTAAGTTTTACCCCTGTACCTATAAGGGATAGCTAATGCACTGTTCAAAAGCTCTTTAGCTGGAACGTTTGAAAAGCTAGTTTCGTGCTGACGCTAAACTTTAATAACTAAGGCTTCTTTCCATGTTTTTAAAAAGCCTGACAATAATGGCTCAGTAATTACTGAACTAATGTTATCAATTCCAACAGATATCACATTTATTAAACAGAAAATGCTATGTTGCTGTTCATGAGTTAGAAATGTGTGTAATTGAAATATGAAAATGAAGTCTGTTGGAGTATGTGATTCATCATGAATTCTGCAAGCCCTACACTAACTCTCCTTTTCCTAATTAAACTGTCAAATTGAAATCTTATAATTGATGCAACCACATGCCTTACACTGGGTTTTCCACCCGCATATAAAGCTCAATTCAGCAGAAACTTTGCAAGACCCTTCTTTAGGAAGAATGCAGTTCTTTGCTCTTCTGACCTCTTGAGCAGAAATCCTGCCACCCTCCCCCATCACAGAATATTGTGTGGCATGAGATTTCTGTTCTCTGCATGATTAGGAGCAGAGTGGGCTAACACATATGCCAGGGGAGCTGGTAATCCTTGTTTTGAGTTTTTTCTGGAGAGGCAGTAGAGATGAAGTTGAGAGCTGCAATGTGGTCTTCTGTATTCCTTTCGCCATTGTATACTTCTACACTATGACTAGGCTTTGTATGTTGTTGTTGCTAAAATTTAAAGACTGAGGTGGATTTTTTCCTGAATAGAGATTCGAGGACATGAATTTTCACCTCTATTTTGTAACACTGGATGGCACAGATGGATTGACAGGAATTTATTTTATACTCAGGGTACAAACTGTACACATGTAACACGCACTCTGGCCAGAGTAGATATACTTGAATTCTGCTTTGGCAAGGAGGTATCTTGGAGATATCTTACTTGAAGAGAGCTGATTTCTGCATAACTTTGTTCAATCGCTTGGTGGTAAAAAGACTTCATCTCTTGTGATAACTGTTATCCATTTGTAGTTACTGCCTGGGCTGTTATCTTAAGAATTGAGTATTTATTTATCTCTGGCTCAGCTGGGCAAAATAGGGCTGGGATCAATTATTACGTCTTATTGGTAAGACAGTGGATGGGGGCAGCAAAATGACTCTTAATTCCATCTCTGGGTTTGTCAGGTCCTTCCTTATACGTATCTTTGTCAAATGCCTTTTCATCATCTGTGATGTGTCTAGTCTCGGGTTTTTATGAGATTCAATTTCTGGTCAAACTTGAGCTTGTTTAAAGTTTTTCTAAGACACAAGTTCTTTGCTTAGTTTCTGAACTTAATAATCACAGACTTAAAAATATTTATTTTATTGAAGTATAGTTGATTTACACTGTTGTGTTAATTTCTGCTGTATAGCAAAGTGATTCAGTTATATATATATATGTGTGTGTGTGTGTGTGTGTGTATATATACACACACATTCTTTTTCATATTCTTTTCCGTTATGGCTTATCACAGGGTATTGAATATAGCTCCCTGTGCTATACAGTAGGACCTTGTTCTTTATCCATTCTATACATAATAGTTTGCATCTGCTAACCCCAAACTCCCAATCCATCCCTCCCTCATCCCACCTCCCCCTTGGCAACCACAAGTCTGTTCTCTGTGTCTGAATAATTGCAGACTTCTGATCATCGGGACTATTCTTTTTCTCAATTTCAACAAAGCATTATTTTACTCACTGGTCTCATCTTCTACATAGATGCAGTTCTCTTTATTCTTGGGTTCATTTGGACCCATAAACCTAACTTCATTTAAAAAATACAGTTGGCCCTCCGTATCCACAGGTTTTGCCTTAACATATTCAACCAACTTCAAATTGAAAATATTCTGAAAAAAAAATTCTACAAAGCAAAATTGAATCTGCTGGGAACAGGCAACTATTTATGTAGCATTTACATTGTATTAGGTACTATAAGTAATCTAGAGGTGATATAAAGTATGTGGGAAGATGTGCATAGGTTTATGCAAATATTATGCCATTTTATATAAGAGACATTAGCATCCCTGGGTTTTGGTATCTGTGGGAGTCCTGGGACCAATTCCTTATGGACTCTGAAGAGTAACTGTATACAGTTCTCAATTTGGTCAATGAATATGCGCAGTTACACTTATTTCACCTATCTAAATATAGATAGCTAGTATGCCACTCGTTGGTATATACTAGTCAGGCAGGCAGGCAGGGTGGGGCAGTTTCTGGAGAGTCACAAACCATCTACATTAATGATAGTAGTTCAGCTCAGCTTCTCTGTATATCAATGACCATGTAAGTATCTAGAACTCTGAACTGTGCTAGTTGAGTGAGAGTGATTAGGAGGGAGCCAGTGAAAAGAAACTTTCTCTTTTTATTCTATACAAGTTTTAAATCAGTGCGTGTTCCTTTTGTAATTTTTCTACAATGAATGTTGTAAACATTGTACCATTACATTTATAAACTTTTGTAACCTGCATGCCAGCTAGGACACTCTACTCTTTATGATCTAGATGAGATATTCTTTAATGCCTGTTAATCTGGCCTATAGTAAGAACATGTGCCTCCAAGATTTTCAAGAATTACTGGTAGGCTTATGTTTTCATGACTCTGGCTTCCTTGCTTCCTTTGATTTTTCCTCATTTCTCTGTATTTTTTAGCTGTGTCTTTATCTCTGGCTCCAACCCAAGCATGCAACTCAGACCCTTTCCTTAATTTGTACGCACACACAGAGAGACACACACACGTTTGTGTGTAGAGCAGATGTTTCTGAAAGTTAGAGATGATGGAGTATTTGATACTACAGCAGCTCAAGCAATTTAAGATGATATTATTTATTAAAGTTCCTAGGAGACCCATGGCCATTTCACCATGTTGCTCTGCCCTTCTATTTTTTTCTCTCCCAAGAGCAAAAATTTTACTCTCAGGAGAAAAAAAAAATCCTCTGATTTTATGATACAGAAAAATTTCATATTCTCCAGCTCCTTCTCTGAAACTGAGAATTTGAGTTTTTCTTTGGATATCAAGAGATACAGTAATTCACTTTGCTGCTCAGGCCTCTGCTGAACAATGGGTTTAATATCCTGGGGCTCATCCTTTCTTTTCCTCTCACAGTGTAGAGATTATAGTTACCTAGAACTGGGCTTCAGTTTGGGGTTTTATATTTGTATTTATTAATGTGCATACATATATGTGTAAAACAGATACAAAGACATTTAAGTCTGGCTTTTTGTGAATATGTGGAGGTGTATTTTCTTTAGGCATTCCCATGTCAATTAACATGTAGCTTCACTACTAGCAACGATGCTGTATGCATATCTTTATTAACTGTTAGGTTTTCTTGGGGATAGATGTCTGTAAGTGCAATGAAATTGTTGATAGATAATACTTTTCTGATATTTGAAACAGATGTTTCAAGTTATAATCCAGTAATCCAGTGTATGAACAACTCTGTTTCACCATAGCGTTTCCATATTTTCAAATTAAAACAATTTTTGTTGATCCATGGAAGGAGAAATGGTGTCTTGTTATTGTTTAATTTGCACTTATGTACTATTGATGGTGAACATTTTTTTCATTCATGTATTAGCTATTTATATTACTTCTTGGATTGCCTATTCATATCCTTTGCTCATTTTTCTATAGATCCTTTCTATTTTTCTTACTGTTTTGTGGGAGCTTAGTTATGTACTAAGAGTGTCAGCTGATGTTTGTGCATTAAACATTACAAATATTCTCTCCAAAAATACGGGTTATTTTTATATTGTTAAAAGTGTATTTTGCATCTCAGAAATTTTAGGTCATATTTTATTTTTTAACCTGTCACTAATTTTCTTGGAGCTTTCACATGTGACTTTGAAAGCCCTTTCCATTTTCACTACTTTATTCTAATTATTTTACAGATAGGTTTCATACACATGGATCTTTATCAAATTTATGATTGTGGATGGTGTGAGGTAGGAAATTAATTAAAAAATTTTTTTCAATATGAATGGTCAATTACCTGAATATGATTTATTAAAAACCTGAACATTTAAAGCTGATCTGAAATTCTACTCCTTCCATAGGCTGAATAACCATATTTACCAGGATTAATTTCTGTATTTTTTTAAACATCTTAATTGGAGTATAATTGTTTTACAATGGTGTATTAGTTTCTGCTTTATAACAAAGTGAATCAGTTATACGTATACATATATCCCCATATTGCCTCCCTCATGCATCTCCCTCCCACCCTCCCCATCCCACCCCTCTAGGTGGTCACAAAGCACCAAGCTGATCTCCCTGTGCTATGTGGCTGCTTCCCAGTAGCTATTTTACATTTGGTAGTATATATATGTCCATGCCACTCTCTCACTTCGTCCCAGCTTACCCTTGCCCCCTCTCCATGTGCTCAAGTCCATTCTCTACGTCTGCGTCTTTATTCCTGTCCCTCCTCTAGGTTCTTCATAGCCATTTTTTCTTTTTTTAGATTCCTTATATATGTGTTAGCATACGGTATTTGTTTTTCTCTTTCTGACTTACTTCACTCTGTATGACAGACTCTAGGTCCACCCACCTCACTGCAAATAACTCAATTTCATTTCTTTTTATGGCTGAGTAATATTCCATTGTATATATGGGCCACATCTTCTTTATCCATTCATCTGTCAGTGGACACTTAGGTTGCTTCCATGTCCTGGCTATTGTAAATAGAGCTGCAATGAACATTGTGGTACATGACTCTTTTTGAATTATGGTTTTCTCAGGGTATATGCCCAGTAGTGGGATTGCTGGGTCGTAGGGTGGTTCTATTTTTAGTTTGTTAAGCAACCTCCATACTGCTTTCCATAGTGGTTGTATCGATTTACATTCCCACCAACAGTGCAAAAGGGTTCCCTTTTCTTCACACCCTCTCCAGTATTTATTGTTTGTAGATTTTTTGAGGATGGCCATTCTGACTGGTGTGAGGTGATACCTCACTGTAGTTTTGATTTGCATTTCTCTAATGATTAAAGATGTTGAGCATCCTTTCGTGGGTTTGTTGGCAATCTGTATATCTTCTTTGGAGATATGTCTATTTAGGTCTTCTGCCCATTTTTGGATTGGGTTGTTTGTTTTTTCAGTACTGAGCTGCATGAGCTGCTTGTAAATTTTGGAGGTTATCCTTTGTCAGTTGCTTCATTTGTAAATATTTTCTCCCATTCTGAGGGTTGTCTCTTCATCTTGTTTATGGTTTCCTTTGCTGTGCAGAAGCTTTTAAGTTTCATTAGGTCCCATTTGTTTATTTTTGTTGTTATTTCCATTTCTCTAGGAGGTGGGTCAAAAAGGATCTTGCTGTGGTTTATGTCACAGAATGTTCTGCCTATGTTTTCCTCTAAGAGTTTTAAATTGGCCTTACATTTAGGTCTTTAATACATTTTGAGTTTATTTTTATGTATGGTGTTAGGGAGTGTTCTAACTTCATTTCTTTTACATGTAGCTGTCCAGTTTTCACAGCACCACTTATTGAAGAGGCTGTCTTTTCTCCATTGTTTATTCTTGTCTCCTTATCAAAACTGAGGTGACCGTATGTGTGTGGGTTTATCTCTGGTCTTTCTATCCTGTTCCATTGATCTATATTTCTGTTTTTGTGCCAGTACCATACTGTCTTGATTACTGTAGCTTTGTAGTAGAGTCTGAAGTCTGGGAGCCTGATTCCTCCAGCTCCATTTTTCTTTCTCAAGATTGCTTTGGCTGTTTCTTTTGTGTTTGTATACAGATTGTGAAATATTTTGTTCTCATTCTGTGAAAAATGCCTTTGGTAATTTGATAGGGATTGCATTGAATCTTTAGGTTGCTTTGGGTAGTATAGTCATTTTCACAATATTGATTCTTCCAATCTAAGAACATGGTATATCTCTCCATCTGTTGGTATCATCTTTAATTTCTTTCATCAGTGTCTTATAGTTTTCTGCATACAGGTCTTTTGTCTCCTTAGGTAGGTTTATTCCTAGTTATTTTATTCTTTTTGTTGCAGTGGTAAATGGGAGTGTTTCCTTCATTTCTCTTTCAGATTTTTCATCATTAGTGTATAGGAATACAAGAGATTTCTGTGCATTAATTTTGTATCCTGCTACTTTAGCAAATTCATTGATTAGCTCTAGTAGTTTTCTGGTAGCATCTTTAGGATTTTCTATGTATAGTACCATGTCATCTGCAAGCAGTGACAGCTTTACTTCTTCTTTTATGATTTGGATTCCTTTTATTTCTTTTTCTTCTCTGATTGCTGTGGCTAAAACTTCCAATATAGGTTGAATAATAGTGGTGAGAGTGGACAACCTTGTCTTGTTCCTGATCTTACAGGAAATGGTTTCAGTTTTTCACTATTGAGAATGATGTTGGCTGTGGGTTTGTCATATACGGCCTTTATTATGTTGAGATAAGTTCCCTCTGTGCCTCCTTTTGGAAGGTTTTATCATAAATGGGTGCTGAATTTTGTCGAAAGCTTTTTCTGCATCTATTGAGATGATCGTATGGTTTTTGTCCTTCAGGTTGTTAATATGGTGTATCACATTGATTGATTTGCGTATATTGAAGAATCCATGCATTCCTGGGTAAACCCTACTTGATCATGGTGTATGATCCTTTTAATGTGCTGTTGGATTCTGTTTGCTAGTATTTTGTTGAGGATGTTTGCATCTATGTTCATCAGTGATATTGGCCTGTAGCTTTCTTTGTGACATCTTTGTCTGGTTTTGGTTATCAGGGTGATGGTGGCCTTGTAGAATGAGTTTGGGAGTTTTCCTTCCTCTGCTATATTTTGGAAGAGTTTGAAAAGGATAGGTGTTAGCTCTTTTCTAAATGTTTGATAGAATTCACCTGTGAAGCCACCTGGTCCTGAGCTTTTGTTTGTTGGAAGATTTTAAATCACAGTCTCAATTTCAGTGCTTGTGATGGGTCAGCTTATATTTCCTATTTCTTCCTGGTTCAGTCTCGTAAAGTTGAGCTTTTCTAAGAATTTGTTCATTTCTTCCAGGATGTTCATTTTATTGGCATATAGTTGCTTGTAATAATCTCTCATGATCCTTTGTATTTCAGCAGTGTCAGTTGTTACTTCTGCTTTTTCATTTCTAGTTATGTTGATTTGAGTCTTCTCTTTTTCTTGATGAGTCTGGCTAACGGTTTATCAATTTATCTTCTCAAAGAACCAGCTTTTAGTTTTATTGATTTTTGCTACAGTTTCCTTCATTTCTTTTTCATTTATTTGTGATCTGATCTTTATGATTTCTTTCCTTCTGCTAACTTTGGGGGTTTTTTTGTTCTTCTTTCTCTGATTGCTTTAGGTGTAAGGTTAGGTGTTTTATTTGAGATGTTTCTTTTTTCTTGAGGTAGGATTGTATTGCTATAAACTTCCCTCTTAGAACTGCTATTGCTGCATCCCATAGGTTTTGGGTCATTGTGTTTTCATTGTCATTTGTTTCTAGGTACTTTCTGATTTCCTCTTTGACTTCTTCAGTGACCTCTTAGTTTTTTAGTAGTGTATTGTTTAGCCTCCATGTGTTTATTTTTTTTCCTGTAATTGATGTCTAGGCTCATAGCATTGTGCTTGGAAAAGATAATTGATACGATTTCAGTTTTCTTAAATTTACCAAGGCTGATTTGTGACCCAGGATATGATCTATCCTGGAGAATATTCCATGAGCAGTTGAGAAGAAAGTGTATTCCTTTGTTTGCATGGAATGTCCTATAAATATCAATTACATACATCTATTTAATGTGTTATTTAAAGCTTGTATTTCCTTATTTATTTTCATTTTGCATGATCTATCCATTGCTGATAGTGGGGTGTTAACGTCCCCTACTAAGATTGTGTTACTGTCAATTTCCCCTTTTATGGCTGTTAGCATTTGCCTTATGTATTGAGGCGCTCCTATGTTGGGTACATAAATATTTACAATTGTTATATCTTCTTCTTGGATCGATCCCTTGATCATTATGTAGTGTACTTTTTTGTCTCTTTTAATAGTCTTTATTTTAAAGTCTATTTTGTCCGATATGAGAATTGCTACTCCAGCTTTCTTTTGATTTCCATGTGCATAGAATACCTGTTTTCCATCCCCTCCCTTTCAGTCTGTATGTGTCCCTAGATCTAAAGTGGGTGTCTTGTAGACAGCATATATATGGGTCTTGTTTTTGTATCCATTCAGCCAGTCGATGTCTTTTGGTTGGAGCATTTAATCCATTTACATTTAAGGTAGTTATCGATATGTATGTTCCTATTACCATTTTCTTAATTGTTTTGGGTTTGTTATTGTATGTCTTTTTCTTCTCTTGTGTTTCTTGCCTAGGGATATTCCTTTAGCACTTGCTGTGAAGCTGGTTTGGTGGTGCCGAATTCTCTTAGCTTTTGCTTGTCTGTAAAGCTTTTGATTTCTGTGTCGAATCAGAATGAGATCCTTGCTGGTTAGAGTAATCTTGGTTGTAGGTTTTTCCCTTTCATCACTTTAAATATGTCCTGATACTCCCTTCTGGCTTGCAGAGTTTCTGCTGAAAGATCAGCTGTTAACCTTACAGGGGTTCACTTGTAAGTTGTTTTTTGTTTTTCCTTTCCTGCCTTTCATATTGTTTCTTTGTATTTAATTTTTGATAGTTTGATTAATATGTGTCTTCACATGTTTCTCCTTGGATTTACTCTGTATGGGACTCTCTCTGCTTCCTGGACTTGATTGACTATTTGCTTTCCCATATTAGGGAAATTTTCAACTATAATCTCTTCAAATATTTTCTCAGTCCCTTTCTTTTCCTCTTCTTCTTCTGGGACCCCTATAATTCGAATGTTGGTGCGTTTATGTTGTCTCAGAGGTCTCTGAGACTGTCCTCAGTTCTTTTCATTCTTTTTTCTTTATTCTGCTCTACAGTAGTTATTTACACTATTTTATATTCCAGGTCACTTATCCGTTCTTCTGCCTCAGTTATTCTGCTACTGATTCCTTCTAGAGAATTTTTAATTTATTTATTATGTTGTTCATGGTTGTTTTTTTGCTCTTTAGTTCTTCTAGGTCCTTGTTAAGCGTTTCTTCATTCTATTTCCAAGATTTTGGATCATCTTTACTATCATTATTCTGAACTCTTTTTCAGATAGACTTCCTATTTCCTCTTCATTTGTTAGGTCTGGTGGGTTTTTATCTTTCTCCTTCATCTGCTGTGTGTTTCTCTGTCTTCTCATTTTGCTTAACTTACTGTGTTCGGGGTCTCCTTTTCACAGGCTGCAGGTTCGTAGTTCTCGTTGTTTTTGGTGCCTGCCCCCCAGTGGCTAAGGTTGGTTCAGTGGGTTGTGTAGGCTTCCTGGTGGAGAGGACTGGTGCCTGCATTCTGGTGGATGAGGCTGAATCTTGTGTTTCTTGTGGGCAGGATCGTGTCTGGTGGTGTGTTTTGTGGTGTTTGTGACCTTGTTATGATTTTCGGCAGCCTCTCTGCTAATGGGTGGGGTGTGTTCCTGTCTTGCTAGTTGTTTGCCATGGAGTGTCCAGCACTATAGCTAGCTGGTCGTTGAGTGGAGCTGAGTCTTAGCATTGTGATAGAGATCTCTGGGAGAGCGTTCGCTGTTTGATATTATGTGGAGCCGGGAGGTCTCTTGTCCTGAACTTGCCTCTCCCATCTCAGAGTCAGAGGCCTGACACCCGGCCGGAGCACCAAGACCCTGTCAGCCACGTGGCTCAGAGAAAAAGGGAGAAAAGAAAGAAAGAAAGGAAGAATAAAATGAAATAAAATATAATAAAATAGTTATGAAGTTAAAAATTTTTTTAAATTATTAAAAATAAAAATTTTTTAAAGTAATATAAAAAAAGAAAGAAAGAAAAGAGCAACCACACCAAAAAACAAATCCACCAATGATAACAAGCACTAGAAACTATACTAAAAAAACGCCCCCACAAAAACCCAGACAGGGAGAACCCTAGGACAAATGGTGAAAGCAAAGCTATACAGACAAAATCACAGAAAGAAGCATACACATACACACTCACAGAAAGAGAAAAAGGAAAAAAATATATATCTATATATATAAAAAAAAGAAAGAGAGCAACCAAATCAATAAAGAAATCTACCAATGATAATAAACTGTAAATACTGAACTAAGATAAACATAAAACCAGAAACAAATTAGATGCAGAAAGGAAACCCCAAGTCTACTGTTGCTCCCAAAGTCCACTGCCTCAATTTTGCGATGATTTGTTGTCTATTCAGGTATTCCACAGATGCAGGTACATCAAGTTGACTGTGGAGATTTAATCCGCTGCTCCTGAGGCTGCTGGGAGAGATTTTCCATTCTCTTCTTTGTTCGCACAGGTCCTGGGGTTCAGCTTTGGATTTGGCCCCGCCTCTGCATGTAGGTCGCCTGAGGGTGTCCGTTCCTGCTCAGACAGGACGGGGTTAAAGGAGCAGCTGATTCCGAGGCTCTGGCTCACTCAGGCCTGGGGGAGGGAGGGGTACGAAGTGCACGGTGAGCCTGCAGCAGCAGAGGCTGGTGTGACGGTGCACCAGCCTGAGGTGCGCTGTGTGTTCTCCCGGGGAAGTTGATCCTGGATCACGGGACCCTGGCAGTGGCGGCCTGCACAGGCTCCCAGGAGGGGCAGTGTGGAGAGTGACCTGTGCTCACACACAGGCTTCTTGGTGGTTGCAGTAGTAGCCTTAGCATTTCATGCCCATCTCTGGTGTCCGTGGCTCGCGCCTGTCTCTGGAGCTCGTTTAGGCGGTGCTCTGAATCCCCTCTCCTCGTGCACCTGGAAACAATGGCCTCTTGCCTGTCAGGCAGGTCCAGACTTTTTCCTGGACCCCCTCCCAGCTAGCTGTGGCGCACTAGCCCCCTTCAGGCTGTGTTCATGCAGTCAACTGCAGTCCTCTCCCTGGGGTCTGACCTCCAAAGCAGGAGCCTCAGCTCCTAGCCCCCTCCTGCCCCGGCGGGTGAGCAGACAAGCCTCTCGGGCTTTTGAGTGCTGGTTGGTACTGATCCTCTGTGCACGAATCTCTCCACTTTGCCCTCTGCACCCCTATTGCTGCGTTTTCCTCTGTCGCTCTGAAGCTTCCCCCCCCACCTCACCCCCTCCAGTTCTGTCCTGTCCCCGCTATTTGAAGGGGCTTCCTAGTGTGTGGAAACTTTTCCTCCTTCACAGCTCCCTCCCCAAGGTGCAGGTTGTGTCTCTATTCTTTTGTCTCTGTTTTTCCTTTTTTCTTTTGCCCTACCCAGGTACATGCGGAGTTTCTTGCCTTTTGGGAAGCCTGAGGTCTTCTGCCAGCGTTCAGTAGGCGTTCTGTAGGAGTTGTTCCACATGTAGATGTATTTCTGATGTATTTGTGGGGAGGAAGGTGATCTCCACGTCTTACTCCTCTGCCATCTTGAAAGTCTCCCAATTTCTGTATTCTATTGTATAGCTTTTATTTGATATTCTGCATGGCTGGTGCTTCTCACTATATTTCATTTTCAATTAATTTCTGGCTGTTTTCCAAATCACTAACAAGTATTCAGTGATTTTCTTCCTGAGCACCTTGATTATCTTCTTCTGCCCGTTCTCTGCCACAGAAGTGTTGCTCAGGTGCTGGCTTTGTCTATAAATACTAAATGTTGCATTTCTTCCCAAATTCCATGAAGAGATGAAAATAAGAGCTTTCTAGGATTTTAAACTCATAATAAATTTCTTTACTTCTGAACAAGTGCCAAAGTCCTAGGCATACGTTTTCATTAAAACAATTTGAAGCAAACATTAATCTTGTTGGAAAGCAGGAGGAGTTCACACTCTTCACGAAAGGACATTATGGTACCCTGTTTTTCCCTTTCTTTCAATTTTCTCATAAGGAGAGTAATGCATATGATTTTTAGAAAGCATATATATGCAAAAATTAATATACAAACCCATCATGTAGTGATAACTGTTACTAACTTTTTTTTTTTGCGGTATGCAGGCCTCTCACTGCTGTGGCTTCTCCCGTTGCGGAGCACAGGCTCCGGACACGCGGGCTCAGTGGCCATGGCTCACGGGCCCAGCCGCTCCACGGCATGTGGGATCTTCCCGGACCGGGGCACGAACCCGCGTCCCCTGCATCGGCAGGCAGACCCTCAACCACTGTGCCACCAGGGAAGCCCCTGTTATTAACTTTTTGATGCATGACTTTCTCTTTTTTATTTGTGCTTACACACATCTTAATATTATTTTGCAAAAATGACCCCATTATGTGCATATTGTTAACTTACTGCTTATTCACTTAGTATATTGTGAGCACTTTTTTAAATGAAATTAACAGTTATTTTCAGACATTATGTTAATGCCCTTGTATTGATGTTGCATGATTGGTTTAACCAGTCCACTGCGTGAGGATTTGTGGTTTTTTTTCATTTATTTTTAATACTATAAAAAAAATACTGCAGTGAACAACTTTTTAACTAAATTTTGTGTGCATTTACGAGTATGTCCTTTGCGAATTCATTAGCAGAATTATTAGAGCAAACATTATGTACATTTAAAAAAATTGTTTTATCCTGCCATACTCCCCTCAAGAAACACCAGCTAAGGTGGCGTTTATGTCTCTACACAGAATAACATGTCCTTTATTCCCTGTGTGTGCATGGGAATAGAATTCGTTTGACTGTAATCCCAATGGGGCATCTCAGAGAGAGCACAATGTGGGGCTACTGAAAACAGAGCTAGAGACTGTGGACATTTCTTCTCTTCACACTCTTGGAATTGTTTTGTGTCTCAGCATGTCTCAGTCTCTCCAATTTTTAAATGGATTGACTTAAAAATACTTGCTGGCTCATGGCCAGTTTTGGATAATGTTAGATGGGAAGGGATTCTCAAAGGAGAGATTTGGGGAGGAAAAAAGGAGTAACTGTTTCTCATGGGACTCAGGAAGATACTAATGCTCTCTGATAAATGAAAATGTATAATGAATTACTGTCTGTTTCTAGCCTATTCCAAGTTACTCTTGCAGAATCGTTCAGAAACATAGCCAATGTAGTCAGAGGAGGTGGGTTCTAGACTTGGCTGTGCCCCTTACTATCTGTATCAACTTGAACAAATGAGTTTCACCTTTCTGAGTCTTGGTTTCCTAAACTACTTGTCAGATTTAAGTGAGGTAATTCATATAAGCCCTTTGGAAAGTGTTTGGCAAATAATAAATTTTCGATAACGGTAAGTTAATATTGTTATTAGCTAACGGAGTAGAAAAACAGTTTTTCTGAAATCATAGATAAGAGTAGTATCTCTCATACCATTAGTAGTTTTTTTTTTTTTTTAAAGCATTGACTAATCCTCACATCCACGGTGGCATTGGTACTTTTGTTTTTAATTAATTTATTTATTATTTTTGCTGTGTTGGGTCTTTGTTTCTGTGCGAGGGCTTCCTCTAGTTGTGGCAAGTGGGGCCCACTCTTCATTGTGGCGCGCAGGCCTCTCACTATCGCGGCCTCTCCTGTTGCGGAGCACAGGCTCCAGACGCGCAGGCTCAGTAGTTGTGGCTCATGGGCCTAGTTGCTCCGCGGCATGTGGGACCCTCCCAGACCAGGGCTTGAATCTGTGTCCTCTGCATTAGCAGGCAGACTCTCAACCACTGCACCACCAGGGAAGCCCCACCATTGGCAGTTTTAGGTCTGACTGGGCATTGATCTCCTGTTCTTCCTCTGGGATCTGCTGAGTAAACCAAGTAAGAGGAGCAGAAGGAGAAGGAGAAGTCAGCTAGGACAGAATTATTATGCACTCAGTCTCTCTTTGGAAGGTGAGCTGCTTATTTGGACAGACAGGTAGAGAATATTAGTTGCATGCAAAGGACTAGAAAAGAGTGGAGCATATATTTATATGTTTGTATTAGTTTGAACTATTTTACATAAGCATGTATTATTTTGTGTTAACCTTATATTGCTCAACATATTCCTTAGCCAAATGAGGCCATCTGGGATTTCCAACTGTGTCCACTTCTCATATGAGTTAATGTCCATGTCATCAAAGTAGAAGTTCCCAACTCTCTCCTGTTAGAATTCTGGCCCCTATATTTCAAATCACTTTAGTAGTCCATTCTATTGTTGCCAAGAGGGTCTTAGGTTCATTCTAATTATCTCCAGCTTTAATTTAAATATGTTTTTGTCTTTTCCTTCATAGACAGATAAAACCTTGACATTTTCATGATAAAAAATATCGTCATATATGTGAATACGATAATTAACTAATTTCTTGGGTTTCTATTTGGTAGCCTAAAAAACTCCATCCCTTTAAACCTTTCCTTTCAGTTCATTTGTGAAAGAATTGGCTTAAAGTGCTTTCAGAGTTTGTATCTTGAACTTTTGCCTCTTGAACTTTGCATTTCTGTCGAAAAGGGTATGATTTTCTTTTTCTCTATCACGATATGATTTTATTATAAAAAAGTAGTGCAATAAGTAAATAATAATGTAGTCATTATAGACAGCAACATAAACTCAAGGATGTCTCTTTAACATCAATAACTGTTTGTTCATTTACTACACATGTTAACTATGATATAAGTAGTCCCTACCCTCAGGAAATTTACATTTGGGGGAGGGCATAAAGAGAAATTAGTAAGATAAATAATATGACTTCAGACAGTGATAAGTGACCTAAAAAAAATAAAGCAGAGTATGATGACTGGAATTAGAGGAAGAAAGGTCAGGGGCTATTTTAGAAAGGATGGTCAGGTAAGAAATGACATTTTATAGGGAGAAAAATGCTGTTAAGGAGCTGGCCATACAGAGATCTGGAGAAGAGCCCTTCAGGCAGAAGAAGTAAAGTGGTGCTGAGATGTGGAAGACCTTGAGGACGAGGGAAATAGTGGTGCTAGCTGAGTTCAGAGAGGTGCCTGGGGCCAGGACAGAAGGCATCTGGAAGGTGATAATACAGAGTTTGGATTTTACTCTAAGTATGATCAGAAGCCACTGGATACACAAGAGTGGGCAGAGTTGTGATACAATGTTTTGCTAAATCCCTGTGGTTTGTGTGGAAATGGACTATTAGAGGAAAGAGCAGAGATAAGGAAACCTGTTGAGAACATAGTTCCTCTTATGCTCCATGAACACCTTTTCAATCCAGTAGGTATTTTTTTCCTCCACTGCCAAATTTAAAGAGTTCAGAAGAGGACACCTTTGGAGTGCTGTGTTGTTGCAGGTGTTGAAGAAAAGTGATATAAATGTGTCAGTGTAGAGCATTCTCATTGGTCAAGTATAATAAGATTCAGTGCAAGATCCAGAAAAGCTTACCCTCAGGGTTAAGCTTCAAAGTAGTCAAAGAACTCAGTTATTTTTTCGGAGCCATAATTTCACTTATCTTGTGCCCAAAGAAAGTTAAAAACTATAGTGGGTATAGAGATCGAAATAAAATAATTGGAAGATGTGGTCCAACCTCTTAATGAATGAAGAAGACACATGCAAAATAAGTGCATGTGTTGATGATGTAATTTGCAAATTATCGAAGTATGATTGGTTTGAGTATGATACTTTTGTCCTTTGCAGTATCAAAACCTAACTCTTAAATTTAGATATCTTTCCACTTTGAAAAAACACAAAGCAACGGTTTACATGGTTTTTGTTGTTATAATTATTAATATTTTAAGAACATTGAACTCTAAAATTTTCATCACAAATATAATGCTCCCTATTTTATATACATTAACGTGAAATTAACTACCCTTGTGTAGCCTAGAAACCTAGCCCCCACGTGTGATATTCTTCCCCTGTGGTAAGACACATTCTGAGCTTAAACACTGATTTACAAATACACTTTTGGACATTAAGCTATTTGTAAAGCTGGAGACTGTATTGTGTGAACTGCATAGAGGAAACCTGAAGTACAGATCAAGAATGGGGTGGGATGGATTGAGAGTAATGAAATATGTATGTTTTATATAAGAAATGGTTAATATTTCCTCTGCTTTCACTCGGACCTGACTCATCTGCTGCTTGATATTTACTGGGACTAGAGGAGTTGAGTTGGGTTTTTTTTTAACCTTTTGAGGAAGTTGGCTCTGTGTGCAATTATGCCCTAAAATGGAGCCCTTAAGCTATGTTTTGAGGGGTAAAAATAATCACAGCAGAACAAAAGTGATTCACCTCTCACTTTGCCAGAGAAAAGCAGATGAGGAGAGCAAGAGAGTGAAAACATATTTTGACCACTGAGAGAGAGGCTTGCTGGAGGCAGCATTACTCAGTTTCAAGATTTTTAAATCCCCCTTGGTTTCTTCGCTAAAGGATCATCTCGTTAGCATATATCCAGCAACCTGCCTCAGAATTTTCCAATGATGATTTATTAACTTGTTGTCTCTTAAGAAAAGGAAGCCCATATTTTCCTCAGTTCTAGCCATTGGTAGAAGTGATTTCACCATCTTTAGTGATGAAAGCATCTTCTTCCTCAGCATTATAGTGCCCAGATTCCACGAAGCCTCCCTGGACAGGGGGGCATTGTTGCTGAGTAGCCCCTACTGCACATATTACTACAGTTATACTGGTTTAAATGGCAGTGTAATCGCATAATAAGTTTGCTTGGCTGAGGCAGAAAATGCAACTTAAGAGAGAACTGTGATTTCCCGAAGGGCTAACAAAGCAGAGGAAGCATTTGAATGGTGGAAGCAGAGATGAAGAGTGTTTTATTCCACAATCCCGGGGATAGTTATAACTCGCCAATAAATAAGAGCATTTTGATTTATACTCTTCATCAAGATGCTGCTACCTTTTTTTTTTTAATTTTAATTATTTTATATTGGAGCATAGTTGATTAACAATGTTGTGTTAGTTGCAGGTGTATAGCAAAGTGTTTCAGTTATACATATACATGTATCTGTTCTTTTTCAAATTCTTTTTCCATTTAGGCTATTACAGAATATTGGCTGCTACCCATTTTGAAGTTTGATTTAGGTTATTTTCTCATTTGTCGGTAAATGATAATTAACAATCTTCTTATTCCTGTAGCTTTGAAAAATAAACATCACACTTGCAGGCCTCACATTGTTTTCTCCTTTTTTTGTTTTGTTTTGTTTTTTTGGTTGTTTTGGGGTTTTTTTGCGGTACGCGGACCTCTCACTGTTGTGGCATCTCCTGTTGCGGAGCACAGGCTCCGGACGCGCAGGCTCAGTGGCCATGGCTCATGGGCCCAGCCGCCTCGTGGCATGTGGGATCTTCCCGGACTGGGGCATGAACCCGTGTCCCCTGCATCGGCAGGCGGACTCTCAACCACTGCGCCACCAGGAAAGCCCGAATAATTTTTATAAAATAATGTTAGTTACTCCCCAAAGACACCAACTGTAGTTATGTGCTCTATGGGGTTATTATTTCAGAAACCAATGATGCATATATACTTTGTCTCTTACCCCTGTAGAGTGGGCAATAAGCAATGTGCTTCATGCACAAAAGTCTTCAATGCTAATTGCTGACACCAAAAAATTGAGGGATACAGTATGCCATTAAGTAGATACCAAATATTTATTCAGTATGTACTTTGTCTATATAGATGATAATTCCACAAAAAATTGTCAGGAATAATATTTTAGAGTAGGAGTCTTCTTATTTTCATGGTTGGGTTGCCAGATCCAGAGCTATGGTGAGAAAGCTCTGGAAAAATCCAGAGATAAGATTTTTTTTACCTTTGATTTCTGGCAGTAGTTAACCATGGGGAAATGTTTTCAATATATTTGGTCTTACCACTCTATTCTCTTTTTCTTGGCCTAGGAGAAATGCAGATCTTATTTCTTTAATATTAACTACATTAATTCCAATTATCATTATCTGAAATCAATGTCTTTTGCCTAAATGAAAATCTACTGTTTCATGAAAAAATATTCCTGCATTAGAAATTATACTAACTTTAAATATGATCCTATAGAAACATGAAAAAATCAGCTTGCTATGGCAGGTTTTCTTGACAGATATATTTTGATGAATCTTGTCCAAATATCTGTTCTATTAGGAAGAAAGATTCTATGGAAAAGGGTTGATACTTTCTCTTCAAAAGTTTTTCCATGCTAATGAAAGAACTCTCTTACTTTCTTTGAAAACCCAGGCTTTTACCCAATTAGCAGTTTCAGAATTCATCTTTGTTTTTCATTTTCTGTAAGTCAAAACACCATACGAGGTGTGCTTTTGCAGGAAAAGAAAATGAAAGGAAGGAAACAAAAAGACAATAATTTCCTCCTTCAGCACATTCTCTTTTTACTTAAACATTTGTGGAAGTGAGAATGTGTCTGTGCTTGGAGCATCAAGCTTCAGTCATAATGGCTTCATGCTCTAAGAACCTGCTCCAAAACCTGCTCTCTGTGTAGCAGCTCAGATGGAAAGACCAAAAGTGTGTAACTCTGCTGGCTCAGCTGCAGGACAACAGTGCTCAGCCACCCCGTACTGCAGAAGATTTCACACTGAGTCATAACGCCAACCTCAAGGATCACCAGGGTTCCAAAGATCAATTACTATAATTCCATGCTAGAATTAAATCATTTTGGATGTTACAAAATGTCTCCTCCCTCTCTCTCTGCCTCTTTCCCTCCCTCCTTATTTTTCTCTTTTATACACACACACACACACACACACACACACACACACACACATTTTCCACCTTTCTTATGAAGCATTATCCTCTGGAAAGAGAGTAGGGAGTTGTTCCAGGTATACTTTCCACATTCTATGAACAGCAACTCTGACTTATATTAAATGATACTCAGAAGTAATCCTAGTCTGATAATACCCCACTCAATTCTGAGAATTTGCAAAGGCTTGTTATCCTGAAACATGAAATATATTGACTGTACTGTCTTTTCTCCTTCTTGGCTGCATTTTTTTTTTCATTTTACATTTAGTTAGCATATTTATTTGAGGAAAAGAGTGAAGAGAACAAGTACAAAGCTCAATGTAAGTCCAGGTATGGTTGATTGTTGGTTATTTTATAAATGTAAGATGGAGGGGTTTAAAATTAATGTCTAGCATAATTGTTTGGAGACACCAGATTTCAAAACTTAGTGTTGACTGTACATATTACTATTTCAAAGGAAGTCCCTGAAGAAGAAATTTATCTTTTAAATCTGATGTTGATATGTTTCACCCTAGCTAGTTATCCTGGATGCCATCTCCAGAATTACCTTCCACATAAACACTGAACAGTGTCCTCTGGGTGCTTAAGATTTCTGATTGATTTGTCCTCTACTCAAATCTCCCATGTTCCATACCTCGCTTTACTGATTCTGTAATCCACAGGTCAGGCCTAAATAAGTGATGAACATGGCTGCTCTGGCTATGTGATTATAAAGAAATTTCCATCAGCCAGAGTTCTCTTTCCCTGACACATAGGAGGCAGACTTTTTTCCCCTGTAAATATATTTGCCCCTCTAACTTAGGGAATTTCATGTAGGAGAGGCTTGTTGCTGTTACATCAGGTCCTTGCAGGGCATTTTTGGCTAAATTAAGACTGACTCCTCAGGTATCAGTATGATGACAGCCTGAAGATCTACATGAGTTCAGCCCTGACTAAACCCCATGCGTGTTCAATGGTTCTCATAAACATAACATGTCCAGAAGAGAACTCCTGATTCCCCACTCCCACATTTCAGTTGAATAATTTTCTTCTTTCTTTCCCATGTCAGGAAATAGCACCACTGTTTGCCATCTTTGGTTCTTGCCTTTTCCTTAATGCTCATACATGATATACTGGCAGGTCCTTTTGATTCTATCTACAAATGATATTTAAATATGACTACTTCTCTTCATTTCTGTTACCACCACCCTGGTCCAAGCCTCTGTCACCTCTCTCCAGGACAAGAAGAAGCTTTCTAACAAGTATCCCTGTTATTTTTCTTACAGTTCTCTTATTTAAATTTCTTCAAAGACAAGTCAGAGTATTTCCCATCCAATGAACTCCCATTATTTCTAAGATAAAACCAGCTCTTCCCACAGCCTTGCAAGTCCTGCATCACCTATCTCTTTCCTATCTTTCCTACTCAGGTTCCTCTGACACACTGAGGTCTTTATGATGTTTGACAGCAATCCCTTTTCTTGCCCAGATGTTCTGTGCTCTTCATGTGGCTGGCTCCTTCTCTCATCATTTGTGATTCACTTTAAATGCCTCGCCTTAGAGATTGTTTCATGCCCACCTGTCTAAAGCCCAATCCAAAGGGCTCCACCCGAACTTCTCCCAATGTCAGCCTCTGTCATTTCATTTCACTGTTTTCTTTCCTCTTTAATCCTTATACAATCTCTTGTTACATATAAGTTACTGTCTACCTCCCCAAATACTGTAAGCTTCACAATAACAAGGACTTTGCCTTTTCACTACTGAATATCCATTGCCGTGAACAGTGCCTGGCACAAAGTAGATACTCAGTATTTGTTGAATTAATACTTCTATAATGAGTAAATTTTCATATTTTGGGTTATAGCAATGAAATTCATGAAGACATTTGTTTTCATATAGTTTTCAAAAAATCCTACAAAACTGATAATAAAAATAATACTAAATAAAAACAAATATAATTCTTTTCTAAGTATAGTAACACCATATTAGTAAGAAGTAATATTTACTGAATCTTTTCTGTGTCAGATGTTTAACGTCTATTATTTCATTTGAATTTAGCAAAATTCTGTAAGTTGTACATTATTTTCATTTTGCAGATGAGAAAGCTGAGGCTCAGTGAGGTTAGGAAATCTACGAAAGGCTCCCCTGCTCATAAGTAGAAGCTTGAAAAGACTGAAACCCAACATTCATGTAAAAAAGTTTGAGCTTTTCGTCTGCCCCTTTGATGTCTTTTTTTTTTTTCCTCCTGCACATCTTTCTGATGTGAGAAACTTGCTGATAAAATGAAGCCCCGACTTGGCTTTTTAAAAAGAGTATTAAAATATGCTTGTTTGCACTTAAGATTCAGGGAACAAGTTTTGGCAGCATATCCGAATATACTCCTACCTCATTCCTCAGCTGTGGCTTATTCCTCCTATCTTAGAGGCTGGGATTTTGATCAAACTGGATGATAGAAAAAACATATATCCTTCAATAATTGGTCAGAATAATAAATGTCCAGAGCTGGCATGGGACACTGTGGAGCAGGCACCATAAATTTCGTGCCGAATCAGCTTAAGAAGGCAAGCTGAGGCCAAAGAATCACAGCTGTCATTTGGCTGTGGGAAAGAGTTCAGAGGTCCCTTCCACTGTTCATTCCCATGAACTTGAGGTTCTCAGAGGGGCACTCTGGGAGGTGACGCTCCATTTTCTGTAGTAATGTGACCCAGAACATGACAGATTGCTAGTAGTTAATCAACAGGTTATGATAAAAGTCCAAACCTGATTTGTTTCTTTTGTCTGAGATTGGCTGTATTTTCTCATACATATGAACACATGTATGCAGCTTAACAGATCTAACAGAAGCCAGTCCAAACTATCAGATGACATTTGCAACTAATATTTTATTCTCTAGAAAATTTATAGAAATTATGAAACATAATTAAATATTTCAAGTTTCCCAATAGAAATGACCTCTACCACTAATGTAACTTTTATTTATGTGGTATAAAATTTATGTTAAGATTAGAAAAAGTAATTTAATTTAGGAGAACTTTATTTTTTCATGGAAGGATATTGCTTAATCCAAATATGAAATATTAAGGATGATCATGAGAATGGAACTCTTCCATGCACAAGGATCTTATGTTACTATCAAGATCTTTTTGGGCTTCATGTTCTTGAAATATTTGATTCATTTAGGAATATCATGATTGGCAATTTGTGATAAAACTTTTGTGTTGTGAAATTCGATGATGATGAAAGTAATAACGATGATAATAAAGATAAAACAGTAGCTAATAATTATTAAGTCTTAATGCATGCCAGGCATTGTTCTGAGTGTTTTGTACTTATTACTTTAAAAAAATCCTTATAACAATCCTATAGCATAGGCGATATTGTTATCTCCATTTGATAGATAAGTATATTGAAACACAGGGAGGTTAAGTAATTTGTCCAAGGCCAAACAGCTAATTTGTGATTACATAAGTTATTTGGTGATAATGGTGACAAAGAAAATGGGTTTTGCTATTATTCCATCAGGAAAGGAGCTGTGGGAGGACACAGTTAACTGAGAAAGATAGTTAGGAATGCTAGTTTTGCTAGTAGGTTTGCTGAAGAGTTGATATCCTGTAGGCCGGAAGACAAGTTTACAGAAATTATAAAGTAACAAACAGTTTTTCACATTTTATTGCACTTTTGTTAAGTCTGTTAAGTTTTGCTATAGTTTATCAAATATATACATATACCTCTTATTTACATTATGTTTTGTGGCCCATTGTGGCATTTGATCTACCATTTTTCAAAAGATCTGGTAGAACCAAGAGCTTGTTGATTTGGGGAGGAACAGAAATGAGGAAGGTGTCAAATTCTGCAGGGCAATTGTTGATTTACTTTGACTGTTGTCCTCCTATCAGCATACATTTTTTTGTACCATCTCAGACTTAAAGCATCAGACAAAGGTTGGCTTTTTAATGGTACTCAAACAGAAGAACATGTAACAGCAGAAATTAAGAGTGTAGTTTCTAGCAAATAGTTGGAAAATCTAATCCAATGTCAAATGAAAACAAACTTCTTGGTCTTTAAATGAGAACAATAGTGAGAGAATCAGAAACAGCTGTGGCACTTCAGAAAGACGAAAAATACTCAGCTGTAGTGTGGAAGGTTGATGCTGAACTGTAAAAAGTTGTCGTTGGGTTTTATTATGTACTACCTAATTAATGATAATGAATCTTTTTATTTTCTTTGTACATTTTAAGCATAGTTCAAGATGAACAGGCAGACTTACTCTGTGTGCATATCTGTGCTAACCTTGGCATCTGAAATAGTTCTTCTTTTATTCTGTAAAACCCATTGTAGGAGAAACTGTTCTCTTTAAGCCAATAACTTGATTCATAATCTGGCTCTTATCATTATTATTTAATTCCTTCATCATGTAAAACTTTTCATTTTACTCCATGATCATCAGTAATGCCTGAAGTAACTCTTAAGTATTGTGGGACCAAGAAATCAGAGTGAAGAAACTTTTATACTCTATGACTAGATAATTATTTTAGAATTTAAGTAAACGTTGGCTACATTGTTCCAACCACATGCGGTGAACATGATTTCTCTGTCTCTCCTTATCTAAGAAGCTACTCTCTGTGTTTTATTTGTATGTTTATATTTATGTCTCTAGCTAAACAGGTCTTGGAACAGCAAACAGTCAATTGGTATTTTGGGAAAGTGTTCACTGAAAATGTCATGGGGCTGTTTTTGCTGTACTTCTGTACACATGTTGTATATACTGTTGGGAATATATGCGGCTTTCTAATTTCAGAAAGCACTTATGGGGCTGTGGGCATGGTGGTCAAGTCTTGGGGTCTCGATGAGTAGATAGGCACCTCAAAATCATTAATTCTGCAGTTTTTCTCTAGTGGCAGGGCTGTATACATGTTTATGGTAGAGATGACATGACTACATTTATTAAGATACAGAAAGCTTTTATTTTCCTGGACTTCTTCAGCAAAACCACAATGATACCTTAGAAGGAGACAGCCCCCTCGCCCTCACCTCAACTGCTCTTTTATTCACCACAGCCTTAGGGACACTCTTGATACCTTCTGCTCATTAAGAAAAAGGTATCATTGTTCTTGTTTACTTACCTTTTGAAAAACATTAAGGAGTTTTTCTAGATAAACAAACCCAAAAGCTAGTCTATAAAATGCCTCAAAAACATGGAACATCTTGGTAAAACAGGTTGGTCAGAACTATATTTGGTCTTTAGACTGATACTGTGACAGAGAATAAATAACATTTGGGGGTTGATGTACAATTAAGGGTTAAAGGAAAGAAGGAAAGAATCAACAAAGTTAGGCATAAGTCAGAGGAAAACATTTCAGAGAGTAATTGACAAGTGGTTCCTCCTTTTCTTTTCAACTTGAAGGGACATTTAAACTTCAAATGGACCAGAAGCACTTTGATATTTCTTTGCCCCTTGGCTTCTGAAACTGAATAATTCTAAATCTTTACAAGTTGAAAACCACACTTAATTCTGTCAGCTGGTCTCTGAAATAGTTAATAGTTATTTATTCATTCATCTGTTCATTCGTTCATTTATTCATTTCCATTCCGCATGCATGAAGATAAATCTTTATAAACTTCATAATTGGTAAGGATTTTAAAATAGAGAAAAGCCAAGATCAGTTATTGACAAATATGGTACATGAAAGGTAGTAACATGTATATGTAGGATAGAAATGATTTCCATGACGTAATTAGAACAAATAGAAGAAAATTGGGAAATTAAGAATATTGCCAAGAAAAATAAACTAGTAGTGAACAATGTAGTGATAAGATAAATGTGATGGAGGTAGCAGAATTGAGTAATAATTAAAACCTGCTAATAACTCCCTGCAGATCAGGACCTTGTGATCATTTGGGTGGGGACTAGACGATCTCTGCTTTTGCTAAGCAAGAAGTAATGGGAGCTAATAGTATTTACAAATTTTGGAGGTGGATCTAATCCTCATATTGACTAGAAATAAAGTGTTTTCAATCATGCTTGTGCATTTAGTAGCATCTTTGACATAAAAAAGTGTTTCATGATGTTAATTAAAACAGTCCTATCCATTTGATTAAAAAAAAATCCACTAAGGAAGCTGAGTAGATATTTGTTAAAATGAGAAATGTGCATTTACATTTAGATTTTACTGCATGGAGTAATCATTTAGTTGCTAGGGAAAGATTAGCTGTTCATTAAAAAATACTTTTGATAATTCTGTGGAAAAGGTAGTTAGTTATTAATAATCCAAATGCTGTGAATTTTAAATGAAAAGCCATCTGAAAAGCGAGTGTTATAATAAATGCAAGGATCTAGTGCTTATAATGCTATCATCTTTTACAGTGCTTATCTTAATGTTTCATATTTAATTAATTCCTTTATTGCTTATATTATAAAAATTTCCCCAATTAAAAAAAATTGTTATTTTAGAAAAATTAGAAAATAGAAGATAGAGAAAATAATTTTAAAATCACCTATTTATTCCCTCATAGCAGTAATCACCTTTCTCACTTGTGAAGGTTTTAGCATTCTTACTCTCTTCTGTGTATGTGTGTGTGTCTACATTCATATACATGTCTATATGTATAAATTGTTTATGTAGTTCACTTTACATTGTATGTGAAAACTGTTCTTTTAAAGTAAAAACACATTCCCAGACATTTCTTATATTTTCTTATCTCAGTAAAAATCTAGTAAGGAGATTACTAGGTCAGGACCCAATAAGACCAAAGAATTGAAAAGGTTTGTATATATATGGCAGCCACCCCTCCCGTTTGTGGTGTCAGATCCTTTTGTTATCCTTGGACATTAATATGGTGTTTCTTCTTCCACCTTCTTCCTGTGGTGTGATGCTATTTACATCTTGGACTCTCTGATCATAGGAGACTCTTCAGATTCTGATAAGTGTGGGCAGCAGTGGAGCTAAGAACAAACAAGTGTAAAATTGATTTTACAAAATAACAAAGATTCTGCTAATAGGTATAGCCAGTGCAGTAATTACAGCTCGCGCTTTTTTTTTTTTTTTTGTGGTACGCGGGCCTCTCACTGTTGTGGCCTCTCCCGTTGCGGAGCACAGGCTCCGGACGCGCAGGCTCAGCCGCCATGGCTCACGGGCCCAGCCGCTCCGCGGCATGTGGGATCTTCCCGGACCGGGGCACGAACCCGTGTCCCCTGCGTCGGCAGGCGGACTCTCAATCACTGCGCCACTAGGGAAGCCCACAGCTCATGCTTTTGATCCAGTTATTGTTTTCTAGTTTTGTCTGTTTTTAGCGTAAATCATTGCCAATGAAAATTCCTATCATCTAATACTAGTGTTACTTCTTCATAATTTACGACAAAAATGTGCCCCGTGAGTTTCTGAGCACTCTTTGTATATAGGGATCTGAAAGAAAGTTAGAAACATATCTATTAAATGGGACTAGAAGGCTACACTAACATAATAAATAAACCCTGAAAATGAGGTTAAGACATCTGAGGCTTAATAGAAGGAAGGCTTGTTTCTCATTCTTATAAAATCTGATGCAGTTCAGGAGACACATCTACTGTATGACTTACGGCTACAGTCTGCTTTTGACTATGGCTTTACCATCTTAGCATGTGGCCTTCAAGGTTGTCACAGAAAAAGGAGAGACAAAGGAGGCACACCAGCCTTTGTTTTAGCTGTCTCAGTCTGCAAGTGACATGCATCCATTCTCAAGTCATAGTGCATTTGCCAAAGCAGTCACACAGCTTCAACCCAGTTGTAAGAGAGGTTAGAAAAATTTTGCGGGATGCATCTGTCAGGATTCAACTAGAGAAGCAGAACCAGTAGGAAATATACATGTTAAGAGATTGATTACAAGGAACTGGTTTATGAAATTATTGGGGCTGCCAGGACAAGTCTGAAATCTAAAGGAGGCCCCCAGGAAGCAGAGCCCATGAGCAGGCTGGAGCTTACAGGCACAGGCTGAGGCTGCTCTACAGAGCAGGACTTTCTTTTCTGTCTCAGGGAAGCTACAGCTCTGTTTTTAAGGCCTTTCAACTGATCGAATCAGGCCCACCCAAATTATCCAGGATTACCTCCCTTACTTAAAGTCAGCTGACTGTGGCCTTTTAATTACATGTGCAAACTTCCTTCACAGCAACAACTAGCTTAGTATTTGATTGAAGTAGCTAGCCAGGTTGGCACATGAAAAAAAAAAAAAATTGCAAGGGTGCATGTGGAGTAATAGGTGAGCTCTAATGGTCTCTGCCAGAATGAGAGATTATACTAGGTCTTGTGAAGGATTACTCGTTAACAACTACAGCAACAAAAAAAAGATGTGAAAGAAATGATCAGATCAGTGGCCCTGAGGGTTGATGTGTGAGAAGGAAGAGAACCAATATTTAATTGTATAATATGTACATTTCATCATATAGGCTGAATTAATAGATTATTGAAAATATTTAATCTAAAAATATTTTTTCCAATTCTTAGAATCCTTCCAAGAACCAGCAAATACCTTATCATACTAACTTATCCTAGCAGAGATTGTTTTGATATTTTGTTCAATTGTGTGATATTAACTACATTTTTATGCATGTTGTTTTTGTTTTTCCATTCCATCTATTTTGCTGTGCTGTGCTGTTGTTGTTCTTGCCTAAGCACCTCAAGCATATTTGTTAAATTCTTATTGTTAGTCAGTCCAAACTGGCCTGCATCCTTAGTCTTAATACTACAGAATTTAGATTTTACTTGAAGCTTAAATGCTCTCTCTTAATTATCTTCCTTCCTTTTCTTATGCCTCTTGGCATTGCCTTTATTTTCTTCTTTTGCTTCTCATTAGCAGCCCACTGAGCTGCATCATCTTCTCACAGTGGCAATGAACAAGATAGGTTTAGTTTAGTAGCTTCACATTACTGCCAGCCAATTGGTCCTCCCATTGCCCAAGTCACAGCTTCCATCACTGTTGTTGGTGTCACCTGGTAATAGCTGATGGTGTTTCACATGTCTCACTGTGCTCTGAAAATAATATTTGCCAAGAGTTGGCCAGACACTGTAGTGGACAGAATCAAGCAAGTCTTCCATCTGCTGCCCGCATTTGCTATCTGAATATACCCTGCATATTACCTGAGCAGAAAAAGAGACTTCCTTCTATAGACATCAGTTCTGCCAGGTGAGGAGCCAGAAGCAAGCCCTTTCTGGCTAACTTGTGCTAAGCCTTTCTCTGTTGGAAGTTACTCTTTGCCAATCAGGCAATAAGTCAGAACTAAAAGCTGCAGGAGACAGTCAAGTGATGCAGAATTAATGAACTTCTTTGTGCCAAAGTACAAAAATAATATTTGGGCCGTAAACATTTTAGTTTTAAGGTCAAAGTTATTCCACCTTAGGACCAGTGTTAGATTAGCAAGTGATTTATCCGTCCCAGACAGAGCTGTTTTGGTGGCCCCAGAGTGGAGTGATTGTGCTTACTAAGCCGCAAGGTATACTTTTCCTTTATTATCTACTACGTCAAGATCTCACCTTATTGTAACATACCTAAATATGATTTTCATTGCAGAATATCATTAGTGCATGGTCTGAGTAAGCAATATGCATTTAAAAAAATTGTCTAAACACCTCCTTACATGCCAACTCTGGCGATAATTACCAAATGTCTATATCTAGAAAAACAGCAATTCAGAAATATCAATTCGTGCTATTATTTATGATACACGTGTGCTAGTTTTCCCTAAATATAGACGTTTGGTAATTATTACTGGGACTATTTGTTACAATTCCAAAGTCGATACCAATGAAATAGAAATACAACTTATTTGGTAAAAATGTAAACGCTGAAAACTTCTCATTATCTTTTTGCAGAGTACAGTTCTTGGTTTCCTGTTCATACTTCATGTAATAATTTTGGATTAGCCATCTGGTTTGTTGAGGGTTGAAAATCTGTTTAACACCAACGCAGAATTTTTGTTAAAAAATAAAACAAGTCACACAGAAATCACAAACGTTTTTCAGGTATTTCTCAATGCTAATAATGAATACCTTGTAGGAGACGGCGTGTAAATTTGCAATTAGCGCCTTCCTTTTGTTTTTTCATTTGTGCAATATAGACTCACCTGCAGCATGCTTTTGAAAACTGTTTCTCAGGGATGCATCAATTTAAATGGTTGAGCTATAACAACTCTTACACAAAATTTATGTTGGCCCACCCACATTATTCTAGTACCTCTCTCTCCCTTGTTCAAATGGTTAGCTCAGTGGATTAGAAGAACATTTTCTCAATGACTCCAAGTCTGTATCCCTGAGACTGAATTACCTCCTCCATGCCCCATGTCTGCAAATAGACTCCAACCCTCTGTTACTCATCCTGTAGGGATGCGACGGGTTCACACCAGGAGACTGGAAAACAGTGTGAATTTATCAGTACAGATCCATTGCTTCATGCACCTAAATACCTTGAAGCGTGTGCTGCATAAAAAGTAGGTCTCTAATGTCAGGTTTGGTAGACAGTGTTCTCACTAGTGAGTCCCCTTCCACCTATGACAGGAAACAAGCTGCTACTTCTGAATGTGGGTGTGTAACTCCATCCCAAATCTTTGATCCCTGCTGTATCTTGCTGAATTATTTTTGTAGACATACATTGTGCCAAAGGTGTTAGAACATCTGGATGGAGCATTTCATTATCCAAGTATCAGGCGGGGTGGATGTGGATTGACATGTCTCTGGTATTGGACTCGGAAGGTTAAAATTTGGTTCCCACGGTTCATCTGGATATACTACTAGGAAATATTTCTTTGGAGGGAAGGAATATTCAGGGCCTTTCAACACAGATGTGTAGTTCTCTTATGTACCCTTCAAAAAACACCTGTAAGAAATGCAGCTTTGCAGAAAAAGGCTTAATGGGATTTGAGAAAGATTTCCTCTTTTCCTGTCAGGACTAAGTCCAAAGCTGCTTGAGGTAACCACAAGAAGCAAGCTTCTAAATTCCCAGAGAAACAACTGAGAGGAAGCAATAGTTTGGCTTTATATAAGTTTTTAAAATAATGCCTGATCTCGTTTCGGTAGGGAGAAGAATGGTCAATTTTGCTACATGTTCTCTTATTTATCATCTAAACTTTGAGGAGGAGATGGCCAGGGAACTGCTTTATCCCTTACCAGAAGTACTCTGGTTGTAAGGGTGTAAGTTTGGAGAAAATGTGTAAATAGGTATGCACTATATTAAAAAAGAGGTTCAGCATACAGACCTAGGTAGTTCTCAGTCTTTTGAATACTTTTCTTTATTTCTTCTGTAAACTTTTAAATCTGGAAAGTGATGAAAAATTATCCATACATTACTTCTAGGGCAATACTTACTGTGCCCTCAGTAACAATTCATTTTTGTTTTTGATTTTAATCTAGTTAAGATGAAAAGTAAAGAATATAAATAAAAGGCTAATAAACAGATACATGTGCACACGAAGCATTCCTACCCAAAGCTTCACACAGGTAGTGCGGTGTTGCAGACAACACTGACTGTTTGATGACAGTACTAAGCAATTAGCACTAAATTAGTCTCTTGTGGCAGGTAAAGACACATTAGGTCCTATTGGCATATTAAAGTCACACAGTCCAATGTAGCAGAAAAATACCATGGAATAACCTTGGTCATATCAGAGAAGAATACTGTAATCAAATATCTATACAGTGTTTATATTCTAATCTCTTTTCACAAGAAAAATGATTCTTGTCTCCATTGCCTTTATTGGGGGTAATTCCTATCACTAATTGATTAGGGATATGATAAAAGTAGTTAGGAATGATATGATCAAGGTTTATAAAACCTCAGGCAGTGCTTAAATATATTTGGTAATAGATTTAAATGGATTCTGCCCTTCATTCTTGTTTATTTTTTGCCAGAGGATTTGGTGTGGGTAACATATGTTTCTGTATTTGCTCCTGGAAGATGATGGCATTCTCTTACCTAAGTGATGGAAGAGCTACAGTAGAAAGGGATGGGAACGGCTGGGTGGGAAGCCATATGTGTACTCTCAGGCAGGATAATTACAGTTTGGAACAGTGTAATATAATTTTCATGGACTCAGTAATTACTAAATATTAATTTCAAGGCTAGATTAAAAGATCTGGGCTTAAAGAAAGTGATTTAGTGATTCCGTCTTCTGCATATTCTCTTGCTTCTTATGTTTGTTTTCTACCCTCTTTTTGCTATCCTTAAAATAAAAGTGCAGTGTTTTGTACACAGTAGATACTCTGTACATACTGGTTTATATTGTTGCACAAGGCAACTAAGAGTTTTACTTGCAGACTTAAAGTTTAGGTCACTCTGTTACCAAGTCTAGGGTGCTTAATTTTGTGTAACTCTTCCAGTTTGACTCTAGTGTATGTCATTTTTGTGGTCTGTAATGTCTACATTCAGTTGGTTTTCCAGGGACAGGAGGCCCTCAGCAAAGTAGCCATCCATACAAGTTCTGCCAGGTTAAGTACAGGCAGTAAGCTATTGAGAGTCTAGCTGGAGAAAATCCTTAGAAGTATCTGTATGCCAAAATATATTTTTAAAACTCATTCAGTTTATAATCTATAATCCTTCGTCTCAAGGCTGTTAGACACTGCCCTTTTTTGAAAGCTGTCCTTTTGAGTGCTGATGTTAGAACCAAAGTCTCAAAGCATCACAGAAGCCACTCTTTTCCCTACCTGCAAGCTTTAGGGTTAGTTTTAATAGCATGCCAATTGCAAGGCTGCCCTAGCTCCTGCAGGCTATGGCTAATTCAAAACACTAAATAGGATTGGAAATCCCATTTGGTGTGATTATATCATTAAGCCACAATTGTCTACCTCACACACTCCTGTTATTGGTGTTAACAATAATAAAATCATAATATTATACCTTTTCACAAAAAAATGCAAAGCTCTTTAAAATGGTCTCATTATAGCATCCCTGTGAAGCATTCCTAGAAAATACCGTCATCTGAATTTCCCCAACTTAAGACACTGATCTTCACTGAATCAAAACATAAAACAAGTTCCCAGAAGTCACAGTTTATAACTCTGGGATGAGGGTTCACTCCCTCATAGAGCAGCTCCTTAGAGCAACTAAAGGAAAACTAGATAAAAACCCAATTGTATAATCCCATCATTCTAATATTGTTATAACTTTTATATTACTGGCAGATTCCTTTTCTAAAAAGAAATGCTGTCTTTTTTTCCCTAAATCTATTTGTGTTGAAAACTAAAATTTAAACATAGTCTTGAAGCAAAGCAAAGCCTAACCTAACCTTGAATAATACTAATGTATTGTTTTAATCAGATATAAATGCTCTTTAACTTTATCTTGCTTGTCTCCATCTTAGAGATAAAGTTCAACCTTTTTATGATCAAAATGGTCAATTCTTAGAGCGGCTCAGGCAAGTTATAATATAACAAACATACAGAAGACTCCTTTGGGGAGTGGCTGTGTTCAGACCAAATTGTCAGAATGTTCTTTATCTTAGATTGCATCTTTAAATTGAGTGCCATTAATGCCTAGAATTAAGAACCTCTAGAGGCAGCCTGCACTAGATAGGGATTCTGCTCCCAAGGTACTGCATGATTATGCTGTGAGATATTTGCAGAGAGGTTTATTCTGGGCTGGGTGAAATTAGCATCTTTGTTTACAAGTACACCATCTCACTGATCAAGTTAAAGTACATGCCTAATAACCAGCATTTCTTAGGCTTTTATGTTGCCCTTAATTAGACTCTTCAAAGTTAATTAGTGGAACAAATGGTACTTTTTGTTCTTTTAAATCCCCTTTAACAGCTTCCTCACACTTAAAAACGTTCCCACATTTATAGGTAGCCTGGCTTCTGCTTTAAACCTACTGGTTAACTGCTCATTGGTTAACTCCTCCTTCACACGCATAGTGCAATCCATTCTGTTTTCTTGGGTGCCTTTGATGCTTTTTTCTTTCCCCCAATTTTCAACTATTAATATGGTTTTATTTTTAGACACAAAATTATTCATTAAGTTTTTTTGTTCCTGTTTGGGAACAGCGTTTTGGTCAAGGCTTAGACAATGGCACAACTAAATTCTTGGAACACTGGCACATGCAGGGAGACTTAGGGTGGCTTTTGCCTTAGAAAATTGTGCAGAAAAATTGTTTCCACACCCCCATGCCTCGCTGTGTGGGGCGGTGTGGGATATCATATTTTTATTTAAATTAAAATAAAAAGAACTGACCTCATTTTGATACTTATTATACATTTGGATATTTTTCTTTATAAAAATATTTTTCATTATTTTTATTTTTAATAAAGGGCTTATTACATACAAAAAGCTGGCACTCAACATAATAAACTAATCCCAAGGATGTGAGATTTTTCAGCCATGATGTCTGTCTGCTTTCTGCCACTAATGGTAATATAAGATTATTAGAAGTGAACTGAGTAAATGAGAAATAGGCTTTGCATTAGAGCAGGAGTCTGTCACTCTTCTGGCAACCCTGCCGAGAGCTACACATCAAAGCCACCACACTGTGCTAATAGTGTCACTTATCCCACAGCCTTTACACTGTCCCATATGCAGTTACTATGCAGGGGGTGTGCCCATGAGGGTGAGAGGGGAGTTGACAATGTGCTAGAAGAAACCGTAGGAGATAAACTGAATGTGATTTATCACCTCTAATCCTTGCAATGGAAAACATTTAGGAAGAGCAAATAATTGAGGTCTTTCAAAAATGTTTTTATCGGGAAAAAAAAAAACCCTTGAATTAATTAGAAACCTAAAAATGGAAGAATAAAATAGTTTTTAAAAAAGTCATGAGAAAATCTTCAATATGTTCATACAGTTAGAAGACAGAAATTACACTTTAAAACAGTCTCCTTAAGACTATTCACTTTTTATTAGATGCCTGAAAGAATGTTTAAAAAAAAAGCCTTCATTGTTTTTGTATATGGCAATCACGATCACAAATATCTGCATTACTCAAGTTGCTGAAATAATATTTCTATTAAACTGAAAGCAGTTATAGTGTATCTGTATCACTTATTGCTGTCTTCCTTACCCGGCTAATATTGTTTTTTGTTGCATTTGATTTTTTGTCATTGTTGTTTGTATATTTAATAATCACTGAATGGTACCAGATTGTCAGGTTGGGAGGGTGAGAAGCATTGCAAACAGCTCAAGCAGAGTCAGAGAAAGCCCCTTCCAGTGCGGCTGCAGTGTGTGAAGCTGTGCCTCTTGTGTGGGTTATGGAGCTCCGCAGAGCATGGCTGGTATCTGCTCTCTCCAGGCCTTGGCTAAATACACCAGCCTTCTTCCTAGGTCAGTCTTCTCAGTTGTTCTCTCAGGAACTAAGCTAGCTGTAAATGCTTCTTCTGGAGTCCTTAAAACTATCCAAAGGGATTGGGAGAAATGAGAGGGAGAAATTTAAATGGCTGAGTTGAAGTTTTTGCCTTTATATTTCAAGCATGTACAGAGTTGGTATAAAAGATTTTCCAACAACATTACTGTGATTTGGAGAATAAAAAATAAGCATTTCATGGAAGAGAAAAGCCAGTACACAGAAGGATTAAAGACAACCAAGTACCCTTACTTGTTCAAATTACCCCAAGGCCTTTTTTGCAGATTTTGGCAATTATACCTCTTATTTGGAGATCCCATCTGACAGTTTCAGCTCTTTGGGATAGAACTTTAAAGCAACTTTTAAGAAATCATAGCAGGGATGCCCTGAAGTTTCCATGTTTAATCTAGAGGAGCCTCTGAGTCCATCTTTCGGTCCTTGTTTAATCTTAGAATTGTAACATATAGGATGGTTTGATTTACAGTCCATTTTGGGGCTTTGACAACACAAATATATGACAAGTGACAAACTCTTAACAAAGACCAGGACAGAGAATCTTTAAAAAGGAGAAAAAGGAAAAGCCGCAAAATTTGGGGGTGGGGGTGGGGGTCTTTCCGGGTGGCCAGAAACACTGTGTTCTGAGACTGTGCTTCCATGTAGGACAGTATCATAGAGATGAAGTGAATTTTGTCAAATCCAGAAGAACTGTTCCTCTCCTCATCATCTCACCTCAGTTAACAGCACTGCAATCTACTAAACCTAGAAACCTTCCTTTGCCTTACCCTCCCTTCCTTACCCAGTTAGCCAAGTTCTCCCAATTCTCCCTCTTAAGTAACTCTTTATTTTGGGTCCCTGTGCTCATTGCCACTGCTTTATTTTGGAGGTGACTATGCTTTTGAGACCTTATTCTTCCTTCTTCATGTTCCTTATCCAGTACCATAAGTTAGACACAGAGAAGAATATTTGTGTGTAGGCTCTCAATGCTGATGACAAGGGCCTTATGCTTTGTTATTTTTTGTGCGTAACTGCCTATCAGTTGGTCTCCCCAGTTCTGTTCTGTCCACGCTGCCAGAGGTCCTCTCTGAAATCACAGGGTTGATGCTTTAGAGTCTGCCATGCTACCATTTACATAATCTCCAATGCCTCTGGGAGAACAACATTCATCATGATCAAAGCCTCCCCAATCTTTCTTCCACAGACTCTGCCATCTCTTCTCATCTCCCACATGCCCCCTACGCTTCAGCCACAAGTAACTTCTCACCATTCTCTGAATATGCCACTCTTTCAAACTCTGTGTTTTCCCATATGCTGTTTCTTTTCCTGGAGTGCCCTTCCCTCCTTTCTCTACATGGTAAACTCCCACTCATGATGTAAGACCCAGCTCAAATGCCATCTCTCCTCTGAAAACTTCCTCACTCCTGCAAAGAAGAACTCCCATTCAGGGATCCATTAGCCTTTTGTGGATACCTCTTTTAAGATAATTGTACCTAGTACCACCCACAGACCTGGGAAAGAGCGGGCCTGATTTAAAGGTCTCTGACCCTCGTCCAGTTGGACGAGGTCCATGTGGTCAAAGGGATGTGCTACGCAAAGTCCTAACCTCCCCCTTTGTAAATTTTTCTCTGAATATATGGTGCCGTAAAACTCTACTCAAGTGGCCCCAATCTTATCCAGCAAACTGCTGAGGGTCCTTTCCCTAGGCCTTTGCATCTGAAAATAGTCCATGTAGTTGATGTGAGCACCACTAGATCTGAGGTATGGAGGGAGTGTGGTTGAAGCTTGGAAGCTTGTTTTTTTTTTTTTTCAGCCTAGTAAAATGAACCTTTCATTTGAGTGCTATCTAAATGAGACAAATGCTTCAGATGCAAGTCTGAGCTTTGTTAGAAATGTTTCCATCATGCTGTATTTCAGGGACCTACTGTTTGTTTGGAAGGCATTTAAAATCACCACCTACACTGCAGACCTGTACAGGCCAGGCCAGGCTCTTTGTCCCCTGGTGCCTCCCCTTCAGGTTACAGCTAAGACATGCTGAAGAAATCGTACCCAGGCATATTTTCACTTAGGACATCTCAATCATAGGGGAAAAAGAAGATAACTTTTAGAATGTGACTGGTAGTCAGGACTGGGTAGGGAAAGCCTTTTCTTTGTTCCTCTACAGTAACTATCTATTAGATTCTACTGGAGTAAAATCCCTGCTGGGAGGAATACATTTTAGACAAGGGTTGACTTATTAATCTCCCAAATGCTGGCCTTTCTCCCATCACTGCTAAGCTTGTCTCTGTAAAGCAGCAACTTTCTATGGAGATAAACAAGAGGCTTAGATAAGGGTGGAAAACTTATTCTAAGGACAGCCCAGGGACAACATAGAATACATATTCTGTTAAGGTGTCCACACACATGTTCCCTAGGCCCCTCAGAGTAAAAGAGCTGAGGGTGGGGCAGTGAAAGAAGGGAGGAGAGTTACAGGCCTAGGGCTGGAGGGCAGCTTCTTTGATGATGTTAATTTCCAACCTGGAACTCTGAGGAATCCAGGAATTCTAAATTCGAACCTGGTAGTCTCTGTGGTTAAGAAGGTATATTTGTCAAGGTGGGAAAAAAATTATTTTATTCAACTGTTTGTAGCTTATCTTATAGTTTTTTAAATAGTTAGACATCTGGTATGCAGGCCTCTATTTGTACCCTTGCTTAGGTCCATCAAGTCTTAGGAATGGGCCTGATTACAGCATAATTATTTCTTGACTTTCTGATTTTCTTAACTAAGCTGTGAGTTCAGGGAGGGCTGGGAATTTTTTTTTTCTTTCTTTTTAATTTTATTTTTAAGTGAATATTAACTGGAGTATAGTTGATTTACAATGTTGTGTTAGTTTCTGCTGTACAAAAAAGTGAATCACATATATATATATATATCTCCACTCTTTTTTAGATTTTATTCCCATATAGGTAATTCCCATTACAGAGTATTGAGTAGAGTTCCCTGTGCTATACAGTAGGTCCTTATTAGTTATCTATTTTATATATAGTAGTGTGTATGTGTCAATTTCAATCTCCCAATTTATCCCTCCCCCCTTCCCCCTTGATAACCGTAAGTTTGTTTTCTATATCTGTGACTCTGTTTCTGTTTTGTATAGGTTCATTTGTACCATTTTTTTTACATTCCACATAAGCAATATCATATGATATTTGTCTTTCTCTGACTTACTTCACTCAGAATGACAATCTCTAGGTCCATCCATGTCGCTGCAAATGGCATTATTTCATTCTTTTTTATGACTGATTAATATTCCGTTGTATATATGTATCACGTCGTCTTTATTCGTTCCTCTGTTGATGGACATTTAGGTTGCTTCCATGTCCTGGCTATTGTAAATAGTGCGGCAGTGAATATTGGGGTACATGTATCTTTTCGAATTATGGTTTTCTCTGGATATATGCCCAGGAGTGGGATTGCAGGATCATATGGTAGCTCTATTTTTAGTTTTTTTACGGAACCTCCATACTGTTCTCCATAGTGGCTATACCAATTTACATTCCCACCAACGGTGCATGAGGGTTCCCTTTTCTCCACACCCTCTCCAGCATTTATTGTTTGTAGATTTTTTGATGATGGCCATTCTGACTGGTGTGAGGTGATACCTTATTGTAGTTTTGATTTGCATTTCTCTAATAATTAGCGATATTGATCATCTTTTCATGTGCCTCTTGGCCATCTGTATGTCTTCTTTGGAGAAATGTCTATTTAGATCTTCTGCCCATTTTTTGATTGAGTTGTTTGTTGTTTTGATATTGAGCTGCATGAGCTGTTTGTATATCTTGGAGATTAATCCCTGTTAGTTGCTTCATTTACAAATATTTTCTCCCTTTCGTGGGTTGTCTTTTAGTTTTGTTTATGATTTCCTTTGCTGTGCAAAAGCTTTTAAGTTTAATTAGGTTCCATTTGTTTATTTTTGTTTTTCATTACTCTAGGAGGTGGATCAAAAAAGATCTTGCTGTGTTTTATGTCAGAGAGTGTTCTGCCTATGTTTTTCTCCAGGAGTTTTATAGTGTACAGTTTTATAGTGTACAGTCTTACATTTAGGTCTTTAATCTATTTTGAGTTTATTTTTGTGTATGGTGTTAGGGAGTGTTCTAATTTCATTCTTTTACATGTAGCTGTCCAGTTTTCCCACCACCACTTATTGAAGACACTGTCTTTTCTCCATTGTATAGTATTGCCTCCTTTGTCATAGATTAGGTGACTATAGGTGTATGGGTTCTCTGGACTTTATATCCCAATTAGCAAAGAGGAAGTAAAACTGTCACTGTTTGCAGATGACATGATAGTATACATAGAAAATCCTAAAAATGCTACCTAAAAATTACTAGCCCTCATCAATGAATTTGGTAAAGTTGCAGGATACAAAATGAATACAGAGAAATAGCTTGCATTTCTATACACTAACAACTGAAGATCAGAAAGAGAAATTAAGGAAACAATCCCATTTACCATTGCATCAAAAAGAATAAAATACCTAGGGATAAACCTACCTAAGGAGGCAGAAGACCTGTACTCAGAAAACTGTAAGATACTGATGAAAGAAATCAAAAATGACACAAACAGAGAGATATACCATGTTCTTGGATTAGAAGAATAAATATTGTCAAAATGACTATAATACCCAAGTAATCTACAGATTCAGTGCAATCCCTATCAAATTACCAATAGCATCTTTCACAGAATTAGAACAAAAAGTTTTACAATTTGTATGGAAACACAGAAGGCCCCGAATAGCTAAGCAATCTTGAGAAAGAAAAATGGAGCTGGAGGAATCAGTCTCCCTGACTTTAGACTATACTACAAAGCTATAGTCATCAAAACAGTATGGTACTGGCACAAAAACAGAAATATAATTTTTTTCTTAATCGTTTTAATTTCAGTAGTTCAGCATCTTGCTTTAAATGTATTTGTTGTTATAAAAATTTTACTCCTAATACTTTATTTATGAAGGCAGGAACATGTATAACACACTTCAAAAAAGAGTATTGTTTTGCTTTTTTTGAAAGCAAAAAAAAAAAAAAATTTCTCTGGGTGAGAAACAGACTTATGAGCCTTGTGTAGTTAGTCCCTAGCAGTATTATAAGATGGCAACAAGGGGGTTTTTGAACTCCTTTTCCCCCCAGAGACACACCAGATGTACAGCTACACACAGGGCAGATCCCTCTGAGAGAAATTCAGAAACTAGCTGAGTGACAGCTACACATTGTGCAAATGAGAAAATACCCACCCTGAAATAGGTAGGAAGGGTTGAGACACACTCTTGCCATACACACCACCCTGGCATAGTGGCATACAATTGAGAGGGAACATACAAGTCCCAGATTCTCCCTGAGGAGTGAAGTGTTTGGACTGTATATCTAACGCTCCAACTTTTAAGATCCTACTCCATGGTCAGGCTCCCAAATACCTATTTCTGAAAGCTAAGAGGGCTTGCCTCTGCAAGACCCACAGGACTGTAGCAAGCAGAGAAGCAGTTTTTAACAGGTACACAAGCACTCCCCGTGACTGCCCTTCCAGGGCTCAGGGGAGAGGGAGCAAGCAGTAATGCTCATCTCCCCATGTTTCCCTAGAAGGGATTTGAATACATATTTATAAGCGGCTGTGTGAGGGTCTACCTTCTAATTTGCATTTAGGGGCTGGCTTTGATCCTCCTCAGAGACCAGGGAAACCCGTGGACACTCCCCATGCCTTCTCCCTATGGCTCACTCCAACAGTAAAACCAAGTCACCATTATGAGCTTGTCCACACATCTAGAATCTCAATTTTTATCGCTTCCACTCAAGGTATGGGTCCCTAAATCACCAGATAGCCAGTGGGGCTTGCATTCATGAGTTGCACAGGACTGTAGCAAAAAAGAATCAGTTTTTAAATGGGAAGAGGAATATCCCCTACCCTTGACCCCCTATATCTGTACACCTGGGCTCAAGTGCAGAGGGAGCTGGCAAAAACTCCCATCTCTCAGTTTGTCTCTGGAAGGGGCTTCACTCTATACTTTCCCAGCTGCTCTCTGAGAGTTTGGTTTCTAATCATCCTGCATCTAGTGCTAGCTGAGATCCTCCCTTTTGTGACACAGATGGGTCTTGACATACCCTCACCTACTTAACAGCTTAAAATAGACTGTTAAAACTATATGATAGTGTATGTTAGCTTCATGGTAACCACAAAGCAGGAACCTATAGTAGATACACAAAGGATAAAGAAAAGGAATCTAAATATACCACTATGGAAAATCACCAAATCACAAGGGAAAAGAGCAAGAGAGGAAAAAAGGAACTTTAAAACAGCCAAAAAACAGTGAACAAAATGGCAATAGTAAGTCTATACCTTTCAATAATTACTTTAAATGTAAATGGACTAAATTCTCCAATCAAAAGACACTGAGTGGCTGAATGGGTTAAGAAAAAAAAAAAAAAAAAGACCCAACGATATGCCTGTAAGACAATCACTTTAGCTTTAAAGATATACATAGAATGACAGTGAAGAGATGGAAAAAGATATTCCATGCAAATGGAAATGAAAAGAAAGCCAGGGGTAGCTATTCTTATACTAGACAAAATAGACTTTAAGCCAAAAACTGTAAGAAGAGATAGAGAAAGACATTATATATTGACAGAGTGGTCAGTTCATCAAGTGGATATAATCATTGTAAGTATTTATTTACCCAACTTCAGAGCACTTAAATATATAAAGCAAATATTAACAGATCTGAAGTGAGAAATAGACTTGAAAGACAATAGAAAAGATCAATAAATTAAGAGCTGGGTTTTCTTAAAAGATAAAATTGACAAACCTTTAGCCAGGCTAATTAAGATAAAAAGAAGAATCAAATAAAATCAGAAATGAAAGAGGAGATATCACAACTGATACCACAAAAATACAAAAGATCATAAGAGACTACCATGAATAATTATATGTCACCAAAGTTGGACAAACTAGAAGTGGATAGTTACTGGAACCCTAATACTAACAAGACTGAACCATGAATAAATAGAAAATCTGAAGAGACAAGTTACTAGTAATGAAATTGAATCAGTAATCAAAAACTTCCCAACAAACAAAGTCCGGGACCAGATGGCTTCACTGGTGAATTCTACCAAACATTTAAAGAATTAATACCAATCTTTCTCAAACTATTCCAAAAAATAAAAGAGTAGGGATTATTCTGAACTCATTTTATGAGGCTAGCATTACCCTGAGACCAAAGCCAGATAAACACACTAAAAGACAAGAAAACTGAAGGCAATTATCCTTGATAAATATAGATGCAGAAATCCTGAACAAAATGTCAGCAAACCAAATTCACAATACATTAAAAAGATTATACACCATGATCAAGTATTCCAGGGATGCAAGGATGGTCCAACGTATGCAAGATAGTCAATGTAATACACCACATTAACAAAATGAAAAATAAAAATCATATGGTTATCTCAATAGATGCAGAAAAAGTATTTGATAAAACTCAATATCATTTCAATGACCTGGGTACAGAGGAAATGTACTTCAATATAATAAAGGCCATGTATGACAGTCCCTCAGCTAACATTATACTTAGTGGTAAAAAGCTAAAGTTTTCCTTTAAGATCAAGAACAAGACAAAGATGTCTAATCTTGCCACATTTATTCAGCATAGTACTGGCAGTCCTAGTCAGAGCAATTAGGCAAGAAAAAGAAATAAAAGGCATTCAGATCAGAAAGGATGAAATAAAATTGTCTCTGTTTGCCAATAACATGATATTATATATAAAGAACCCTAAAGGCTCTGTCAAAAAACTGTTAGAACTAAAAAATGAATTCAGTAAAGTTTCAGGGTACAAAATCAATACATAAAAATCAGTGAGTTTGTATACACCAACAGCAAATTATCAGAAAGAGAAATTAAAAAAGCAATCCCATTTACATTAGCATCAAAAAGAATAAAATACTTAGTGATAAATTTAACCAGGGAAGTTGCTTTTGCTGCCTTTGCTTTGGTGTCCATTCTAAAAATTCATTGCCAGGATCAATGTCAAGAAATTTACTTACTATGTTTTCTTATGGGAGTTTTTGGTTTTATGTCCTATGTTCAAGTTTTAAATCCACTTTGAGTTGTTTTATATATGGTGTAAGATAAAAGTTTTTGGAATTGACACCAAAGCATAGGCAGCAAAAGCAAAAGTAAATGAGACTACATCAAACTAAAATGTTTCTGCATAGCAAGGACAACCATCAACAAAATGAAAAGGCAGTTTATGGAATGGGAGAAAATATTTGCAAACCACATGTTTACTACAAGGTTAATACCCAATATATACAAGGAACTCATACAACTCAATAACAGAAATAATAAATACACAGTTAAAAAGTTGGCAGAGGACCTGAATAGACATTTTTCCAAAGAAGACATACAGATAACCAACAGATATATGAAAAGATGCTCTACATCATTAATTACCAGGAAAATGCAAATCAAAACCACAACTAAGTGCCACCTCACACCTGTTAGGATGTCTGTTATCAAAAAGACAGGAGATAACAGTGCTGTCGAGAATGTGGAGAAAAGAGAACACTTGTACACTATTGGTGGAAATGCAAACTGGTATAGCCACTATGGAAGTTCCTCAAGAAACTAAAAATGAAACTATAGTATGATCCAGCAATCCCACTCTGCACATATATCCAAAGGAAATGAAATCATTATCTCGAAGAGATATCTGTATCCCTATGTTCATTGCAACATTATTCATAATAGCCAAGGCATAGAAACAACCTAAGTGTCCTTCATTGGATGAATGGATAAAGAAGTTGTGGTATATGTGTGTATATGTATGTATATACGCACACACATATGTATGTGTCTGTGTATATATATACACACACATACCACATATGTGTGTGTATATATCATATATATACACACATACATACAATGTAATATTATTCAACTATAAAAAATAAGGCCTTAGTCCTCACAAAGTCAGCTCTCAGGAAAGAATCTGAAACTCATTAATAGTAGCTTTATTCTTTCATTCATTTGCTTATTCTCTCATTCTTATCACTCTATAATGCATTTGTATTTACAAAGATTCAAACTACAGAAATTACATTCCAGAAGTGGAATTTAGATAACTTCTAGCGTGGGCTGCAGGAGCTGGAATGATGAAGATAAGCAAGGAGACTAGTTCAAGAAGTAAGTGAATCTGTTTGTGACATCTTGATATCCCAAGGCTTAAATGGCTTACTATGTTGCTCGAGGAGAAGGTGTGCCGTGTACACTGGACGATCCTGTTATCTTTAATGTTACCTGTTCATTCATAATTAAAGAGTCTTAGAAGTATGCAGTGGCAAAATATATTTCTTTGAGAAAGAAATGGTATTAATTTCAAATTATTATAAATGTCAGTAGCCACACGTAGGGATCAAAGTAATTAAAAATGTAATCTTTTACCTTCATCTCACAATGTGCAACACCAATAGTAAAGTCTTTTAGGGATTTTGTCAGTAAATGTGAGAAAAAATTCTTCTTTCTTACTAGACACCTAAAAGCTAGAGAAAAGAAAGACATGTTTTATTGGTGTAAGATTGAAGGGAGAAATAAAAATCTTTTTCAATTGTTATAACCCATTTCCTCAAATGTATTTATAAATTTACTTTCCTATTCGTATAATTTTAGAGTCAACATGATTCAGACTTTGATGATTGTGGATATCATGGTACCCAAGATTACCACTGAGAATATGAAATTATCCTGATCCAGTAATGGAGCTATACTTGTAGCAGGGCTAAGAGGTTGAATTGACTGATTATTGAGACAAAAACGTACCTGGGAATTATGTGCTGCTATCATTTGGTTTTATCATTATTTGTCCTTTACTTACAAAAATACAATGCTTAGGCATGAAGGTGACTTATATTTATAGGTGCTAATTAACAGTCAAATACTTGAGAAATTGATGCATACACGTGTATATGTATATATATATACAACATATATATATATATATATATATAAAGCATCTAACTTGGTGTTCTGTATATAGTACACATGCAAATTGCTGTTTCCTGAAAGATCTATGCTGTCCCATCAATGTGGGCTTAATTCTTGTCACAAAGGTGCCAACAGCCTCAAATCTTGATGATTCCCGGTGTTCAAAGCAAATTCATATTAACTCATGCTTTTGACAAGCTTTTTTTTGTTCGTTTTTTAGACCTGGGTTCAAACTTTGGTTCTACTACTTACTCATTTTGTGGCCTTGGGCATGTTACTGAAATCCACTGAATCTCAGTGCTCTCTCATCTATGAAATGGGGGTGAATAATACACACTTTGTAGTGTTGTTTTGAGGAGTAACTAAAATAGCATGTGTAAAATGACTGAAGAAGTGTCTGTCCTGGAGTAGATGTTTCACTGCTGTTAACTTCTTTCCCCTTTTTGTGGTTCCACGGAGTTGGTTGAACAAGCATCCTAAGGTATCATGGCCTTTACTCATCATATACCATTGCAGGTTTAGTGCAGTAGAGCATTTGGGGTGCATAGGATCTGTGTCAGAGTTAATTGCATTGCATGTTTTATATTCTCACTCTTTAAATCATGAATTGATCCTGCGTTGTCAGAGAAAAACTGTTCCATTCAAAATTTCTTAAAGCTATCATAAAATCATTTTTTTCTTTTTAAAAAAGAAAAAGCTATATTGGGGTATAACTGACAAATTAAATTGTAGTATATTTAAGGTGTACAACATGATGATTTGATATACATTGTGAAAGGATTCCCATCATCAAATTAATTAATATATTCATCACCTCATATATTTACCTTTTTTTTCCTGATGAGAATACAAGTTCTACTCTATTAGTGAATTTCAATTATACAATATAATCTTACCGACTACACTCACCATATTATATGTTAGATCCTCAGACCTTACTCATCTTGTAACTGAAAGTTGTACACTTTTACCAGCTTCTTTCTATTTCCTCTACTCCCCAGACCCTGGCATCTACCATTCTACTCTGTTTCTGAGTTCTACTATTTAAAAAAAAAAATTACACATATAAGTGATACCATGCTGTATTTCTCTTTTTTTTTGTTTGGCTTATTTCATGTAGCATAATGCCCTCCAATTTCATTCATGTAATTGCAAACAGCAGGATTTCTTTCTTTCTTTTGACAGAATTAATCCTGTTTCTCAAAATAAGTCAGACTCAGGTTAAGAGGGGAGAAAATTCTAGGGGATGTGGATTCACAGAAAGAATAGTTTGAGGATTATTTGAGAATCATCTGGTCAATTATTCAATTTTTCAAAAGCTTTGACCTATTTCATATACAGTTATAGATCAAACATTAATTTTGGCCAACGTATACCATTTGTTTAGGGGGGAAGGGGTATCTTCTGGATGGGGAAATCTTCAATATCAGACTCTTGGATTAGGACACTTATCCTTTACTAAATCCATTGTCTCTGTACCTAATTTCTATTACTCCTTTACCAGAAACATACGAAGTCCTTTGATATTTCTCTGTTGGGTCCAGGAGGGAACATGTTGAAGGGAAAGAGTACAAAATGGAGGAGCCCTTGTAGTGTCATCCTTTTGAAGTCTCTTCTCAACTTCCTCTTGCTCCATTCTCCCTTGTCTTTTTAAATAGAGTTGGTAAAATGTCTTTCTCGCTCTTGCTTTCTCCTTCTATCAAAGAAACAAAAAAGTTGAAAGGCTTCTGGGTTTAAATTCTTTTAATAGATGACCTTTCTCATTCAATGGCTCATTGAACAATGTGGCAAATGAGTGTGTTTTAGTCAGTTTGGGCTGCTATAACGAAATACCAAAGGCTGAGTGGCTTAAACAACAGACACTGATGATTCATTTCTCACAGTTCTGGAACTGAGATGTCCTAGATAAAGGTGGGTAGATCGGGCTTTTGTTTAGGGCCTCTTCATGGCATGCAGACAGCCGCCTTCTGATTTTATCCTAACGTGGTGGAGACAGGAAGCTCTGGTGTCTCTTTTTCTTCTTATAGGGCCATTAATCTCATTATGAAGGCTCAACACTCATGACCTCATCTAAACCCAGTTATCTCCCAAAGGCCCCATCATGTTAGAGGTTAGGGCCTCAACATACTAATTTGGGAGGAGCACAATAATTTAGTCCATAACAGAGTACAAGTCCTGAATTCTCTTGGCTATGAAAGTAGCAATATCCTGAGAAATGGGTCTCACTTGACATTACTTTTGCTATTATTACTAGGACTTCTTTATTTCCCAAATGTTGAACTATATGGACTTCCTCTATTCTTGTTCTGCTCTCAGCATCCAGTGGGTATTTTGGGTACTTCCAGAATTATATTGTTCTACAAATTTTGTTTTTACTTCATTTTCCTAGCCTTCTTTATTTCTTCTTTTCAAAATCTTTCCCCATTTTGCTTTTTCTTTTCTATTTATTCTTACCTTAAAGCAGTTTTGCATATGAGACAATTGTCAATCTTGAAAAGTTTTCTGCTTGGTACAGTGTTACTAAAGGATAGTAAGTCATGGATGTGGATTTATTATCCAAGAATCTATTTCAGATCTTCTTTGAATCTAATTAATGATAGAATTTAAAATCTTAAATAGTTTTTGGAAATAATCAATTCAACATACTTTCCTTGTACAGATGAGGACCCTGAAACTCAGAGAAATAAAATAACTTTCCAGTCATCATATACCAGGACTAGAACTCAGTTCTACTGGTTCCAGGGTAACATTCTTTGCCTAGTCATTACTGCAGTATTTTGTTTCTACAAAACTTTCCTTTTCCAAAATTGGCTCCCACTTTTATTAGGAAGCATTGAGTTAAGTCTGAGGTTTAGGTGCAATTCTGCCTGGGTAGATCAGGTTGGACTACATTAGTGATGAAAATTAGCACTTGTGTGTGCCTTGAGCTTAAAATAAGTCAAGGCTAATGGAAATCATCCAGTGGCCCTAAAAGCAATTTAGCATTCCTTTCTGTTTTTGCTTTGGTTTTAAAAAGAATCTGTATCAGTGGGGAATTCTGAGTGGATCTAAAACAGCCAGGTGCTTATATTTTCTACAGCCGCATTTTAAATATCAAACATGGCTGATAAAATGCCATCAGTTTTGTTTTCCATGGGAAGGGGGTATGGGACACACATACACATACACACACGCACGTTTTTATTTATGTAGATAGATGTGTATATGTGTGTGTATGTATATAGTATGTGTACATTGTGTAATATTTTATATGCTATATATGTACAGTATATAATAAACATATTTATTTTATATATATGCATGTTTATGATTTTTTAAGGTCTTGAGCTGCGTTTGAATGAACTTGACTCTAAATCTTGTGGAATACAGCAGAAATAAAATATGGAGGAGATATATGGCTCCTACAGATTCACTTAGCTAAATAAATGGGTGGGCCAGTTATCAGTACATAGGAATTAATCTGGGCTAGGTGTAGGTTTCAGCCTCATTGTCCCTTTTACCCTCAATCCAAATTAGCCCCTAATCTTTGAGTTATGGCTATACAATAGATTAGCTTTAACTTTGTGATGATGGGATTGGGGACTTTGGAGCAGAGATAAAAAAGCATTCCATTTCAGAAACAAGTGCTTAGGAAATTTTGGTACAGTAGTGATTTAGATTTTACAGAGTGCTTATGCATATGGATAACTCTCCAGTGGTAAGAGATGAATGGAAAAGTTGTTCAATTAATTCTTTTATTCCTTTCATTTATTTCTGACCTGATTTTCTCCCTTGCCCCTCTTGTTTACCTCACTCCATATATATTGGTCTTCTTACTGCTGCAGGTTCCCCTTTCTGGAACACTATTCCCCCAAAAGGTCACAAGGTTTTTACTCTCACATTTTTAGGTGTCTGTCCAAGAGTCACTTCCTGAGAGAAGCCTTTGCTCTCAAAAGCAGCACCCTAACACTAATTTATTCCTTCCTGCTTTACGTTTTTTTCATAGCATGTTTCACTAACAAGTTTAATATATTGATTTGTTCCTTTGTTTTTGTCTGTCTTTCCAGTAAATTATAAGTTCCATAAGAATGGGGACGTTGCTTATTCTCTCCTTGTCTCCAGGGCCCACAACAGTGCCTTTACTTAAGCCAGTCCGCCAAAAGACATTTTTAAACAGATGAATGATTTCATGCATTTGTATTATCCATTTCACATTCGTAGAGCACCTGCCACATGTTGGGGATATGTACCTTTAAGCGGTGCTAGGTATAAGCTGAGATATCCATTCTTTTTCCAAAACTTCTTTTTCTTTCAAAGAAGTTGAATCTGAAGAATTTTGTAACTTTGGATTCAGTTTTTTACTATCAAATTAAAGCTAAAAATGCTGCCAGGAAGGAGGGAAAGCCAGATTGGAGGGGGAGGAGGCGAGAGGTAGAAGAAGGGGAAGCAGAGAGTTGGGGGAGGAGATAGCTGAAAGATCCAGGAAACCTGAGGAGAGGCAACAAAAACCAATTAAAGTTAATGAACTACAGCTAAGCTTTTTATTTTAGTTGTTTTCCCCCCCTCACAGTATACCAGCCTCAACTTGGAACTATTTTTCTTGGAGAGACACTTTTAAAAAGTAGATTATTTCCTCCCTACCCCCACGCTCAGAAAGAAATATGACACTTTAATCAACAAAAGCATGAGAGTGTGTTTTGTGCAGCTAGTGGATTTGTCCCTTGGCCTTCAGCCTTGGTCCTACCACCCACTGAATTCTGGCAAAATCCCAGAATGTCACGAATCTTGTTCTCCTCTGTCTTCACATAAGCTGAGAGAAAGTCGGCCCTACTGAGTAGTTATCTGGAGACAGGAGGCGGAGGTCCAATTGTAGTATCTAATATTAGAAATAGAGATGCCTCCAATGGTTTTTGGCAGACTGAGCCTAGAAAGAGTGGCTCTGGCTCTCCCACTCAAACGTCTTAAATAGTTTATATATCTGTTTGATTAATTTGGCTGGAAGCCTGATTGCAGTTAATGTATTAGGTATAAAAGTTTAGAGGAAGATTCTTATCTCAATTATACCCATTCTCTAGAATAACTTATTCTATCAAGCCAGCTATGTTTAACTGATGAGTGCTAATAATAATGAAACACTGTCATATTTATTGTGTTCTTCATTACCTACAACCCGCCCCCAAATTTGAATATGAATGAAATATACTTCACGAACATTTTCTGTTCATTCAACGTTTTGGCCAGATATCATATGAATTTATCATATCATAATGAATTTATGATTCCATTCTAAAACACAAAGTGGTATAAAGTGGTCTGACTTACTTAAAAAGTCATCTAGACTCTGAGCTCCGGACACTTCAGGTTTCTCATTTGAAGTGTGCTTTCAAATACTCTGGTTTTCACAATAATCTCTTCTTCAATCTATTGCCTTCACCTTAGGCTTGAAATCAGAATTTTTTTTCTATTTCTCAGCTTCCATTTCATTCCATTCATTCCTTTTTGGATTCCTAAATGATAGTATGCTTGTCTTCTTTCACAGAATTTAAGAATCATAGACGTAAGAGTGGCCTTACTGAATACTTGGCTGGATGCTAACTCATCTCCCTGTTGCCCCAATTTCTTCTCCTCTGTACTTGAAAATCCTGGGGTGCTCACTGTTGCCTGAGGCAGCCCACCCTTTGTTCGTAAAATCTAGAAAGGTAGTTCTTGTGTTGACTAAAAACATATATACTGGAACTTCCATTTATTTTAGGCCATCATTTTTGCTCATTTGGTCATTCATTCATTTACTCATTTATACATGCACTCATTAATTAATTAATTATTAAGATTCTACCAGGTATAGAGGCTATACTAGCTCAGGGCCCTATAGCACCACGTTATTCTGGTACACACACTCTCTCTCTCTCTTTTTTAACAGTTGAGAGAGAGAAAACTACATTTGTGAATATAAATATCCTCCCTTCTAATTTTGCTGACACAGTATAATTTTAAATTCTATTCTGTTTCTGGTCGCTGTCTTCCTGAAAAGCCTTTGTATGTCAGCATTGCTCTTAAAATGAGCACTCAAATATGAGGGGTATATTTTATATTTAAAAACCAGTAAAACTGTTACTTCCCACATTTGAACACATGCTTTCTCTTAAGATTGTGTTTTTCTTCATATATTTCAGCATTGGTCATTATTTGCATATTATCTGAAAATTTTTTTTTTTTTGAAATGGAGATGAAGTACAATTAGGTCAGGAACCTCCATCTTGTGTTTGGACGTGTGTGTGTATGTATGAGAGAGAGAGAGAGGGAGAGAGAGATTGGTTGACTTAACTTTTTATGTTTTTCCCATATAAGGTTTATGTTATCAAAGAATTATTCTCCCTACCTATATAAAGAGTGTTTGCAAATAATGTAAGCAAGATGAACATTCCATTTACCAATAGAAAAAAGATATTACAGATAATTCACAAAAATAATGAAAATATCTGGTAAACATATAAAAAATTCAGCCCTAACTTTTAATAAAAATGCAAATTAAAACCTCAATAAAATATATTTTTTTACCCATCAAATTGCCAAATGTTAGTTTGTTTTCAAATTTTAATTTAATACTCATGGTAAGGAAAATACAAGCATTCATTTATTACTTGTTTGGTTATAAATAGTTACAATCTTTGCAGAAGCCAATTGGAAACTATGAGAAAGAGCTGATCATCATATGATCCAGGAAATGTTATATGGGAAGTAAATGAGAAATGGGATTAATGATTTATGCACAAAATTGTTCAGTGTTATTTATGACAGCAAAATTTGAAATTAGCTAGACATTCAACAATAAGGAAATCGTTAAATGCATCATAATAGCATGAATGAACCATTGCACAGTTATTTACAATCATTTAAAAAATATTTAATGACATAAAATATGCTTTCATTGTAATTTTAGGTGAAGAAATATTCAATTATATAGATTATAACTTTCATGAGTTCAAGAGTTTTTGTCTATTTTATTTATAGCTAACTTTCCCCCGTGCCTAGAATAGGGCCAGGCACTGGCAGGCATCCTGTACATATTTGCTAAATGAAGTAATAAATGTATATGCAGTGTATTTCCACTTAAAAATACACATACATGCATGTACACACAATTAAGAAAAATCGTCAATATAATAGCAATATCAATCTCTGTGTGTTGGCCATTATAATACATATTATTTTATATTTTCAGTAATTTCCAAATTTTTCATATTTTATAATCTGATGAAATTTACTGAACCAATAGCCTTATTATGTCAAACAATAATTCCAACTTGTGGAAATATTCTTTATTTCTGTTTCTGTAGTTCAATTTTGAAGCCATGCCCAATAAATTTGGCATATTTGCCTCTCAAGCATGTACTTTCTTAACAGGATGGAATCCTTTACAGTATGAGATCATTCTCTCCAGTTTAAACACACTTTGAAATAATGATCTGAATGGTTTTAAACCCACTTTAATATAAACTGTATTAGAATGTGGGATCAGCCCATAACCTTCTATTTTGTTCATGATAATTTGTTGTAAAATGTTGCCTGTGGCTTCCTGGTAGCAAAATACATCCTGACTTGCATCCTGACCTGCATGTCTACTGAGTTTCTCAGAAAAAGAAGTGAAATTAGTATGGCTTGGTTTGATCTTAGTGATCCTTGGAGAGATTGTCTCTTTTTCTTAAGTTCTCATGACCCAATTCTGTCAATAGTGTCAAAGTTAAATTTCCCTTCTAAGATCTGCATTTCTGAAGATGAATAAAATATCTGCTTGTCTCCTGAGTAGCACTTGAATACCTCTCCCTGACTCTGTGGTCTTTTCGAATTTGCCAAGGATAGACTGACTTTCATATCTGTAATTGTTGACTAAGTTGCTTTTCCCACATAACTTTAGAGATGCCTTTCAGTTTGCCATGATGTTGGTGCATTAGATTTAGATGTTTAAATACATTTTAAATGGCAAGGTGCTTTCTTACTATGTCTTTGCGTTTTTCATTTTTTAATTCAATACTTACTTTGCATTTCCCAGTAGAAGGTCATTCTCCCTGACAGAGAGGAGGAAGGCACCTTTGTTCTTATTTCCCTATGGAAACTGACAATAATACCATTGTCTCCTGAGACTATTCTTTAACCTCGCAGATGAATTTTCTGTACCATCTTCTATGTTTCCACCAGATTAGAAGGATGTGTTTTCTTTTAACTTTCTATTATAAATAATTTGAGTTGCAAAAATGTTGAAAAAACAGTACAAGTATTTAACCTTTATCTAGCTTCCCTGAGTAGTAATCCTCCCCCCACCCTCTGTCTTAAACTAAGAGTAAGTACAGGTATGCTGCCCCTTTACACCTAAATGCTTCCATGTGTATTTATGGAAAACATAAGAATACAACCAGAGTATAGTTATATACATCAGGAAAATGGTACTGATACTAATGTTCAGGACAGGCTACCACAAAATATGGCAGCTTGGCATATTGAATATCTTAAACTGAAGGAGGTGGGAAAGAAGCAGAAGCAGAAAGATCACTCTGAGCCCCCTGCTCCCCCTTTGCTCTTCTTCCTTAAAAGGAGATAAATCTCCCATGAAAGGTACCCTACCTGTACCAAGAAGAGGGAAGACATTCTTATCACCAAGGGAGTTCATAAATCTTGTTAAACTAACCATTACTTTCTTAGTTAATTCTTTACCGTTTACTACCCCTGGCCCAAATCCCTTGCCTTGTCTGTTTGTCACAAATTTATTATTTATTTGTCTAAAAGTTATAAAAGCTTCCTGCTCTGGTCACTTCTTCAGGTCTCATTCTCTTGTGAAGGCTCCCATGTACATGTAAAAATTCAATAAAATTTGTCAGCTTTTCTCCTGTTAATTTGTCTTTGTCAGTGTAATTTTCAGACCCAACCAGGGACTCTATGAGGATTGAGGAAAACTTTTTTTCTCCTACAGTACAATATATTATTATAATAAAAGTATATATATGATAAGTAGTAGTAAAGAATGTATTCCAAATAGTTCCAGTTTTTCTAGTAATATTGTTTATAGCAAAAAAAAATTCTTTTTTTGTCTGGTCCAGGATTGAATGTTGCATTTAATTGCTATCTCTTTAGTCTCCCCTTTTCTGGAGCAGTTTCCAGTATTCCTTTGTCTTTCATGGCTTTGACATTTTTGAAGTATACAGAATAGTTATTTTGTAGCATGTCTCTCCATTTTGGTTTGTCTGATATTTCTTCATGATTAGGTTCGGGTTACACATTTTTAGTAGGAATACCACAGAAGTGATGTTGTGTCCTTCTCAGGAGGCACATGATGTCCATTTGTGCCATTATTGGTGAATTAACTTTGATCATTTGGTTAAGGCAGTGTCTGCCAGGTTTCTCTCATAAAATTAGTATTTCCCCCTTAATAATTAATAAGTTTCTTGTGGAGAGATGCTTTGAGATTTTGTAAATATCCCGTCTCATCAAATATTCACCCTCTAGTTTTGGTATCCATTGATGATTTGTGCCTGAATCAAATATTACAGTGATTATTTCCACATAGTGAATTTCTAATTTCATATTTTTTTCTACACTCATTAGCCGGCATTTTTCTGTAAAAATGAGTTTTTCCATCTCCTCCTTTTAATTATTTATCTACTTATTTATAAGTAGATAATGGATTCTTATATTCATTTAATGCAGTGAATTACAAACTGTTGACAACATTACTTATTTTGATGCCCAGTTTGGCCCAGTTTGGCCAATAGGAACTTGTTCAGACTGGTGTTTTTTTGTTGTTGTTATTGTTGTTGTTTTTTTTTTTTTTGGTGTATTTTGACACGTCCTTATTTGGGAGGGGGGAGCAGGTTAATTTATTTATTTCTGGATTCAAAGATATTCCAAGAACATTTTATATTTTCCCATCCCCAACGCTGGTATCAGCCAATTTTCCAAGAAGCTCTGTTTCCTTTTAGTATGGAATGATGTTTACAAATCAAAGTATGGTTGCTAGTGTGGTCTTTGCTACTGGAGTATTATTGCTTGTAGATTGTTTCAGAAGACACACACACCACATATATTAACACATATACACATATGTAAACAAAGCTATATTTATTAGATTATCTATCCATCCATCCATCCATATTGATATTTTTAGTTGAAATTCAACAACAGAGTTCCTTCCTTTATGTAGTTGTAGCTCTCTTCTCAGGCACTGAGAAACCTGGCTATCTATATTTTGATATTCAGAGGAGACCTGCTTTTCTCCTTAAAGAACCTGACCAGGGTTTTCAGTTACAAATTAATTCACTGAGAACAGGACAAGGTAAATAAATGGTAAATTGTAGACAATTATGGAGAATACTGAATTTTCTTCATATTTATTCACTTTCTGTTAATGTATTGTCTCCCTAACCCCTGGCAATATTCTTCATCCATGGAGTTTTTCAACATCCACACACTTGGATTATCCACACACTTAAAGATTATCTTCAGATCGTGATCTTTACCACTGAGGGTCTTTGCCTGTTGAATTGCTGGTTTGAGTCATTGCATTATGTGTGTTACAAAGTCAGTAGTGATGTACCACAGGAAGGCCAGTGGAAGTAGTCCAGCCCAGTTACAAGTAATAAGGGGAGGCATGTCTGTAAAGTATTTAAAACAATAATAAAACCAAATAAAATCAGTCTGATTTATATAACAACCAAATTAAAACATTTTTAGTGATAAAATACTCTTTCCTATTGGTGGATTCTCCTATTTTGTCCCGTTGCTATTTCACTCAAGGTTGGTCAAAATGGTTCAACTGATACGGCATGAAAATATAGCTAGACTGTGCCATTGTCACTATGTTCTATGTGCTTTCAAAATAATGTTTCATATTTATTTAAGCTTCCTAGTGGAGAGTTTGTTTCTTTTTTTTAGATTGATCAGATTTAAGGCAGTGATTAAATTGCTACAATTATTGTTTCTCAAATGTGAATGATGTCTTTTTAAAAGAAAAAGGCATTCTCATAACTCTTTTGGAGGTGCAACCCTGAACCCTAGTTTGAGAAGGAATGACTTAAGAAATACATGTTCAATCCTTGAAAACAGCATATTTATTCAATTATAAATGGTCACCTCAAAGAAGTTTCTTTACAACTGTTGAGAGATTTTTTTAAGTTTGTCATCAAAATGACAAATAATATACAAAAACTATTCTTATGGGCCTTCTAATTCTCTAGAATACACTCTGAGATCCCGGTTTGAGAAATCCTCGGCTAGATTTTTTAATTGTTCTCCTGTGTCATTCAAAGAAACATCTCACACATACTTTTTCTCTAGAGATGCTATTGGTCTGAGAATATCTGCAACAGTCAAAAACATGTTTTCCCAAGCATTTTGCTTTAATCTTTCTATAGTTATCAGACATTCTCACAGATTCTGTGATATATTAATTTTATTAAACAAACACCATTTAGGCCTGGGTCTTGAGAAGTGTCAATCTGAATTGAAATTGTGTCAACTTTGTTAACATCCTTAAATTCTTCTTTCAAAATTATGAAGAGTCCTTAAAGAGAGATTGGGTCATGTTATAAATCATGTTAGAATAAGTGACTGTGATTATTAAAGTTTTAGAAGAGATACACTAAGCTCATGGTAAGGAGCAGGTCCTTCTCACTTTAGAAAAGCACTATGCGAAGAATATCTAGAATCTGTTTTCCACATAGGAAACAAAAATTATAGGTAGAAGATTTCTTACTTCCTATACGGTAAATTGGAGAATTAATATTAAAAAAATGATTGACTGAATTCCCACAAACTTAAGCTTTATTTCTTCTTTATGCTTTTATGAAAGTAGAATTCTCTGAGGCTACGTGGAACATTTAACTGCTTTGTTTTTCAACAGGAGTGAAAATAAATGATTGTTTTGTTTATCGATAAAATCATTAACTAGGACTTTGATAGTTTGAGAATTTATTTAATTTGGTTTTGGTCAGAGACAGAGCTTAATTTGGATATCTATTTTAAATGGTTGTGTGTAGTCTTTTGTAAGACTTGTAGCATTTTTGAATGCTACTTAATTAAAAAATTTTAAAGAGTTTATAGCATTGTTTGGATACCAATAAATGTTAAACAAAGAATCTCTGCTAATTCTGATCAACTCTTTCTTTACTTAGTAGCAGCATACATGTTTTACCGCCTGAAGATCTGTGTTCTAATTTAATTATATTAACTAGCATTGTGAGGTTGAGGAATTTACTTAACCTCTTTCACACTCAATTTAATCTTGTAAAATAAAAATACGAGTGCCTCCCCAGTTCATCTCACGATAATATTGAGATATCAAGTGAGATTAATGCATTTCAATGTACTTTGTAATTTGCAAAGCACTATATAAATGTATTATTTAAATTATTGCTTATGCAAAATATTTTGTAGCTCTGTCTGTATTGGAATTTACTACATCCTAAAAATGATTATCTAGAACAGTGTTTCTCAAACTTGAGTGTGAATCAGAAGCACCTGGAGGGCTTGTTAAGTTTGCTGAGCCTACTCTCAGAGTTTCTCTGATTTGATAGTCTGAGGTGGGGCCTGAGAATTTGTATTTCCAACATGTTCCCTGAGATGTTGCAATTGCTGGTCCAGAAACCACACTTTAAGAACCACTGATCTAAAATTCTAGCTGTGTTTTCCTATATATAACAAATACTGAGCAAATAATGCCATTAAAAATACTGAAAATAAAAGACATTTACCTCTTTGAGTACTTTTGTTATGCTTTTCTCCTCAAGTTTTATCTCCATTTCCAATAAAATAATAGCCTCAATGAATCAGACTCAGAAGTGTTAATAATTTATGATAATTTCAGCATGTTTTATGCTGTAGTTCTTAGTTCTGATCATGATACCATTCTCAGTTGAGCAGATCCCATGGCTCAGAGTGTTTGTCCTGATTGGTACTGCCATCTGAACACAGCAGTGAGTCTGTAAATATGTACTTTATTTCCTTTATGTGTATGAATTTTAGTCTTTTACTAAAAACTATGTTTTGAATTAAGTTATTTCAGAATATTTTACCTTTTTACACTTTGGGGGGGTATATACATCTTAATGAATCTTTGAAGAAAAGTATGGTAAATCTCTCTGAAAATAAACTTAATAAAGGAAAATTTTGATGACAAAGGAAAATTACATATTGATGTATTATACTTGAGACTATGCATGAAGAAGGGATCTATTTAGGTTATGTAAGTTTCATTGACCTTAAAATTAGTTTACATATACTCTATTTTCCATAAAATGATCCTAAATATACTGAGAACAAAATGACTTGGATAGTAACTTTTGTTTAAGTTTTCTATTTAAAAACCAGATTCTAAGATCAAGGCTTTAAGGAAGTTGACTAAATTGGATGATTTCTTTTTTCCTTTTTGTATGTATTGTTTTACCAGGGACAGATTCCTTCTTAAATTAGACTAGTTCTTTTCATACAGTGTCTTCAGGAAGTATAGTTGGACCAAATGGCAAGAAATATCAGCCAGAGAGTTTATGCATGTTGAAATGTATGGCTAAAAGAAAAGTACATCTTGGCTATTTTTGTGGCTCTGAAGGAAAATATCCCTTCCGGTTCTCCACCCTTAGTATGAATCATCAAAGGGAGCTGAAAAAAGTAACGGTCGGAAATATTGCGAATGTTCAGAGTAAGTGATTGTCTCTCGAAAGTTACGTCAAGGTTGTCAGGCACTTCCAGAGTGCATGACCGCCTCATGCAGACATTGTGTGAAACACCTGGAACATAAAAAACATATTTTTTAAACTAAGATTGGAGGAATTTAGTTTTGACCTTATTTCAGGAATTATGTTTCTTAGACAAGAGACCTGGGTTATTGCAGTTTGGGAAATACAGAGATCCAGCTTTGTTTTTCAGAAATCTCTGACTGCAAAGATTAGAATTTGAGAATTCATCTTTGCTAAACCATTTTTGAAGATATCAAAAAGTAGTGTAACTGTACTACTTTAATCTAGGGAGCAGTCACTATACTGTAGCAATACATTGTAATCTGAATTGCAAAATGATAAAATTCATTCTTCAAAGAAGATTCTCCCTTTCCCCCCTCAGTTTATGAAATAGAAATTTAGTTATTATTGCTCCAAGCCCATAGTATCCCTAGATTTCACCTGCTGTGAAAACTACCCCTTATTCCAAGGCACTCAACTCCATTAAGGTCTGCAGGTAAAAGTCAAGAAATGTATTGAAACCCAGGATAATGAGCCATATTTAGAAGGCCAAGCAGAATTACACAAAAGGTACAAACCAAAGAATCTCTGCAGACTTACAGAGGAGGAGAATCTGGCCTATGGCTCAGGTTAGACAGCAAAAAATGAAACAGAAAAACATATCATCTGCTGTGTGATAATGAAGAAAGAAGTTACATAATGGCAGCTGAAGACTGTTTTTATTGTTCTCACTTAGACATTAGGTCCAAGATTACCAATCTGTTCTTGAATATTTTTCACTATCAGGTAATAACTAGGGCTTGTGACCCCCTGTTAACAAAATGGCAAGATCTAACAGACATCAGTCTTTCCTGGTGGATTCTTGTTTGAAAAGAAAAATCTGACGTGAAGTTAAGTTTGACTTAATTTCTTTATATGACTTTGTAAAACATTTGTAATATCTCTAGGCATTAATCTGGTGCTTAAATATCTTTGTTTTTTCTCTACCACAAAGCAATGATTCTCTTCTATATGTGTGATTAGATATTATATCTTATGACGTATATTTTGAAATTGCACAGTTCGAGCATATGTCTGCTATTCCCCTTCTTGGAGACTCTTTCTTTTCTAACTAATTTCCTTTATAGTTAGGATTAAATGCACTATTGCCTAGTTGACAAACCAAATGACTTCTAAAGGCATCTTTCTTGATTACTACACAAAGATGGATAAGGGAAAATTATTCATGCATCTGTATTCCACTTTTAATGATAGATGTCAAAGGCCCATTTTTTGCTTCCCTCTCCTTGCACTAATAATGATGACCATCAACTTCCTTTTTTTTTTTTTACATCTTTATTGGAGTATAATTGCTTTACAATGGTGTGTTAGTTTCTGCTTTATAACAGTGAATCAGTTATACATATACATGTGTTCCCATATCTCTTCCCTCTTGCGTCTCCCTCCCTCCCACCCTCCCTATCCCACCCCTCTAGGTGGTCACAAAGCACCGAGCTGCTCTCCCTGTGCTATGTGGCTGCTCCCTGTGCTAGCTATCTACCTTACGTTTGGTAGTGTATATATGTCCATGCCTCTCTCTTGCTTTGTCACAGCTCACCCTTTCCCCTCCCCATATCCTCAAGTCCATTCTCTAGTAGGTCTGTGTCTTTATTCCTGTCTTATCACTAGGTTCTTCATGACATTTTTTTTCTTAAATTCCAAATATATGTGTCTGCATTCGCCTGTGAAGCCCTCTGGTCCTGGGCTTTTGTTTGTTGGAAGATTTTTGTTTCTTGCTTTTTGTTTTTTGTTTTTTGCAGTACGCCGGCCTCTCACTGTTATGGCCTCTCCTATTGCAGAGTACAGGCTCTGGACGCGCAGGCTCAGCGGCCATGGCTCACGGGCCTGTTTTTGTGTTCTTCCTCTCGTTGCTTTAGGTGCAAGCTTAGGTTGTTTTTTCAAGATGTTTCCTGTTTCTTAAGGTAGGATTGTATTGCTATAAACTTCCTTCTTAGAACTGCTGTTGCTGCATCCCATAGGTTTTGCACCGTGTTGAAGTTGGCTCTCCCACCTCAGAGGCATAGCACTGACTGCTGGCTGCAGCACCAAGAGCCTTTCATCCACATGGCTAAGAATAAAAGGGTGAAAAAGTAGAAAGAAAGAAAGGAAGAAAGAAATAGAATAAAAGAAAATAAAATAAAGTAAGGTAAGGTAAAATAAAATAAAGTTATTAAAATAAAAAAATAATTATTAAGAAAAAAAATTTTTAGAAAGTAAAAAAAAAAAACAAAAAACGGACGGATAGAACCCAAGGACCAATGGTGAAAGCAAAGCTATACAGATAAAATCTCACACAGAAACATACACATACACACTCACAAAAAGAGGAAAAGGGGAAAAAATCATAAATCTTGCTCTCAAAGTCCACCTCCTCAATTTGGGATGATTCGTTGTGTATTCAGGTATTCCACAGATGTGGGGTACATCAAGTTGACTGTGGAGATTTCATCCGCTGCTCCTGATGCTGCTGGGAGAGATTTCCCTTTCTCTTCTTTGTTTGCACAGCTCCGGGGTTTCAGCTTTGGATTTGGCCCCGCCTCTGCATGTAGGTCCCCGGAGGGCGTCTGTTCTTCGCTCAGACAGGACGGGGTTAAAGGAGCCGCTGATTCGGGGGCTCTGGCTCACTCAGGCCCCGGGGAGGGAGGGGTACGGAGTGTGGGGCGAGCCTGCGGCGGCAGAGACCATCGTGAAATTGCACCAGCCTGAGGTGCGCTGTGCGTTTTCCCGGGGAAGTTGTCCCTGGATCCCGCGACCCTGGCAGTGGCGGGCTACACAGGCTCCCTGGAAGGGAGGTGTGGAGAGTGACCTGTGGTCGCACACAGGTTTCTTGGTGGCGGCAGCAGCAGACTTAGCGTCTCATCCCCGTCTCTGCGGTCCCCGCTGTTAGCCGCGGTTCGCGCCCGTCTCTGGAGCTCCTTTAAGCCGACCATCAACTTTCTGTACTTAGAATTAACCTTCAAGGCAATACATTAGGGGAATCAGAGCACCCTTTCCTGAGGCCCTGTTGATTAAATCACAACCTAATTGGTTTAGGGCCTTAAATTCATTTACTTGATAGGTAAAATTTGGTTTAACTCCTTCATGGTTATTTACATTTATCATCGACTAGCTACTTAAGAAAAACAAAGTTCAAAAGTTGGTGTTTAATTACTCCAACTGTCAGTAGGTCATTTTGCCATGTGGGTTATTAATATTCTAAACATCTATTACGTCAAATGTAAATGAACTTCATTATATCTATTCTGAACTGACTGTAATTTCCATCTCTGTCTATTTTTCTGTCTGCACTAAATTGGGTTGATATATACACCTCTGTTCTCCTTCTCATTTAAATTAAATCCCCTAATGGCAAAATTTAAAATTAGGCCTGTCCTATTTTTGATTTTAAATGTCAGATTCTTGGGGAGACACTGCCCTAATGAGCCTGTTAGTAATCACTCAGTCAATCAATACATATTTCTCCGTAATTTTATTGTGTCAGGTTAGTTCAGAACATTAGAACTTCTCCCGTTCTTTGACGTTCAGTAGCCTTTGCATGGTGTTCTGTATTGATCTGTGCTTTGTTCACCTTTGAGAGGGACCACCAAGTAGCAATTAGATTGCAATCCTTCATTTGTGGTAAGAATGGAATAGGTGTTCGCCAATTACTGTTCTCCTGATAATAGTTCTCAGAGGGTGGGGCTCATCTTTTCGAGGTTTTCTCAGATCCTGCCAATCATTGTCAGAAGCTTTTAAATAGAAACTCTTTTCAACACTTCAGAAGCTCTTGAAAAAGACATACATTTTTCTTTTGTTGTCTCTTTAGGTTTCTCACTGCTAATGACTACTGCCAAGATGTATAAATGGAATGGTTCAGCTAAGAGAAGAATCTATCTGAGGTTTGAAAAGTTTTTTGCCCCATGACAATTCTTCTCTCATTTTGTGATTGAGTTGGGACAGAAAATCCAAGATAGGGAAGCAGAGAATCTCTTTCCGCTAACACAGTTGAGCCACCAGAGAGCAGTTGGTTCCTTAAGACAACTTCCCTGTCTTATGGCTTGAGACCCAGAAATTCAAACACTTTGGGAAAGGGGATTTAGACCTGCTGAGATCAAATATGAATCTCTAGAATTCTTAAGAAAAGATCATATCTGACCTCCATAATTTATAAAAATGAAAAGTGAAATGAATTCTGGCATAAGTACCTATATTTTGGAAATTTTTAAATTAATTTTTGTTGGAGTATAGTTGCTTTACAATGTTGTGTTAGTTTCTGCTGTACAGCAAAGTGAATCAGCTATACATATACATATACCCCCTCTTTTTTTGGATTTCCTTCCCATTTATGTCACCACACAGCAGTGAGTAGAGTTCCCTGTGCTATACAGTAGGTTCTCATTCGTTATCTATTTTATACATAAAATATAAGTGTATATAAATTAATCCCAATTCATCCCACCCCCCTTTCTTCCCCCTTTGGTATCCATATGTTTGTTCTCTACATCTGTCTCTCGATTTCTGCTTTGCAAATAAGTTCATCTGTACCATTTTCCTAGATTCCACATATAAGCAATGTTATACCATATTTGTTTTTCTCCTTCTGACTTACCTCACTCTGTATGACAGTCTCTGGGTCTATTCATGTCTCTTCAAACAGCACTATTTCTTTCCTTTGCAAAGGACTGAGGTTATCATATTAACATCTGTGCGGAGTAAGGTAAAGAACTAGCCCTAATTTGGAGAGACTTCCCTGGTTTAGCACCGAAAGTCCCCTCTCCTGGGAAACCCCTCAGTCCAGGGAAAACTAGAACAGTTCGTCACCCAGAAAAGGGATATGAGAGTAATAGAGCCACTTTTCATTCATTTTCTTTCATTGGGCTTCCCTTCAATTAAGTGTTCATTAAGCATTTCATTATCATATGTTTATGAGTATAGACATGTATATTTCCCTTTATTCAATTGATTTTTAAAAAACAGTTTGGTAGATATATCACTGGAGAGGAGAGGAGGTACATGGACTCTATCAGTCACTTTCCTGTGTGAAGTGGAACAGTTCCCATTCATAGGAGATTTTTGGAATGTAGGTCAAGGCATACTTAAACAGGGGGTCACTGATACTCCCACTCTCCTACTTAGACACATAGTTATTATCTTAAAATCAGTGTTCTATAATCTGACCTGCTAGTGGGCCAAGGTGGGTGTGAATTTGTCTTGAAAAAACCACAGAGAGGGTGATCCACCTTGAGAGTTCATTTTGTATCTCTGTTGACATGGACGATATATAGCTTTGTTTACAAAGGTTGGCTATATGCAGAAACAGAGATGCGAATCTGAATCTCTCTGGAATTTTGCTTAGATCAATTTAATAAAATATGCAGTAGATACATTTTCTGTGGAGCTCCTGATTGGGATGAATTGAGTTGATGCAGTATATTGTTATAATGCCAGAGGAACTGAGCAATCAATAGTGGGTACATACTGGAGCACTGATATTCAGGTTCCAAATAGCCAGGATTCAGAAGTAGAATGTATTTAAATGGTATCTTATGTAATACTGTCAGCATAAGAATATTGGGGTGGTAGGCCTCCAGATTCATGTGAATGATAGTATTCCCAAAAGGAGGAAACTTTTCAAATACCTATGGTGAAGGTGGAGAAGAAAAAAATGAAGAGAGTTGAAGCAGAAAGATTTTTTAATACAGTAGACTGATTATTGCTACTTCCGTATACCAATTCATTCCATCTATTTAATGTATATTTTACATTAGCTTTTGCCATCAAATAACCTATAGTTTAGTAGCAACTCAAATAATATGAAGGCATAACAAAAATGATTTTAACTAGTGCCATAGCAAAAAGTTTTGATTAGTGCTATAAAAGAGGCTCTAATACCAATTGGTGGGATTGGGAATGGTTTTGCTGAAGATATAACTGATGAGACGAAATGCTGAAGGGTAAGTAGACTATCAATGGGAAGATAGGGAGAATATTTTGGCCAGAGGGAATGGTATTAGCGAAAACCCTGGTTTAGAAGAGCACAAGGAGGGATGAGCAATCCAGTTTTCTGAAATGTAGGATAAAGGTAGGAGAGAAGTAATGCACAAAATTAGATAGACGTATGGTGAAGAAGACTTTGAGAGAATGAAGATATGGTACAGTGGCAGTAGGGAAATCTAGATAGATTTTAAGTAAGAAAGTGGCACAGTTGATATCTTGATTTAAAAAAATTTAATCTGGTAGAGGTGTGAAGACTGCATTGAGTAAAGGAAGACGCTATGCAGGGAGATTAGTCCAGCAGCTCTTATGAGGGTCAAAAAAAGTGATGAAGGGCTGATTGAGACTAGAGGCAGTGAGAATGGAGAAAAAGGATTTGATCAGAGGGTCACTGATAGTATAGTACTTGGCGCCATATGGCTTGTAGGGTAGAGGAAAAAGAGTTATTCTGAATTTTGCACGTGGGTGAATGGGAGAAAGATTGCTAGTTCAGATCAGTAGAAATATTACAAGAAAGAATAGATTTTTAGAGGGAGAGGTATTGAACATGTTGCATTTGAAAGGACAGTGGGATGGCTACTGGGGGCTACCCTAAAAGCGGCTAAGGTGTCTACTATGCAATTTTTTTCCGAGCAAACACTAATTCAGGAAAGCAAATGATTTTTGTGGGGAATATATATATACACACACATATATACATAATACACATATGAAAATATATTTGCAAGTAAATTATACTTAAGCATTCTTTTGCTATTTATCTTTTGTTGCAGGAGGCGTTTGTTTTTTCACTACTGTATTTTTTTCATTTCATGAAATAGATAACACATTTTATGGGCCATGAGAATTGGTAGTGTAGGGACAAAGGATTTGGAAAATGTGGAAGCGTAAAGTTAATTTGGCATGAAAGTTTAGCCTCTTCCTAAGACCTAAAATACCAGACCCATTAGTAGAGACCAAGGTGCTGGTTAAAGTACATCAGGGTGGTGTTGTTAAAGGCTGCTGGCTGGGGAAAAGCGGTTCTTGGTTGATTGCATAAAAGGTGACATCATGGTCAGAGGTGGGAGGAGCTTATGGATTCAAGTTACCACATAAAAGACTGAGTGCACATTTCAGCTGCTGATGAACATGTTACCAAGAGGGAACATGCATGCTGTATCACTTTTCAGAGAGGGGAACAAGTGTGAGCGTCTACTAAAATCTTTTTTCTGGGGTCTGTTTTTCTTTCATGTCTTTGCAACATACTGCCTAATGATTTCTAAATGAAACCCTAAAAATAAGCTCACCAGCAGTCAGCTCTTTTTATAGCTAAGTCCTGTAGCAGTGGCATATTTTCTACCTCTGTCTGTGGTTGTGATGATGGTGGAACTCTTGGTTAGGGAACTGTGTTAGGAAGGATGGGCTAGTCCATGCTGCAATAACAAATATACCCTGTAGTCTCAGTAGCTTAACACAACAAAGCCTGGTGAAGGGCAGCAGAGGTTCTTTCCCAATCGGTGACTTAGAGATCCAGGTTCACTTAATTTTGTGCTTCTACCATCTCAACACATGGCTTCCATAGGGGTCATCAGAGGGAAAAAGAGAGATTTTAGAGGAGGCCCTGTGCTCTAAACTGTCTCACCCTGCAAGTGATTCATGTCACTTCTGCTTCTAGCCCTTTGGAGGCCCAAACTGGTCAAATAGTTTTAATCTAACTGTAAAGGAGGCTGGGAAATGTAGAAGACCATATGGGTATTTGATAACTGTTTCTGTCACAATCCAACCTTCCAGTCACAAATACACCCTTGCTCCTTTCATCCGGCTCATAGAACAAACTCAACCCCTCCCCAGGGAGACAATCTAAAATGTGTTCAATCACTGAATACAACTCAAGTCTAAGAATTCTAGGTTCATGGTAGCCTCTGAATTAGGTCTAATTGTATCTTCACTTTTTCTGGAGTCCCATGAACTTAAAGACAAATTATATCTGCCTTCTCACCCAAACTCAATAATGGAATATCCTAGTTAAGAAATGGGAAGGATTGGAAACAGTCCAACAGTCCTTGGTTCAAACCAAATCTGAAATTCCTCTGCACAGATGAGGTGAAGCCCCTACCTTGAAGGGGTAGAGGGTTGGGCAGAGAGAAAGGGTGGGAGTTCCCTTAATTAAATCATGATTCTCCTCTATTCCTTTGTTATTCTCAGCAGTCCCTGTGAAGTAGGTGCGGAGGAATGCGCCCTCTTTAACTTTAGCACCTTGTTCTCAGCCCATTTCTTTCTCTTGGAAGACTAGGCAGCAAAGAGTTGTTTTAAGTCTTGAGTAGACAAAATTTCAACCAGTCATGTAGTTTTTTGGCAGTGCAGTAGCTTTACAAACTTAATAGATTTCAAATCTATTTGTTTCCAGTAAGTTTCCTGTTCCAGAAGCCCACCCCAAATTCTTCTTTTACACAGTGTCTTAATCTGCTATATGTCTTTGCTCCTAATACGTTTTTCTCTCTCAATTTTATAGTGGCAACCTAGAGGCTATTAGATTTGAATTACAAGGTCATATCCTTAATTTACTCTTTGCAGTGAATCACTTTATTCACTCAAAATGTTTGCCTTATAATAAATTAGAGGCTACACCTGTGTCTTGATACAAGTTTTGGAAGAGATAATGGGTTGGAATCATCTACATCCATGGTTCTCACTGCCTTCCACGAGAGACTGACTGGGTCTGTATGCATTTTTAAAATTTTATAACTGGGTGGTAGGTGGTGCTAGGGCTAGTGGCATTTAGTGAGTAGAGGCAAGGGATGCTGCTAAACATTATACAATACACAGGGCGGCTTCACATAACAAAGGGTTATCTGACCCAAGATGTCAAGAGTGTCAAGGTTGAGAACTCCTCCTCCAACACACGCAGATATATTCCAGAACCTGCCCCTCTCAGTTACTCCAGAATTTTTCAGCAGTTTTTAGATCAATTAACAGAATCTCTCACCTTCTTCAGATTTCTTTAGAATATCCAGGAATGATATTCTAGGAGATAAAGCCAGTATCCAGTGATAGTTTATAATCTTGGTGGAAACTAGCCCAGCTATACTTATTTTATGTATTTTGATATAAATGTACGACATGTATCTCTAACACAATTCCAAGTCCACAGCAGCTTCCTCACAATATTTCAGAATAAACTTTTCCCAGCGTTTTTCTTTTTTCCTTTTTGCCGTAAAAGGGAGGCTTCTCCATTATATCAGTGTTAACTTATCCTTTAGAAGAAATAAGTATAAAAACTTGGCCAATTATAATCTTTCTCGAAAGTGAAAATCTTAATGATAAAATTCTAGAAATCTAATTGATCAAATGCAGTGGTGTTTATAGGCAAAAAGTTAATGAAGTAAAAATGTCTATAGTTTTCATAAGAGGTAATATAATATTGTACTCCTGGAAAGTGAGTAACATTCTACCTGTTTTTTCTCTCTATTCTTGAAATGGTTTAGAGCAACTGATAATTAATCAGCATTTTCTTTAAGAAGAACTAATATTGTTGTGGAAGGTTAACTTCATTTTAGCGTACTACTTAATGAAAAAATGGAAAAAGTGCCATAGATGAACTATTTTCTATTAAGTTATTGCTTAAAACTATTAACCTTATCTGTAAAAATGTGCTTTTTGAGTTAGAGGATTTATATCATCTCAGTTTTCTCATCCATTATCAATACTTCCACCATTTTTTTTATCTTTGCTGTTGTTATGTCTATTTCCTTCTGTTGCTCATCTTAGCTGTAGAGAAGGAACGCTGAGGGAAACGCTGCCATTGGAGTAATTTCTCTGATCCTCAAAACATGTCTTCATAATAATCATAAACTTACATAGCTCAATAAACATAAGGGGGGATTAATTACAATCTGCTACATTTCTTGTACTTTCTATGCCTTATTTCCATTTTGCCTGTTTTGGTAGTTTTAGATTGGAGTCACATGAATTATCACTTGTTTCAAATAATATGCTCATTTTTACAAAGAAAAAATAGCAGCTAAAGATTATAGAAATTGGCCATTTTTTAAATAAATGAGAATGTCACAAGTAGAATGCCAGCTTGTTCACCTCGTCCTTTGCCCTAGCATTAAACTGTTCTAGTTTATGTCTTTTTTGTAGTTACGAGTACTACCCCAAATATTTTACAGCACAGTGATGAGTCACAAAGTAGAGGAACTATACTCTTGTTCTTGAAAAACAATAAAGCTCTCTTTTTTTCCCACATTCACCCACCTCATATGCTGTTTCATTTAAGGTTAAGCTTTTTAAAAAACAACTTTTTCCTACTTTAGACACTTAATCTTCAGTACAAGTTATGTTTTCTAGTGAACTGTTTCATTTTATCTGACGCTTCCTAAATGTATCTAAATCTAGCTCATCATGCATTGCTAGCTATACCTAATCATACACACAGGTCTGAATTACTCCACTCCTATTTAAAGAAAAAGAACAAAAAGTAAGAATGGCAGATGTGTTCATAATTAACATCCTACTGGGTTAATCAGCAGATCCCTGGGAGTACTCTGAGAATTTAGTATTCAGAAAATCACTGCCTTGATCTATAGACCTCTCTTTAAACACATACGTACAACTGTTAGAGTATTTGGAAGATGTGATCCTTGCAAATAAGGTAGTAAATAGTATTAAGCCACAGACTTGTCTTTTTGAATAACCTAATTCCATGCTTGACTTTGACTATTTCAAAATAGTCAAAATAGTGAGGCATTTATGTTTAAAATATATAGCCAGTATATGCAAGTGCGTTCAAAATTTCTTGTAGGTATTTCAAACAATTTGAAGTACAGCTCTTATAAGACTAAATACAAACAAGATAGGCTTTTCTTAAAAAGTGGAGATTTCAGAATTGTTGAGTACTTCTGAAGGTGAGAATATAGCAGGCATGGTAATTCACTGAAGGAAAAGAAGAAGGGTGAGGGGATGACTTATAGAAAAAACTCAAGTCTTTACAGTGAGACAACCCGGAGTTGAAAGCTCAGTCTCCTATTGTATAGCTCCCTCAGTTACCTAAGAGCTCTGCTCTTTGGTTGCCTCATCTATAAATGTGGAGTAAAAAACCTCTGCCTTTGAGTTAGAGGTGTTAAATAAGATGGAGCCGTGCTTGGGACATTAAAACATGCTAAATTTAAAAGTTCGGTTTAGTGGAGAATATAGAACTCTTATCGTAAAAACACTGCTGTGTACAAAGCTAAATTTTAGTTATAGCACGGTTTGCATTTCACTTTTGGAGTTAATGTATTCAGGTATGTGCCTGGCACATGGTGGGTACTCAATAAATGTTGAATGAGAAAATGCTGGCTTAAACAGAAATCTTGGAATTTAACTAGGAATTTAGTAAAAGGGGAAAAAAATAACAGAATGGAAAGAGGTTCATCAGTTCTCTCTCGGCTATCTTTAAATCCAGGCCTTATGAAGTATTTTCTGTAAGCAGGAGGATACACTACATGATAATTTGAGGTGTATTGTACCTTGGTAATTATGTTTCAAGTACTTTTATTTTGTGTTTGCCTAATCAAGGCATTAACTTCTCCACAACCTGGTTTTTCCACTAAGAATGACAATATTAACAATTTTTCTGAGTCAGAGAATTTATACCATCTCAGTCTCCGAGGGAGGTCAGGGGTGTGGGAAGGTGAGGGTTTGGGTGCCCACACCGCACCATGTAGGTTGATGGGGCATGGTGCTGGGCATCCCGACGTACTTGTCTAGCAAGCATCCTCATGCCAAAGGGAGTCAGACATTAAATAGCAAATAAAAATACTGTGACAGATTGAAAGAGATTGAGGCGAAAAGCAAAATGGTTCATAATTTAGTACTTTAAACTACATTTCCCCCATTTTTTTAAAAAACAGGGGGCTCCAAATTTTCATTTTGCAACAGGCCTTGCAAATTATGCAGTTCATGCTGATCCATGTGGCTGAATTTTCAGATGCTTAGTGATGTAGCCTGACCTGCCTGTGCTTTCCTTTCAGGCTGCATCTGATAGAGCTCATCTCTTTACACTGCCTTCCAGCCCACTGACCTTCTGTCTGTTTCTTTAACATGTTTATTTGTGTTTCCTACCTCAGGAACTTTATACTTGCTGTTGCTTCCTCCCAGTATACCCTTCCTCTCTCTTGTCCTTCGTTTTTCAGCCAAACTACCACTTCTTCAGACAGTTCTCTCTAAGCACTGTAACTGACAGAGCCTCTCTTCCACACCAGTTCTTTTCTATCACCTTCCCTTTTTTATTTCCCTTATAAAATGTAACCACTATCTGCTTATTTATTTTGTTCAATCAAATGTAAAATTCCATGAAGAGACATCATGTTTGTATCATTGAAAGTGATGCACTTAAACCAGTGGATAGACAAATGCCCTGGCACATAGTAGGTGCAAAATAATTCCTCGTTAAATAAATAGCATGCTCTTTATTCATCCTAAAATTTTTATAAAAGATCTACTCTGACAAAAACTCTAGGATATGAAGGGGATATTAATATGGCTCTTCTAGGAGCCTTTAATTCAGTCAGGAGGATCTAAGCAGATATGCAATTGAAAATAATACATAAAACTTGAATGGTCAAAATTAGTGTTAAATAATTAAAATTAATGTTATAAAATACCATATTATTACCTGGGTAGCAACAGCATAGAGTGGTTTGGAAAAGTTTAGAGTACACAAGACTACAGGAAATCAGTTTTTGTGTGGCCGTATTCACAGCAAGGAGGTCAGATATTCAGGGAGGATAGCCTTTGAGAATCTTATCCTGGGAGTGCTAATCACAAATTTAAAGGTTTGTGGTAGCAGAATGGTTAAGAAGGGCTTTGTTTCCAAAACTGCATTCTAGGAGTCAGAGGAGATAGGCAAACTGATCTCTAAGAAAGCAGGTAGAGTTTCAGTCTCCAGCTATGTAAAAAAGCTCAGTTATAAAAGGTCACTACTTATCCCAGGGCCTTGGGTGTATATACCACATATCGGTGCTTCCTAACACTGCACCAAGCTCAGCCTTCAGCTCACCCTCCCAAACCTCCAATCTCCATCTCTTAATCCTATTGTAAACTCTTTGCTTTAGAATTTATTTTCACCTTTTTGGAGTTGACTTAGATTGTCTCTTTTGTCCTGAGCCTTGTTCCTGGCAAAGCATCTCTAGTCAGTTATCCATAGATCTACGACATCCATAGGTCCACAAGTCTTGAAGCTCTGAATCTCCACCCTCACAGCACCACCAGGTTCACATTTATTCCAGGAGAGCAGCAGGTACACCTAGAAGATTCGCCAAGACATGAAGAGGTGGAAAGGCAATGATTTTGAAATTACCAGGCTGAATTTCAATATCCATGTTCGGCTCCAGTTTGATACAGCAGACGAGTAACAGATTTTAGGAAGAAAGTCCCACAGTCCAGAATTTTGGAGTCATGTAACCAGTAAACTTGGTTATAGCCATTAATTCAGGGGGAAAAAAAGCACCACATACTCTTTGTTTTGATTTTAGGCATTTTCTTAGGTCAGTTCCTCTGGAAGTAGAGCCTCACCTAAGACAGTGCCTAAAACTAGGAAAGAGAGTATGTGTTCAGGAGAAATCTCTATATGAGTGAGAGACGAAGATAGGGAAAAGGAGAACAAAAACAAAAACAAACGAAGACATGGTTTCAAGTGTCCAACTTTAGCCTGACCCCACAGGGAAGCACTGGAGCACAGACTGCATCAGAAAGTCTGTCCCACCTTGAGGAAGTAGGGCTTTTGTATCCACATTAGTTACTGATTGGCTCAGCATCACCCAAGGTGGGGTGTTTCTCTCAGGTACCTCCAGTTAGGTGAGTCCAAGATCTTGAAGGGTTATCTGTCTGAGGGGGTGAAGATAGGAGCTATGAGCAGCAGCACTAACAGCAGCAGTAGGATCACTGTAGGGCTTCCCTGGTGGCACAGTGGTTAAGAATCCGCCTGCTGATGCAGGGGACACGGGTTCGAGCCTTGGTCCGGGAGGATCCCACATGCCGTGGGAGCAGCTAAGCCCATGCGCCACTACTACTGAGCCTGCGCTCTAGAGCCCGCGAGCCACAACTACTGAGCCCATGAGCCACAACTACTGAAGCCTGTGAACCTAGAGCCAGTGTTCCACAACAAGAGAAGAGAGCGCAATGGGAAGCCTATGCACTGCAACGAAGAGTAGCCCGTGCTTGCCGCAACTAGAGAAAGCCCACGTGCAGCAACGAAGACCCAACGCAGCAAAAAAAAAAAAAAAAAAAAAGGATCACTATATCTGAGAGGGCAACCAATAATGTCTTTAGTGGGCATCCAGCTGGTAGAAGTAGATATAGGTGCAGGTAAGTACTTGCAGCCAGAGAGCAGAGTCTTTAAAACCTATGGTAGTTGTCCATTTTAGAAGAGCCAGATTACAACACAGAAATAGAGCAGGGACCATGCACATATTAAATTCTATAGAGAGACCCAAGAAAAACAAGCAAATGGGATTGGGCAGGTAGATAACGGAGACCTTTGACCCACAGATTTATTCGATTTGTAGGAAGTAATTGCAATGCCTTAAGGAGGAAAAGGGTAGTGAGAAAGGGAGTAAGATACACACGTGAATGTCCTCAATTATTCATTAATGTATTTAAGCACACATTTATAAATTAAAACCGTATTTGAAACTGTTGTGATCCATGACATCACAGAGTATATCACTACGAGCAGGAGATTTAGGCTTGGTTTTCATCTTATTGCATACACTATTTATCATTTTTGTGTTTATTATGAAATTTCAAAATCTCTTTGAATAGAAGAACTGTGAGAAGATGCACACAGAGGAAGTTCACTCCTGAGAAGAACAAAAAGAGTTCATTTCAGAAAACTTGGCTCTAAGTGAGCTGTGTGAAACATTTAATACTAAAAAAAAATGTCACCACGCATTGGGTGAGGAATAAGATGTTTCTTTGTAGCAGCTATTCAAACCAACCATTTGATAAATGGCTGCATGAGAACTTCCTGAAAAAGAAAGTTAAATCATCACATATATAGGGACAAGTTTAAAGCGTAGAGCAGAAGAACATACATCATTTGATCACCTGGTAATAACCTTGACCAGTATCTATAATAATGAGCATACTGAAGGCATTGTGTTTTTGAAAGAGGATACACTTTGGATTCAGACGCAACTGGTTTTAAATTGTAGTTTGGCTGCTTGTGTGTTTGTATGACCTTGGGTGAGTCTCTGAGTTCACTTTCCTCCTCTGATCAATGACCCTTGACAAGTTTTATCAAGTTTTTATTTTATCCTTATAAGTAAATAAAGTACTTATACACAGTACCTGACAGACAGCCAGAAATTGTTAGAACTCTCTCTCCCATTCCCCAGTACTTGAGGTCTTATCTCTTTGTTCCACAAGGTATATACCATCTTTGCTCTAAATTGGGCATCCCATTTCTGTCGGTGGCAGGTGTATGGCAGCCTCCCCTTAGGGGTCAGTGACTATTGAGTGGAGGATTAACAAGGATAGATTCTTTAGCATGCCTAGATGATGTGTGAGTGAGTAAGGAAATTAGGGAGCAAGTGGATTGAGGGCACCCAAAGGTTAAGGATATAGTAAAAAGCACTATGATTCCCAATGAAAGAGTCCATCAAATATCCATGGATTCATACATAATACATTCCTTAAACACATAATAGAGTCATAATGTTAAAGTAAAAAAATACTTACATGTTAGGCAGAGTTTTCTTTTTCCCTTGAGATCTAAAATATATGATATACTCTCTAATTATACCTTGCCATTTACACACAATCTTCAACAATTTATTTCTAGCATTTTATACAGGGTCCTTAATCTTATATTTTTCTTTCATAATTGGAGTACAGTTGACTGGGCTTAAATCTGTTAAGAGGCTGATTGGGGTTAAAGATGTGCCATAATGGGAATGCCTAATGATTTCATCTTTGTTTCAACTGTATTAAGCTCATGAGACCTAAGATTTTTATCATTATTATCAGCATTTTCAGTGTTCATTTTCCACTCATTCTGGCAAAATAATAAGGGCAAAGAGCAAAAAATATTCAAATAATTACATAAAGCCTGCTCTTACAGACAAAGATGGCATGACGGCCCAAACAGAACTCTTGGCTGTCAGGCGGTGCCACCACACATTAGCGCAAAATGTTCGTTGATCTGCTGATGTACGAAAGTCTGGATTTGGCATACAAAAGGCACTTTGGAGTGTCGATGTATAATGCATGAAAGTGTTGGCTGTTCAGAAGCTGAAAATATGAAAGTCAGGGACAGCCTGTATGTATATGAATAAAAAAAAGGAAACAGATATAATAAACCATGGCTGACTCTGTCCTGTAGGTGTTAAGGAAGACTTCTGAGTGGAGGTGGCTTTAAGTGCAATCAGTTCTTAGAGGTGAGTGGACTTGGATAAGGGATTGGCCCACAATCTAAATGTGCTTCCATCTTAGAACTGTCAAGGAATATGGCGTGTTCAGGAAGGATGAGTGCAGAACGCAGTGTGTGGGAAGAGACATGAGGAAGTTAGTTTGGAAACAGAGTTTGAAGTGCCTTACATGCTAAATCAAGGAGTTTGTATTTTGTGCTGTAGGTCAGCAGGTCTTTTTATGGTTTTGAAAATGAACTGAAGAGTTAGGTGATTTCAATAAAAAATCCAAATTTAATGCTTTTCTTAAGAAAGAACAACACTGAGCTTCCATTCCTGTGAGGCAATACTTGGCTAGACCAGTTTAGCTGTTGCCTTTTTTGTATAAGGGCTGCTGTTCTCTGTCTTTTTTCTTATGCTTGACAGGATTCACTCATCTAAATAACCTGCCTGGCCCTGATAGGCACTTAAATTTATGGGCCCTGAATGTGATGAGGACCATCAGATGCTTGCAAAGATCAGAATGATCAGAGAAATCCATTTAAAAATTTTGTCATAAAATGGGTACTGTGTGAGGCTCTGTACAGTAGAAATATGGTCTGGGAGCCACAAGAAGGGTGGTTGGGGTAGGTTTGCTAGAGAGAGAAAGAGAGTGCAAGAGAGGGAAACCAGGAGATTATTTAGAAATTCCTAGTGACACGTGGAGAAGATCTCAGTATCTGCTGTGTTTTTGTGAATTCCATAGCAGTGGACATATTGCCTTGCATATGATAGGTACTCAGTAAATGTTTATTTTATTTTCTGTTAGACATTTAATCATTATGTGGACTTTTTCATGCAGTCTTTGGACCCTAGTTTATCATTTATTAAGTACAAGTAAAGAAGTGGAATTCAGTGACAGCTCCAAGTAGAGATTGACATTGGAGATTTACTTTACCTTGTTTTCATTTTTTTTTTTTTTTTTTTTTTCGGTATGCGGGCCTCTCACTGTTGTGGCCTCTCCCATTGCGGAGCGCAGGCTCAGCGGCCATGGCTCACGGGCCCAGCCGCTCCGTGGCATGTGGGATCTTCCCGGACCGGGGCACGAACCCGTGTCCCCTGCATCAGCAGGCAGACTCTCAACCACTGCACCACCAGGGAAGCCCTTGTTTTCATGTTTGACAGGATACATATTGATGCATTACTGAAGCTTCTCCAATTTCTAATTCTGCTGATTTTGCACATTACCTTCGAAGTCAGTTGTACTGAATATGTGAGAATTAATAAAACCATCCACTTTATATTAATACTTTTAATTGTTTTATAAAAATTGAGTAGATTTCAAGAAATATTTATAAAATATAATGTACAAAAAACATTATTCAAAGAATGCTTTTGTAATCACAAAATTACAAAATGGAATACTTTCATTCCTTTGAAACCTCCTGTGTTGCCTTTTCTGACTCTATTCCATTCTTATGTGACTCAGAGAAAATCACTATGAATTTGATTTTGTGTCTATCATATCCTTGTTTTTCTTTATATTCTTAACCATATGCTTCTAACGCTAAATCATGTATTGCTTGCTTTCGCATTTTGACTTTAATTTTCCATAAATGGAATATACTGTATGTGTTCAGTGACTTGCTTTTATTCACTCGGTGTTGGGCTTCAGAAGCTTAGACATTGATTTGGGTAAATGTAAGTAATTGACTTTCCATTGCTCCCCAGTATTCCATTGTATGATCACACCCTAGTTTATTTATCTATTATATTTTAAATGAACATTTGCTATTATAAACAGTGCTTTTATGAATGTTCTCCTGGTGTGTACAATAAGTGTTTTCTTAGCACTTAAACCTAGAAATGGAATTTCTGGGTCAAAAGAAATATGTCTATTCAAATTTGCAGATAATCTCAAACTGTTTCTAGAAAGTAGTTTACCAGTTTACACAATGACCAGCATTGTACACATGTATACATGTTTGTTTGCATCACATGCTTGTCAACACTTGGTACAGTCAGACTTAAATTTTTGCCAACCTAGAGGGTATGCAATACTATCTTATTGTAGTTTTAGTTTATAATTCCCTGAAAAAATGATGCAGTTTATTACCTTTCCATTTGTTTATTACCTATTTGGATATTCTCTTTTGTGAAGCATCTGTTCAATTCTTTGCCCCTTTTCTCTTCTTATTGATTAGTAGAAGTTCTTGGGAAATTTTGGATCCTAGTCCTGTGTTACATATGTTGAAAACATTTCCTCTTCTTCTCTGAATGGTGTGTTTTGTTTAACGGAACCGCTTAATTTGAATATGGTTCACTTTTCAATCTTACTCTGTATAGGTTACACTTTTTTGAGAAAGGTTGAAAAATCACTTTTATTACTGATTTTATAGACTAGTCTCCAAGTTTTATAGTTTTGTTTTCTGTGTTTAGGTCTCTAATATGACTGGATTAATTTTTGTGAAGGATATGAGTTAAAAATCCAGTTTTATTTATTTTTTCCATATGGATAACCAGTTGCGCCAACACTATTTATTGTAAGTTCCATATTTTTACCACTGATCTGAAATGTCATCTTTGCTATAAATCAAGTTTCTTTGAATGTGTGGGTCTTTTTTCTGGAATATTTTGTTTGACTGGACTATATTCCAGTCTCTGTGGTAATATCACACTGTCTTAATTTCAATAATTTAAAAATAATTATTCATATCTGGTAGGAGAAACATTCCAACTTGTTACTCAAGAGAGTCTAAGCAATTCTTAACACCTTGATCTTCCATTTTCAATCAGCTTGTCAAGTGCCACTTAAAAAATTTTATCATATATTCTTTAGAATTTTATTGATAAATTTTTGGAGATTTGATACCTTTATGATATCAAATTATCCAGTCTATGAACATTATTTATATTCTTTAATTTTTAATGAATTTTATAATTTTCTCCATAAAGTTTCTACAGAATTTTGTTATATTTACTTCTCAGATTTATATATGTCTATAAAACATTAAAAAACATTTAAAAATATTGTACACTCTAAATTTGTGGCCGGGAATATAGAAAGTGTAATTGATTTATTTTTTAATAATTTTTATTGGAGTATAGTTGCGTTACAATATTTTGTTAGTTTCTACTGTACAGCAAAGTGAATCAGCTATACATATACAGGTATACACTCTTTTTTGGATTTCCTTCCCATTTAGGTCACCACAGAGTACTGAGTAGAGTTCTCTGTGCTACACAGTAGGTACTCATTAGTTATCTATTTATAATCGTGTCAATAGTGTATATATATTAATCCCAATCTCCCAACTCATCCCATCCCCCCATTTCCCCCTTGGTATCCATATGCTTGTTCTCTACATCTGTGTCTCTATTTCTGTTTTGTAAATAAGATCGTCTATACCAATATTTTCAGATTCCACATATGTGTTAATATGATATTTGTTTTTTCTCTTTCTGACTTACTTCACTCTGTATGACACTCTCTAGGTCCATCCACGTCTCTACAAATGACCCAATTTCATTGCTTTTTATGGCTGAGTAATATTCCATTGTATGTATGTACACATCTTCTTTATCCATTTCTCTGTTGATGGACATTTAGGTCACTTCCATGTCCTGGCTATTGTAAACAGCGCTGCAATGAACATTGGGGTGCATGTGTCTTTTTGAATTATGGTTTTCTCTGGGTATATGCCCAGTAGTGGGATTGCTGTGTCATATGGTAGTTCTATTTTTAGTTTTTTAAGGAACCTCCATACTGTTCTCCACAGTGGCTGTATCAATTTACATTCCCACCAAAAATGCATGAGGGTTCCCTTTTCACCACACCCTCTCCAGCATTTATTGTTTGTAAATTTTTTGATCATGGCCATTCTGACTGGTGTGAGGTGATACCTCATTGCAGTTTTGATTTGCATTTCTCTAATAATTAGTGATGTTGAGCATCTTTTCATGTGTTTGTTGACTATCAGTATGTCTTCTTTGGAGAAATGTCTATTTAGGTCTTCCGCCCATTGTTGGATTGGGTTGTTTGTTTTTTCATATTGAGCTGCATGAGCTGTTTATATATTTTGGAGCTTAATCCTTTGGCAGTTGCTTCGTTTGCAAATATTTTCTTGCATTCTGAGGGATGTCTTTTTGTCTTGTTTATGGTTTCCTTTGCTGTGCAAAAGCTTTTAAGTTTCATTAGGTCCCATTTGTTTATTTTTGTTTTTATTCTCATTACTCTAGGAGGTGGGTCAAAAAAGATGTTGCTGTGGTTTATGTCAAAGAGTGTTCTACCTATGTTTTCACCTAAGAGTTTTATAGTGTCTGGCCTTACATTTAGGTCTTTAATCCATTTTGAGTTTACTTTTGTGTATGGCATTAGAGAGTGTTCTAGTTTCTTTCTTTTACCTGTAGCTGTCCAGTTTTCCCAGCACCACTTATTGAATAGGCTGTCTTTGCTCCATTGTATGTTCTGGCCTCCTTTGTCATAGGTTAGGTGACCATAGCTGTGTGGGTTTATATCTGGGCTTTCTATCCTGTATCATTGATCTATATTTCTGTTTCTGTGCCAGTACCATACTGTCTTGATTACTGTAGCTTTGTAGTATAGTCTGAAGTCAGGAAGTCTGATTCCTCCAGCTCCATTTTTCTTTCTAAAGATTGCTTTGGCTATTCGGGGGTCTTCTGTGTTTTCATATAAATTGTAAAATTTTTTGTTCCAATTCTGTAAAAAATGCTGTTGGTAATTTGATAGGGATTGCATTGAATCTGTAGATTACTTTGGGGAGCATGGTCATTTTGACAATAATTATTCTTCCAATTCAAGATCATGGTACGTCTCTCCATCTGTTTGTGTCATATTTGATTTCTTTCATCAGTATCTTACAGTTTTCTCAGAACAAGTCATTTTCATCCTTTGGTAGGTTTTTTCCTAGGTATTTTATTCCTTTTGATGCGATGGTAAATGGGATTGTTTCCCTAAGTTGTCTTTTTGATCTTTCATTGTCAGTGTATTGGAATGTAAGAGACTTCTCTGTGTTAATTTTGTATCCTGCAGCTTTACCAAATTCATTGATGAGCTCTAACAGCATTCTGGTGGCATCTTTAGGATTTTCTTTGTATAGTATTACGTCGTCTGCAAACAGTGACAGTTTTACTTCTTTTCCAATTTGGAATCTTGTTATTTCTCTTTTCTTCTCTGTTTGCCATGGCTAGGACTTCCAAAATTATGTTGAATAGAAGTGGAGAGGGGCTTCCCTGGTGGCGCACTGGTTGAGAGTCCGCCTGCCGATGCAGGGGCCATGGGTTCATGCCCCGGTCTGGGAAGATCCCACATGCCGCGGAGTGGCTGGGCGCATGAGCCATGGCTGCTGAGCCTGAGCGTCCAGAGTCTGTGCACCACAGCGGGAGAGGCCACAACAGTGAGAGGCCCGTGTGCCGCCAAAAAAAAAAAAAAAAGTGGAGAGAGTGGACATCCTTGTCATGTTTCTGATCTTAGAAGAAATGCTTTCAGTTTTTCACCATTGAGAATCATGTTTGCTGTGGGTTTGTCACATATAGCCTTTATTATGTTCAGGAATGTTCCCTCTATGCCCACTTTCTGGAGACTTTTCTTTAAAATCATAAATGGGTGTTGAATTTTGTCAAAAGTTTTTTCTGCATGTACTGAGATGATCATACAGTTTTTATTCTTCAGTTTGTTAATGTGGTGTATCACATTGATTGATTTATGTATGTTGAAGAATCCTTGTATCCCTGGGATAAATCCCACTTGATCATGGTGTATGGTCCTTTCAACGTGTTTTTGGATTTGGTTTCCTAGTATTTTTTTTAGGATTTTTGTGTCTGTGTTCATCAGTGATATTGGCCAGTACTTTTCTTTTTTTGTGGTACCTTTGTCTGGTTTTGGTATCAGGGTGATGGTGGCCTCGTAGAATGAGTTTGGGAGTGTTTCTTCCTCTGCAATTGTTTGGAAGAGTTTGAGAATGATAGGTGTTAACTTTTCTCTAAGTGTTTGATAGAATTCACCCGTGAAGCCATCTGCTCCTGGACTTCTGTTTGTTGGATGTTTTTAAATCCCAGTTCCAATTTCATGACTTGTGATTGGTCTGTTCATATTTTCTATTTCTTCCTGATTCTGTCTTGGAAGGTTGTACTTTTCTAAGAATTTGTCCATTTCTTCCAGGTTGTCCATTTTATTGGATTATAGGTGCTTATAGTAGTCTCTTACGATCTTTTGTATTTCTGCAGTGTCCATTGTAACTTCTCCTTTTTCATTTCTAATTTTATTGATTTGAGTGCTCTCCCTTTTTTTTCTTGATGAGTCTGGCTTTAGTTTTATCACTTTCGTTTATCTTTTCAAAGAATCAGCTTTTAGTTTCATTGATCTTTGCTATTGTTTTTTTTTGTCTCTATTTCATTTATTTTTGCTCTGATCTTTATGATTTCTTTCCTTCTGCTAACTTTAGGTTTTGTTTGTTCTTCTTTCTCTGGTTGCTTTAGGTGTAAGGTTAGGTTGCTTATTTGAGATTTTTCTTGTTTCCTGATGTAAGATTGTATTGCTATAAACCTCCCTCTTAGAAATGCTTTTGCTGTGTCCCATAGGTTTTGGATTGTTGTGTTTTCATTGTCATTTGTTTCTAGGTATTTTTTATTTCCTCTTTGACTTCTTCAGTGATCCATTGGTTGTTTAGTATCATGTTGTTTAGCCTCCATTTGTTTGTGTTTTTTTACAGTTTTTTCCTGTAATTGATTTTTTTTTTTAAACATCTTTATTGGGGTATAATTGCTTTACAATGGTGTGTTAGTTTCTGCTTTATAACAAAGTGAATCAGCTATACATATACTTCAGGCTGTGTTCAAGCCGCCAACCCCAGTCCTCTCCCTGCGCTCCGTCCAAAACCGAAACCCGAGCCTCAGCTGGCAGCCCCGCCCGCCCAGGCGGGTGAGCAGACAAACCTCTCGGGTTGGTGAGTGCCGGTCGGCACCGATCGTCTGTGCAGGAATCTCCCTGCTTTTTCCTCCGCACCCGTCGCTGTGCACCACTCCGCGGTCCCGAAGCTCCCCCCTCCGCCTCCCGCAGTCTCCGCCCGCGGAGGGGCTTCCTAGTGTGTGGAAACTTTTCCTCCTTCACAGCTCCCTCCCACTGGTGCAGGTGCCGTCCTTTTTCTTTTGTCTCTGTTTTTTCGTTTTTTCTTTTGCCCTACCCAGGTACGTGGGGAGTTTCTTGCCTTTTGGGAGCTCTGAGGTCTTCCGCCACCCTTCAGTAGGTGTTCTGTAGGAGCTGTTCCACGTGTAGATGTATTTCTGGTGTATCCGTGGGGAGGAAGGCGATCTCCGCCTCTTACTCTTCCGCCATCTTCAAGGTCCCCCTGTAATTGATTTCTAATCTCATAACATTGTGGTTGGAAAAGATGCTTGATATGGTTTCATATTTCTTAAATTTACTGAGGCTTGCTTTATGGCCCAGCAAGAGATCTGTCATGGAGAATGTTCCATGTGCACTTGAGAAGAAAGTGTATTCTGCTGCTTCTTTATTAAAACAGACATGTATAAATTTCTTTCTAAATACTGTTTCAATTGTAGCCCACAATAATGATAGAAAATATCCTACTATCGTTTGGATTTAAGCATATTATTATTTTTATTCTGTTTTCCTTTTATGATTCATTATTTGGAAGTATGCTTTTTAAAATTCTAAACATGTTATTCTAGTCATTTTTTGTTATTGATTACTTATTTAATTACACTATGATCAGCAACATGGTCTGTGTGCTTCCAATCACTATAATTATTTTTAGTGAATACCTTGATATTTCAACATGAATATTTAATATATAATCATCTAATGTTAAGCACTATGTTTGCCTTTTTTCCAGCAATATGAGGACCTTAGTAATGTTTAACTTCAATATCTCCTATCCCAAAGTATATGATCTTGGTAGTGAGCTTTTTTGGTCTATATTTTCTAACTCTATAAAAAATTATTTACCACTCTTGTTATAAAAATTATAACGTTGAATTCACAGAATTTGTTTTTCAAAATTATTTTTCTGTGCTCACTCCCTCTTGTGAGAGCACAGGAACCACAACTAACTGCTGAGCAGTCATTGATAGGAAGACACTGGAACTCACCAAGAAAGATACCCCACATCCAGAGACAAGGAGGGGCTTCCCTGGTGGCGCAGTGGTCGGGGGTCCGCCTGCCGATGCGGGGGATGCGGGTTCGTGCCCCGGTCCGGGAGAATCTCACGTGCCGTGGAGTGGCTGGTCCCGTGGGCGGTGGCCGGTGGGCCTGCACGTCTGGAGCCTGTGCTCTGTGAGCAATGGGAGGGGCCATGGCGGTGATAAGCCCTCGTGCCACAAAAAAACAAAAAAAAACCCAAAAGTCAAAGGAGAAGCCGCAATGAGATGGTAGGAGGGGCGCAGTCACAATAAAATCAAATCCCATAACCGCTGGGTGGGTGACACACAAATGAGAACAATTATACCACAGATGTCCACCCACTGGAGTGAAGGTTCTGAGCCCCACGTCAGGCTTCCCAACCTGGGGTTCTGGCAACGCGAAGAGAAATTCCCAGAGAATCAGACTTTGAAGGCTAGCAGGATTTGATTGCAGGACTTTGACAGGACTGGGGGAAACAGAGACTCCAGTCTTGGAGGGCACACACAAAGTAGCGTGCGTATCAGGACTCACAGTGAAGGAGAAGTGGCCCCATAGGAGACTGAAGCAGAGACCTACCTGCTAGTGTTGGAGGGTCTCCTGTAGAGGCAGGGGGTGGCTGTGGCTCACCGTGGGGACAGGGACACTGGCAGTAGAAGTTCTGGGAAGTAGTCCTTGGCATAAACCCTCCCGGAGTCTGTCATTAACCCCACCAAAGAGCCTGTAGCCTCCAGTGCTGGGTCACCTCAGGCCAAGCAACCAACAGGGAGGGAACTCAGCCCCACCCATCAGCAGACAGGCAAATTAAAGTTTTACTGAGCTCTGCCCATCACAGCAACACCCAGCTCTACCCACCACCAGTCCCTCCCATCAGGAAGCTTGCACAAGCCTCTTAAATAGCCTCATCCACCAGAGATCAGACAGCAGAAGCAAGAAGAACTACAATCCTGCAGCCTGTGGAACGAAAACCACGTTCACAGGAAGATAGACAAAATGAAAAGGCAGAGGACTATGTACCATATGAAGGAACAAGATAAAACCCCAGAAAAACAGTTAAATGAAGTGGAGATAGGCAACCTTCCTGAAAAAGATTCAGAATAATGATAGTGAAGATGATCCATGACCTCAGAAAAAGAATGGAGGCAAAGATCGAGAAGATGCAAGAAACATTAAACAAAGATCTAGAAGAATTAAAGAACAACCACTTAGAAGAATTAGAGAACAAACAGAGATGAACAATACAGTAATTGAATAGAAAAATACACTAGAAGGAATCAATAGCAGATAACTGAGGCAGAAGAATGGATAAGTGACCTGGAAGACAGAATGGTGGAATTCAGTGCCACAGAACAGAATACAGAAAAAAGAATGAAAGGAAATGAAGACAGCCTAAGAGACCTCTGGGACAACATTAAATGCACAAACATTTGCATTATAGGGGTCCCAGAAGGAGAAGAGAGAGAAAAAGGATCCGAGAAAATATTTGAAGAGGTTATAGTGGAAAACTTCCCTAACATGGGAAAGAAATAGCCACCCAAGTCCAGGAAGCACAGAGCGTCCCAGGCAGGATAAACCCAAGGAGAAACATGCCTAGACACATAGTGATCAAATTGACAAAAATTAAAGACAAAGAAAAATTATTAAAAGCAACAAGGGAAAAATGACAAGTAACATACAAGGGAACTCCCATAAAGTTAACAGCTTATTTCTCAGCAGAAACTCTACAAGCCAGAAGGGAGTGGCATGATATATTTAAAGTGATGAAAGGGAAGAACCTACAACCAAGATTACTCTAACTAGCAAGGATCTCATTCAGATTCAGTGGAGAAGTCAAACGCTTTACAGACAAGGAAAAGCTAAGAGACTTCAGCAACACTAAACTAGCTCTAAAACAAATGCTAAAGGAACTTCTCTAAGGGGAAAACACAAGAGAAGAAAAGGGCTTACAAAAACAAACCCAAAACAATTCAGAAAATGGTAATAGGAACATACATATCGATAATAACCATAAATGTGAATGGATTAAATGCTCCAACAAAAAGACACAGGCTTGCTGAATGGTTACAACAACAAGACCCATATATATGCTGTCTGCAAGACACCCACTTCAGACCTAGGGACACATACAGACTGAAAATGAAGGGATCATAAGCTTTAAATGACACAATAGACCAGATAGATTTAATTGATATTTATAGGACATTCCATCTGAAAACAGCAGATTACACTTTCTTCTCAAGTGTACATGGAACATTCTCCAGGATAGATCACATCTTGGGTCACAAATCAAGCCTTGGCAAATTAAGGAAAGTGAAATCATATCAAGCATCTTTTCTGACCACAGTACTATGGGATTAGAAATATATGACAGGGAAAAAAACAGAAACACATGAGGGCTAAACAGTACGTTACTAAATAACCAAGAGATCACTGAAGAAATCAAAGAGGAAATAAAAAAATGCCTAGAAACAAATGACAACAAAAACATAACAATCCAGAACCTATGGGATGCAGCAAAAGCAGTTCTAAGCAGGAAGTTTACAGCAATACAATCCTACCTCAAAAAACAAGAAAAATCTCAAATAAACAATCTAACCTTACACCTAAAGGAACTAGAGAAAGAAGAACAAACAAAACCCAAAGTTAGTAGAAGGAAAGAAATCATAAAGATAGAGCAGAAATAAATGAAATAGAAGCAAAGAAAATAATAGCAAAGATCAATGAAACTAAAAGCTGGTTCTTTGAGATGATAAACAGAATTGATAAACCTTTAGCTAGACTTATCAAGAAAAAGAGGAAGAGGACTCAAAGCAATAAAATTAGAAATGAAAAGTTACAACAGGCACCCCAGAAATACAAAGCATCCTAAGAGACTACTGCAAGCAACTCTATGCCAATAAAATGGACAACCTGGAAGAAATGGGCAAATTCTTAGAAAGGTATAACCTTCCAAGACTGAACCAGGAAGAAATCGAAAATATAAACAGACCAATCACAAGTCATGAAATTGAATCTGTGATTAAAATCATCCAAAAACAAAAGTCCCAGGACCAGATGGCTTCACAGGTGAATTCTATCAAACATTTAGAGAAGAGCAAACACCCATCCTTCTCAAACTCTTCCAGAAAATTACAGAGGAAGGAACACTCCCAAACTCATTCTATGAGGCTACCATCACCCTGATACCAAATCCAGATAAAGATGCTACAAAATATGAAAACTACAGACCAGTATCACTGATGAATATAGATGCAAAAATCCTCAACAAAATACTGGCAAACAGAATCCAACAGCACATTAAAAGGATCATACACCATGATCAAGTGGGATTTATCCCAGGGATACAAGGATTCTTCACTATACGCAAATCAATCAGTGTGATACACCATATTAACAAATTGAAGAATAAAAACCATATGATTATCTCAATAGATGCAGAAAAAGCTTTTGACAAAATCAACACCCATTTATGATAAAAAGTCTCCAGCAAGTGGGCATGAGGGACTGTACCTCAACATAATAATGGCCATATACAACAAACACACAGCAAACATCATTCTCAGTAGTGAAAAACTGTAAGCATTTCCTCTAAGATCAGGAAAAAGACAAGATTGTTCACTCTCACCACTACTACTCAACATAATTTTGAAAGTCCTAGCCATGGCAATCAGAGAAGAAAAAGAAATAAAAGGAATACAAATTGGAAAAGAAGTAAAACTGTCACTGTTTGCAGATGACATGACACTATACATAGAAAACCTAAAGATGCCATCAGAAAACTACTAGAGGTAATCAATGAATTTGGTGAAGTTGCAGGACACAAAATTAATGCACAGAAATCTTTTGCATTTCTATACACTAAAAATGAAAGATCAGAAATAGAAATTAAGGAAGCAATCCCATTCACTATTGCAACAAAAAGAATAAAATACCTAGGAATAAACCTACTTAAGGTGGTAAAAGACCTGTACTCAGAAAACTATAAGACAGTGATGAAAGAAATCAAAGATGACACAGACAAGTGGAGAGATATACCATGTTCTTGGATTGGAAGAATCAATATTGTGAAAATGACTATACTACCCAAAGCAATCTACAGATTCAGTGCAATCCCTATCAAATTACCAACAGCATTTTTTACAGAACTAGACAAATCTTAAGATATTTATGGAGACACAAAAGACCCCAAATAGCCAAAGCAATTTTGAGGGAAAAAAACAGAGCTGGAGGAATCAGACTCCTTGACTTCGGACTATACTATGAAGCTACAGTAATCAGGACAGTATGGTACTGGCACAAAAACAAAAATATAGATCAATGGACCAGGATAGAAAGCCAAGAGATAAACCCATGCGCATATGGTCACCTTATCTCTGATAAAGGAGGCAGGAATGTACAGTGGAGGAAGTACAGCCTCTTCAATAAGTGGTGCTGGGAAAACTGGACAGGTACATGTAAAAGTATGAGATTAGAACACTCCCTAACACCGTACACAAAAATAAGCTCAAAATGGATTAAAGACCTAAATGTAAGGCCAGCAACTATCAAACTCTTAGAGGAAAACATAGGCAGAACACTCTATGACATAAATCAGAGCAAGATCCTTTTTGACCCACCTCCTAGAGAAATGGAAATAAAAACAAAAATAAACAAATAGGACCTAATGAAACTTAAAAGCTTCTGCACAGCAAAGGAAACCATAAACACGACCAAAAGACTACCCTCAGAATGGGAGAAAATATTTGCAAATGCATCAATGGACAAAGGATTCATCTCCAAAATATATATACAGCTCATGCAGCTTAATATGAAAAAAACAGAACCCAATCAAAAAAATGGGCAGAAGACCTAAATAGACATTTCTCCAAAGAAGACATACAGTTGGGCAAGAGGTACATGGAAAGCTGCTTAACATCACTAATTATTAGAGAAATGTAAATGAAAACTACAATGAGGTATCACCTCACACTGGTTAGAAGGGCATCATCAGAAAATCTACAAACAACAAATGCTGGAGAGGGTGTGGAGAAAAGGGAACCCTCTTGCACTGTTGGTGGGAATGTAAATTGATACAACCACTATGGAGAACAGTATGGAGGTTCCTTAAAATACTAAAAATAGAATTACCATATAACCCAGCAATCCCACTACTGGGCATATATGCAGAGAAAACTATAATTCAAAAAGACGCATGCACCCTAATGTTCATTGTGGCACTGTTTACAATAGCCAAGTCATGGAAGCAACCTAAATGCCTATTGACAGACGAATGGATAAGGAAGTTGTGGTACATGTGTACAATGGAATATTACTCAGCCATAAAAAGGAATGAATTTGGGTCATTTGTAGAGATGTGGATGGACCTAGAGACTGTCATACGGAGTGAAGTAAGTCAGAAAGAGAAAAACAAATATCGTATATTAACACATATATGTGGAATCTAGAAAAATGGTACAGATGAACCAGTTTGCAGGGCAGAAATAGAGACACAGATTAGAGAACAAACATACGGACACAAATGGGGGGAAGCAGGGGGAGGATGGTGGTGGTGGTGGTGGTGGTGGGATGAATTGGGAGATTGGGATTGACATATATATACTATGTCAATATATACTAGAGTGTATAAAATAGATAACTAAAAAGAATCTGCTGTTAAAAAAATTAAATTAAAAAAATTTTTTTCCCATCACACTGAACATATTTCATTGAATATTGGCCTTAAGTCAACTATCAGGGTCTCCTTCACTCTTTGGAAAATAATTTGAATTTTTAATTCATATAAAATTTTTCTCTTTGTCTTGGTGTTCTAAAGTTTCACTGTGGTGAGTCTGGTTAAGGATTTCTTTTCGTTTTTTTAAGTTGGGAAATTTGGAGCTTCCTGAATATGTGGATTGACATCTTTCATTTGTATCAGATAATTTTCAGAAATTTTCTTTTGAAATATTGTGTATACCTTGTTAGTTTTTCTCTTCTTCTTCTGTGTGTGTTTCTGCAAACTCAAACCTTAGGTTGAGTTTTTCAAAGCATAGAAGTTGTGTGAATTAAGAGACTGTCAACCTATGTGAAAGCTGGCCTTTATTTATATTTTTAACTTTGCATTTACTTTGAAGATTGGACCTTTTGAGGGGGGTCAAAGAGTTTTAGGGGTTTTCTTTTATATTGCTCATCAGTTTATTGATGTATCACTGATCTATTTTTGTTAATCTATCCCTGATCAATTATTAAATCTATCTGTTAAGATTTTAATTTATTTTTATTTTCATAAGTTCTCTTTGGTTCTTTTTGAAATTTGCTTGGTTACTTTAATACTCTACTGATTTTCTGCTTATATTTTAATATTCATTTTATTTTTAAAATATATTAGATGTATTTATTTAATATTGATAAATCCATTCCTGCTAATTTTATATTTCTTTTACCTTTTGATGTCTCTTGGGGGGGTTTATGAAATTTGAACTATGATCTTATGTTCTTTAAAATCTCATCTGTAGTCTAGGATGAAGGTAGGTACACAAGAGAGAATTTCCATTTGCCTTTGTGTGGTATCTGTGTATATTACCTAGTTTGGGGCCAATGTAAATTCAGGGTTTTTTGGCGTAAAATTTTTAGAGTACTTACATTTGTGAATTTATGCTACAAACTGATGTTAAAACTCGTTTTTGCTTATGAAATCTCAGGGGAATATCTTTAACTTCACTTTTGCTATGAAGGCTGGACCTCTGGTGTCACAGCTATTTAAGAATTTTTTCTTAGACTTTCTGCCCTGAGCAGGCTTTTGTCTTTGCCTCTTTTCCCTTGAGTCCTTCAAGGCCATGAAAAGGAAGTATTGTTTACTGTATTTAGTAAATCCCTCAGGATAAAACCTAGCTTCAGTGATTCTCTTAACACTATTTTCCACCTTCATTTAGATTGTAGTCTGAATATTCCTTATTTCTTGTGAATTAATCAAAAGATTTAAGAAAATATTAACAATTTTAGAAGATTTTTAGTGGGAGTGTAGGTGTGCCACAGTGCCAGAAATGGAAGTCTGACTGTTTTCTTTTTGAATGGCAAATATTGATGTACAACTTAGAGGAGAACTAAAAAGTTACCATTAGTTTTAATAATTTTCCTTCATAGGGGTGATCTCAGCATAGGCAAGCCAGATAGGAGAGTGGCTCCTGACTATGCAGAGTCGTACAGGGCAGAGGCCAAGAAGAGCTGCTCCTGTGGAAAAAGTTAGTCTCAGAGAGGACTGGAGGAAATTTCATTTGCAAAGGAGAAAAATCAGTGTGCGTATCCCAGGTAGGGCTGCTGTATCAAATACAGGATATCTACTTAAATTTGAATTTCAGATATGTAATGAATATTTTTTAGCATATGTCCCCAATATTTTGTCTAGTCATCTCTCAACCCAAATATCTAAGGTGTTATTGGATATGGTGGAGTATATGATCTATGAGCACATTGTTGTGACTAACCAAAAGCCTTAGAGAATTACTTTGAAAACTTTAGTGTGAAATACACATTACCAGGAGGTTCTTGTCAAACTGAAGATTGTGATTTAGTTGGTCTGGGGTGGGGCGTGAGATTCTGCATTTCTAACATGAGTTCTGCTCTGAGTGGAAACATGGCGGCTCCCCTTCATTTAAGACAAACTTCAAATAATAATCTCTCATCAACAAATAAAAATTACCTACTGCTCTCTCTTGTAAATGTCAGGGCAGAAATATTTTTCTAAGCTTTTTGAGCTCTGTTGTGAAGCTTGCTTATAAACAACACTGATAAAGTTTGGCTATGTGTGTGGTAGGCTCAGTTCTTGTAGCTAGCCCTTCCTGGAACGTATTCTCATAATGCCATCTCGCCATTAAAATGCTGAGATTCTGGAACCTGCTGCTATTCCCTATCCCACTTTGTATAGATGCACATAGTTCAGGATACCTCACGGACAACCAAGTAAATCTCAGTTTGCCGTATGTGATATTCCCTGAAACAAGACGATAGAAATCCTAAGGGAAGAAATTATTTTGGATAAATTTCCAAATAGGTCACAACTTTTTCCTTTATGTCCCCTTATATTTCAGGCCGAATCTGGACTTGTTTTAGGAAACATAGTAGCTTCTATTATCCAGTTGCAGTGAGAGGAGTTTTATACCTGCTGAATTTTCACATGAACTGCAGTAACTCTAAATGAGGAAATAGTAGAGTATCAGAGACAAAATAACAGAGACATGCTAGAATAATTTCCATATATGCTTACGTCTCCTTCTCCCCTAACCTCTGGCCAGTTCCATACATTTGCAAAAACAGATGGGAATGCCTGGCATAAGTGAAGTAACTTTCTGGGGTTAGATTTTCCAGCATTTTGTTAGAGGCTAGAAAGGTTTTCTTCCTTTGGAAAACCTGTTTTCAATTTTCCCATGAGATGAGTGCATCTTACAAATTCATGAGGAGTTCAGATGATGTTCAGAATGGTACAGTATAACATGACTAATGAGTGTGAGCTCTGTATCACCTTATTATCCTGGCTCTTTTTATCAACATGTGAATCTTTACATTTGCTTTTATTCTCATGGGAGTGCAGTATTGCTTATTGTTTGTTATTATTCTGAAATTTTCTTTCATTTATTTTTTCCTAGTGTTGCAATGAAAAAAATACAAATCATGATATATTTAAAAAGCAACAATTTAAAAAACTCAGTCTTTTCTCCTAATTCATCATTTGTCTGCTTTTGCATGTGAATGGTTATACCTCATTAATGGCTTCATGGTGTAACTCTGTAACTAATATTTATATATTAGCTATAGTATTTGTTCTTATGGAAAAAGAATTATATAGTATAAAATTGAATGTTTTAAAGCATTCAAGTAAACCAAAAATATTTCCTCAAAAATGTGTTGAAAGGATGTAACAATCCAGCATGTGATTTTAATTAATGTCCAAGTAACTAAAAATGTATTTAGTTCATAAAGAAAACATATTGACATCTAATTATGGATCATAGAATTTGGTGCAGCGAAACCGTAGTGCATCTGTTCACTGAAAACATAATCATGGAGAATACTAAATGGCACAATATATAATGAAAAATTAAAATAATGCACAAATAAGACCATTAAAAAAAATCATAGTGTGAAACCAAATAGATTTGAAATTTAGCAAGAGAGTTTTGGTAGTTCTAGATTTATTGATAACAGAGATTGTCAAATTCATACAAAACTTACTATGCTAATTTCAATGGTCATGCAGCAGAATATTCTCTCTTTTGTCCTTTGATGGAATTTAAAATTTTAAAGTAGAAGGGGAAAGTTAGTGCCATTAGCTCATTTTCATATTTACAGACTTATGTATAGATCGAGCTAAGGGTTATCTTTTCAGTAAATCACTTTTCATTAATTAATGGTGGGAAAGACTAACAAATTCCAGAAGTGTTCACTTGGTTCATGGTGGACGCTGGACCTCCTGATCTTTTCCCTTCCAGTGTATTCTTTACCTTACAGAAGTGGCTCTCAGATTTGAGCTTGTATCTGAATCACCTGGAGGACTTGTTAAAACAGAATTTTGGGCTGCATCCCTAGGGGTTCAAATTCAGTTGGTCTGGGAAGAGGCCCCGTAATTTGCATTTCTAATGATTCCCAGGTGTTGCTGATGCTGTGGGTCCAGAAACCACATTTTAAAAACCACTACCTTGGAGTCTTGCCAGTCACCTTAAAGCCAGTCTTGCCTTGTACTCCCATTTTCACAACCCTTTATTGGCTTCTTGTGGTCTCCCAAATCAAGCTCAAACCTAACAAGGTATTTAGGAATGTGTACCATGTCGCCCCGCTGTCTATCTTTTCTGCTCATGTCCAAGTTGCCTCTCTCTGGGCACTTAATTCTTCAGTACAGCAGTATAACTCACCACTAGAGGACATGCCCCAATACTTCTCTACCTTCATATTTTTGTTATGCTATTCCAGTTCACCTGGAAAGCCCTTTCTCTTTATCTTCCTATTTCAGTCATTCAAGTCTCAGCACAAATGCTCCCTCCACCATGGAGTATCTCTTATTATCATTTACACAGGCCACAAATCATGTCACACTTCACTGAACTCTTTCCACATTTTATTTTTCTACGTTAATTTTCTCTGCTTTTTATGATTTTTGCTTGAATACGTATCAATTCTTCTATTAACTTGTTAATATTAAGAGCTCAGTCTTCTAACTTCTTAGATAATAAAATTTCTTGTATCATAAAAGTCTAGGTGCTTAAAACTTGGGCACAAATGGACAAATATGTCTGCAAAATCTTGTGGTTAAAAAACTGACTAATCAGTGACAACCACTAACTCATGTTTAGTGGCAGAGTGGTCCTGAATGTTCTTCCAGTGATAACAGGTAGATGTGATTTATCAACATCCTTTTAATGTGTGTGGGAGTACAGGGAAGTAGTTGGTGACAGCCCTGAGTTTGGTTGCACATAGGATGCCTGTGAAGGCACGAAACACTAAGCGAAGATTTGTCCCGAGACCAGGACTTCTTTAAAAATCATGGTAACTGTCTGGAGTTAGTGTAGGTTATTTTAATCAAGTAATCAAGTCATTTGCCTTTTAACACATGTAGGCCTCAGTTATTCTAGTAATTTGTGATCTTAGATTATTTACCACCACCTTTTAAAGAAAAAAGCAGAGACAAACAAAACAGAAAAATATCTCTTTGACCGTCATAGTTGACTTTAATTATATTCAATATAAAGTTTCTTAAATATTGTACAGAAGAAAACAAAGTATACATTTTATACAACTATGAAATTAAAGATAATAAATTAAGCCCAAACAAAACTATTAAAAATAAAATTCAAGTAACATACATTAAAAATGAGAAAGAATTTTTATTGAAACTATATTTCTCATGTTATATTTAAGAGTAACAAATGTATCCCTTTGTTTACTGTGTTACTTGTCAACATAACTTTTATGCTTTTGAGTACAAAGGACTATAATTTGATTCATATTTTTATAATTCTCCTTTTTAAATGAACTTTTTAAAATTTATTTTTATTTATTTTTGGCTGCATTGAGTCTTCGTTGCTGCACGCAGGCTTTCTCTAATTGTGGCGAGCGGGCGCTACTCTTCGTTGTGGTGCACGGGCTTCTCGTTGCAGTGGCCTCTCTTGTTGTGGAGCACGGGCTCTAGGCATGCGGGCTTCAGTAGTTGTGGAATGTGGGCTCAGTAGTTGTGGCTCGCGGGCTCCAGAGCGCAGGCTTGGTAGTTGTGGTGCATGGGCTTAGTTGCTCCACGGCATGTGGGATCTTCCTGGACCAGGACTCGAACCCGTGTCCCCTGCATTGGCAGGCGGATTCTTAACCACTGCACCATCAGGGAAGCTCTTAAATGAATTCTTAACTTAAGCTACTCTGTTATTTTCATGAGCCAATCAATTTAAGAATCTGTAGGAAATGTAAAATGCAATAACAAGAACAATAAATGAAAAATCCTCCAGAGCATATTTATGTTATGTGCACTGATAATATACTGTTGTGAGATGTTCTTTAGTCAGACCAGCCTGCATTGTCTGTTGGGCAGTTTTTTTTCTGATCAGTATATTTCCACATCTACAAGCTTTTTGATGACAACTACTGTAAAAGTTTGATTCAGAGAAAATGCTGGACATCATTTGGCCTTTGGGTACTTAGAATGTGATCAAATGTAACCTAAGTAGCTAGTCATAAAATAGTCATGTAGATGGGATGGAATACGCTAACATCAGTATATGAAAATCCTTTTAGAAAAGAAAGTATACCATTAACAACAAGAACAACAACAAAATTTCTGGAGCTTCAGAACCAAAATAAGTAGACCCTTGCTCTTGGGATCTTTGAGAACTTGGAACCATTCTTTGGAGCTTTGGTTTGGATTGAGAATATAGAGTGCATGTAGAAATCAGCAGAAAGGAAGAAAATTTTGCATCATAGACACAAACTTCAGTGGGTTGAAGGTTCGTTAGATACTCAAATGAAAGAAGATTTGAAGAAAGGAGAAATACTGTATGGAGAAAGTTGGAAAAGTAAAAGATAAACCATGGATACTCTTACTTTGTGCCCTCTCCTGGCACTCTCCTTGCCGACCACTCAGGCAACTTACAAGAAGTGACTTCTGATACAAGTGATTGAATAAAAAGCCCTACTGTGCTCAGATTGGTTTTGGTCTCCATTCTGCTGCAGCAAGAAGTGACAGTCCTGCATACATTATGTCTGCCATTATGCAGTCTTCACCCTGAATTTCTAATTGTTTAAGATCTTTTGAATATCTTTATTCACTATATCAAATGATATCACTCACAAGAACAAAGAAATAAAGTCCACTTTCCTGACTTCAGGAATAATTCTTAAACATCCTTTTCTGATACAAATCTGAATTAGTTCTAAAGAGTTCCATATTAAGAAAATTCAAAACTATTTTTCTCCAGAAACTTATTCCATTGTATAACTCCCCACATTTCTGTGTAGGCATCCTGCCTCATATCTAATCTAAACCCTCTGTACTGCATTTTATTCTTTTCCCCTTTGTCTGGCTTTAGCATCAGAACAGATGGCCATCTTTTGTCAGTAATTGAAGACTGTTTCTAAGAAACATTGAGTCTGCATCAGAACTCACTTGTTAGGCAAAGCTCCTGCTCAGGACAGAAGCCGGGACAGTCTTTGAAATCATAAGTGTGTCTTGAACCTCTGGTTCCCCTTTTCCTCACTGTCAGTCATTTAGTACCTTCATTTTTTTTTTTCTTTTCTCATCCCTTTTTTAAGATATATGACTAGTTAAATTTACTCACATTGAGGTGTAAATGACTGCTAAAGATTAAAATGTAACCCATTGGGGGATGGTGTCTTAATTTTAACAAAGAGCATTTTTTCTTAGATTGAGGTTTTAATCACAGGGTTTCAGTATCTATAAATTGGATAAAGTAGAGTGGGAGGAGGGTGGAGGATCACTGTCGACATCATTGGAATCATTCTGTGCAGGTGATAAGTTAAAATACTCCATATTGCAAGCAGCAGCCCTCTTCACTCATGATTCATTTGACAGATATTCACTGGGCATCTACTGACTGGGGCACTGAGACTCCAGCAGTGAATTAGACAGTGTCTTATAGACCTTATATTCTTTTGAGGGGAGAAAAACAGTAAATGAACCAATAAAACCAAGAAAATGCCAAGTGTGAGAAATGTGGGCAGAGATTAGAATAAGGTGAGGTGAATAGAGAGTCACTGGCTGGCTGCTTTGGATTTGGGTCAGGAAAGGCATTTCTTGGGGGAAGTCACCTCTAAATTGAGATCTGAATGTAATACACAGCCAGCCATAGGCAAAGAAGGAGAGCAGTATTCCACGGAGAGGTAAGAACAAGTGCAAGGACTCTACAGATAGGGATAAACTTAGCATGTTAATATCTGTTTCTCACTGGATTGAGGGAGTCTAGAGGATGAGGTTGGGGAGAGAAGGAGGGATCAATTGATGCAGGGCTTTGGTATGCTAGTATAGAAACTTAAGATTTTATTCTAAGCATTGAGGGAAGCATCTGGAGCTGGATCTGATTGACATTTTTAAAACCCTACCAACTTTTCTGTGTATGATAGCAGGAATGGAAGCAGGAAGACCAGTTGGGATGTTGAGTATTCGGGTGAGAGAAAATGATGACTCACATAGGATGGTGAAGGTGGAAACATAGAAAAAATATTTCTTTAAGAGGGAGGTTGACAGGTCTGGCTGATGTATTAAATGTGGAGTATGAATGAAAGAGAGGAGTCAAGAGTAATGCCTAGCGTTAAGGCTTGACTAACTCAAGGGTGATGCTTCCTTTACTATTATAGAGAAGACTTAGGGAGAAATAGGTCTAGGGGTAAGACCAAAATTTCATAGTTCAATGTGCTATAGTAGTTAGGGTCACAGATTTTGAGGTTAGGCATACCTGAATCTAAATCCTCCTGGCTTAGGTTCTTTCCAGCTCCATGATCTTGAGCATAAATGGACATCAGTATGAGCACAGGACTGTGAAAATGAAGAAAAAAACAGGCAGTTCATAGAGAACAACTTAGGTACATCAACATTATTACTAAATTTGAGATTAGAATTTAAAATCTGTTTTTTCTGTTGTCCAGATTTTAACATTCTTGGTTAATATTTTATGCCATGACTCCAAAATATCATCTCAAATTGCAGAGTTTAAGAATTAGAAACAGTATTGCTATTTTCTGACCAATTCCTTTGCTAAAAAGTTTACATTCCTTTAAATATACCACAGTGTTGTTTTAGCCATAGAGTATGTTGCTTCCTAATGGTCAATTTGTCTACTAGGACATAGAGATAGTTATACCATTTTCCAATACAAACATTTGTCATTTTCACATCTTTCATTATCCTGTATAGTTTTCTTTATAAAGACTAGGAACCAGCAATTATCCACTTTATACATATACTTTTAAACTTTTATTTAAAAATGTCATATTATATTCTGGCCTTCCAGCAACATTTCTCTATTTGGTATCTTTATCAAGCATAATTCATGAGTATCTCTTGCATTTTTCTAGGTTTCTGATGAAAATAGAACCCCAAATTCTGAATTTATTATGATGGTCAATTTTTCAAGGGGGGTATAGTAGGAGGAATTATAAAGAGTAATTTTTTCCAGTTGTGAGGAACTTAACAGTATTTCTCTTTTTTAGGCCACGTCTTATGAGAAGTGGCATAGATTACAGCTGGGAGGGACAGAACTTGGAATAGCACTAAGATCATTTTAAAATCATCAACTGTACAAAATACTTGTATGAAAGAAATTTATTTCTGTTTTGAACACCTAGAATTTGTATATGCTCTTGATTGCTCAATATTCTGTGGTCTCACATTAGCTACCTTGGAATTTCTAGACAGGTAAATAAGAGAGGATTATTTTCACTGATTAGGTGGATGCAAGGTCTTGAGGACAAATAGATGGTGATTTAGTACTTTATATATCAAAGTTATTTTTTTAAGTTTATTACTGAAAATACTGTTGAAAGAAGAATTAAGAAAGATAAATTGCACATACCTCGTTTTCTCAAATAACAGTGCTCTTAAACAGGGCCCATTAATTTTCAGCCTGGAAGTATTATTGATGATGTAATACTCCTGCGAGAGTAGACTTTGAATTTAACACATTTTGCTCATTCACGTTTAACTCATTCAATATGATCAATTTATCAATATGAATGAGACCACGAGAGGACCTATTACAGAAATATGCATGCTTTGATACCTAATGCATATGCCTCTTTGTTGATGTAGAAAATGAGTTTGGTGGGCTAACTCAAGAGATTCTGAATGAAGGTGCAAAATAAAGATTCCCAAAATAAGCAAGAGGTACTTCCAGTTGAAAGCATTATAGAGCCCAAAATTCTGAGTAAAGAAATCATTTTGTATTTGCTTCAGAGAGGCACTATTTATCTCTGTTGGCCAACATACTTTGAAACAACTATTTGGTTTTAATGGATATATATCGTGTCACTCTGCCATCAGTAATTTGAACAGCTTGAAATACTGTATGTCATCTTACATTGCTTTCTCTTTGAAGAAAACACAATCACTGGATTGTTTTTCATTGATTTAAAAACATTGACTTGCTGAAGTATGAGCCTGTGTGCAGTCATAATTCTTGTCTTTTCTTCCTCGGCAAAGCCTGTGATAATTCTTTGAATTTCAAGCAGGTGTCATGCATCAGATCCAAGCGCTTAATAAATGCACCAGAAGTATATTTTTTTAAGGCCTTGTGTTTATCCCATTTCCATTTATCTTGTGAAATGTCTTCAAATGCTTTTCTAAAATCCTGGGAAAGAGCAGGTTAGCATTTCGACTTGGCAAGCAAAGCTAGTATGTGTAAGACTCTCCTGTCTATTTTGACCTTAACCAACACTGGTGATTCCTAGCCTGTATGCCAAGGGACCATGAGGAGTGACGGAGTTATTGGATGGGGCCCACAAATCCATATGTACACCAAGCTTTTTTTTTTTTTTTTTTTTTTTTTTTATTTAAAAAAATTTTTTAAACATACA
>NW_020185325.1:6679561-6901892 GCF_003031525.2 Neophocaena asiaeorientalis asiaeorientalis | reverse complement strand
TACCCCAATTTTTTTTTTTTTTTTTTTTTTTTGGTAATCTGAATAAATATCTCTAACATGAAACTGTACATGAAAATTGTGTTTTTGTTCTAAATGCTGCTGTGATCAATAAAATCAAATGCATTTAAAAGTGATCCTTAATTCATGGTGACTTTTCGTCATTTTATATTTTCTCAGTTATGGAAGGTACCGGGTACCTGTATTTTTTACATTGTAATTGACAGTGTTCTATGCATTAAATTTTAAGAAAAGATGACATTATTGACCACAGGTACATCACTGATACCAAATTGAAATGTTTTGTTATCATATCCTTGTTGCGAGCTGGTCATCAGTAATTTCACATTCATTTTGATCAACAGCATACTAATAAGTTAATATAACTAACAACTATAATAGCTACTGCATTGGGCGCAGACAGTTGTTTCGTTTTTACACCAATCCTGTAAAGTAATTGTTATTATTATTTCTATTTCACTAAGAGGAAACCAAGTATATTGCCTTTGTACCAACGGAACGCTTATAGGTAATGTGGCTATTAACCCTAACTTGGCCGTCCGACTCTCAGTGCCTTTCTCTTTAGACTCCATCACATTGCAGAGCAGTATGACATGTAAGACATACATATCAAAGTTGTGCTTGATTCTAGAAGGCGTAGACTCATGGAAGTGATATGACTGGATCTGCCTTAAATTATTTTGAATCTGATCAATTATGATTTTTTGAGAACATTTAATCTAGAAATATTTGTTTGTGAAATCCATGAAATCATATGAATGCTATGCAAACCAGGCAATTAGAGCAACTACCCCTCACTACTAAACCAGCAACCGCCTACTAGATATGTCCAAATTTGACTTACTATTTCAAATATCAAGAGAGACTAAGAAAAGAAAGGAAAGAAAAACAAGCAATGATATGGAAATTTTAAAGTATAGGAAAGAAAAGGTGGGAAGAGCTGCATGCAATTCATGGACTTTAAAAATTAAGAGATCTGGGGGCTTATAGTAGAGTCCCTGAAGGTTTTCAGCTCATTAATTTCTCTGATGAACTAGGTGCTAGCCTCACCTACCCGCTCTCTTCTGCATCCTTCGTCTCATTATTCTCCCTTCCACCGTGGAAAATCCTACTGTTTGTTTACAATCCAGAGTTTTAAAGAGGCTGAACTAAAATTGGCTGCTTCTGGGACATCCCTGCCAATGGATGGGGTCCAAATTGGCTCTGCCATGAAGAGGCAGCTATGCCCACATAAGGATATTTTGGCTTAGTGCTTCTGTCATCTTGTTGCCAGGCAGACAATCATCCAGGAGTGGGAAAATACAGCCAGGGCAAATGTTTATAGCTAGAGTGGTCAGCTGGTTAGAGCACTAGTCTGAAGGAAAGGCTATCTGGATGTCATGTTTGACTCCTCATGGGAAGCACTTAATAAGAGGCAAACCACTTAGCCTTTTAGTCCCCAGTCTGATGGACAAGGACTGCAGTACATATACCTCCTACCTACCTAGGGATATTTTTTAAGTTTTCAGTTTATTTCTTCCAGTCCTGACTATACAGGAGACAACCAGTTTCTTTTCTGTTTTGAGAACAGGGTTATAACTATCTCTGTAGCTTTTCTAATGTTACAGTCAAGTTTAGGAGAAAGAACAGTTCTCGCAGCCTTGGAAGAAAGGTTTCCCTTTAAATGTTTTTCATTGGCTAATATATTACCTGAAGATGAGAAGACAGGGTGTGTGTACAAAAATTACATGTAGAAAGCATATGTGTAAAACATAGATGTGTATACAGTATTTATGTAAAGATGTCTTTATCTAGACATTCCAGCACAGCTCCAGTTAAGCCACAACTTTTGTAACAGGAAAGCAAATCAGATTTGACTACATTGGCTGTTTAACTGAAGGAGCCACACAGATGGGAAAGAAGCACAGACAAATTGCTTTTGGCTCTGCTTTCCTTTATAACAACATCAGATATTTTTAGTTTCTTTCTCTCTATGCGTTGTGCATGTTTCTGCCTCATATAGAAAGTCATTGCACATTGTCTTCATTAGTTTTGCCACCCTTTACTAACCCCATTTAGCTTTTCACTTACCTTTTAAATTCTGCAGATACCATGGGAAAGTCCATTTTCTCAGATGTAGGTGATGGGCAGATAGAAATAACTTAATGTCATGGAAATGATTCTTATTAGTAGAATAGAGAATCTTATACTTTTGATCTCATAGTGGATGCATATTTCTGATTAGCACAAAGTACCTTTCCAAGCTGGGTGGAGCTATACAAACCTTAGTTCCAATAATTAGAATAGAATTTTCTCTATGACAGTCTCAGTGTAATGTAGTGAACTATGAGAATCATTGAAAATTATTATTTGGGTAATGTCCACATGAACCTTTCATAGGCTGCCTATTTTGTTTTCACTCTTTTGAACTTTCCCATTTGTAAATAGCAATAGTTGTTATTTTCATATCCAGGTTCCTTGTGATATTACAGTGTGAGATTGGAAAGAGATGAGTATGGCTACAGGTTTCATCAAGTATTCCAGCAGGCTATCTCATCACTGTTATCCTCCAAAAGTGGTCTGTGAGCAAGGACTTAAAAACATATGACTCAAACAGTGTGACACTTCTTAAAAAGTTAATCATAGAGTGCCATTTGACCGAGCAATTTCACTTCTAGGTATCTACCCCAAACTTGTGTTCATGTAAAGACTTGTTGACCAATGTTTATAGCAGCTTATGCATAATAGTCCCAAATTGGAAGCAATCCAAATGTCTATCAACTGGCAAATGAGTAAAGAAAATGTCGTATACCTGTGCAATGGACTACAATTCAGAAATAAAAAGTAACAAACTACTGCTGATGCATGAAACAACAGAGGTTATACTAAGTAAAAGAAGCCAGAACAAAGACTACATATTGCATAATTAAATTTACATGAAATTTCTAGAAAAAGAAAACCTGTGAAGAAAAATGCAGATCACTAGCTGCGTGAGGCAGGAGATAGTAGTGGAGATTAACTGCCAAGGACATGAGGTAACTTTTTGGAGTGATGAAAAGTTTTAACTAGTTAAGTGATGGTTGCACAATTATATATTTATTAAAAATCATTGAACTGATACTTAAAATAGGTAAATATTATGGTATGCAAACTAACCTTAATAAGGTTATGATTCTGAATGCTAATTATTGATAGTTTCTATAGCTCTGTATCCACCTCATTATAATTTTGCATGCTGTGTGTTTCAGGGAGATTGGAGTGTGTATGTATGTATGTGTGTGTGAGTGTGAGACAGGTACTGCCCTCCCCAATATATTACAGCTATTATAGATTTCTATCTGTTTTTTGAATATGCCAAATTCTGTTCTGCTCCAGAAAATTCTTCTGCACATACTGTAACTTGCCATCCCTGGAATGTTCTTTTCCAACACACTTCTCAAGGCTGGCTCCTTTTCTTTCAGGTTGTTGCTAAGGTACCTCCTCAGAGAGGGCTTCCCTAGTTTTGTAAAGGAGATTCCTGTCCCCAGTAATATTTTTGGCCACTTGTGAATTTCTTTCATAGCATTTGACCCAACTTTGAGTTAGTTTCATATGCATATGTGTTTATATGTACATATTTAATATCTTCCCTGATAAAATATAAGGCATGTAAGTGGAAGTATAGCTCAATGATCATTACAGTGTGGGTATTTAATATTTTGTAAGTAATTAATAAATGAATAAATAAGAGTATTCCTGGTATTACGCCATGAAAGGTTAGAAAACTCCTTAATAATTTAGGTGGGTCTGCATTCCAGGTTTTTTTTTTTTTTGCAGTACGCGGGCCTCTCACTGTTGTGGCCTCTCCCATTGCGGAGCACAGGCTCCGGACACGCAGGCTCAGCGGCCATGGCTCACGGGTCCAGCCTCTCTGTGGCATGTGAGATCTTCCCAGACCGGGGCACGAACCCATGTCCCCTGCATCAGCAGGCGGACTCTCAACCACTGCCACCAGGGAAGCCCCCCAGGTTTTTTTTTAAGGATTTCCATAGTCATGAATGGACTTGCCTCATCTAGCAAATGCTGGTATTCCTGAAAATACTCTGGAAATAACCTGTTATTCTGAGGACTTCTGAGTGTGGGTGTAAGTCTTTATTGTCAGAGGATTCTGGTATCTGTGAGGGACACCCTAATTTTCCCATGTCTATCTTTAAAAATCTCACATGATCCTGGGAGGCATAGAGGCTCCAGATTTTTTTCAGTGCCCTGCAATTACCAGTTGCTAAATATTGTTTTTTGACACCTCATCAAGCTCTTTTAAAAACCTACTTTAACAACTGAATTAGACCTCCCTGTGTACAAACCATAATACAAAACTAATGTACAGTTAACTGTGGCCTAAACAATGAGGCTTCCCAAAAACTTAATCTTCCTCCTAGGAAGTAGCGTCTACTGTGAAAAAATTTTACTCATGACATAATCTGACAAAATAATATAATATAGTTTTAGTAGCTACAGTTAATACATTAAACATGTGGTTTCTTCAATAATTACTAATTTTTACTTACTACTAATTTACTAATTTTTCTCACTACTAATTATGGTATTCAATTTTTCACTCCTTAATTTGTTCTGTCATAAGTTTTTATTTATTCCAGACTGAATGGTGATGGAGTTGAGACTTTTGCACTTCTACCATTAGCTTAACATCGTTGATATAAAATGCTGTATGTTGTAATAGTTTATTATCGCATTATTTTTGGTGACTTAATTTTCCTGTGATGATCATCTCAATTTAGCCATTCCAGACGTGAAATAGTTTGAAAGGATATTTTAAAAACTTACCAAGGTTGTTCTTTGTAGTTTTATATAATTTTAATACCATTATGATAGTTGCCAGTTAAAATTGTCAGTCCTCTCCAGCTGCCTGTTTGCTACAGGAAACTTCACTGCTGGAGTACTGTGCAGGCAAACTAGGCAGCTGGCTTGAGAAGAGTTGAAAGACCCCCAGGAAATACTTCTTGGATTGAAATGAATTGAAATGGGTAATTGCTTATTACTTTAAGGTGTATATATAAGTATTAGGTGTCTGTGTCTCTTTGTAAAGTGAGGCAGGCTTTGTGAGGAATGTGGGAGTAGAAATGCAGTAATCATTCACTTTCAGAGACTTTTGACACACGGGAATGACCTACAGCACAAAATTTAAGAGTGTCCAAAACTCAGTAATCAAGTTAAATCTTATTTTAGTGCAATGTTTTAAGAAATTAAATTGGCAAAATGACCTGTGGACCAGTACCTGTTCTCATAAATAAAGCTTTATTGGGCTGGGGGCTGAGATTAGGGTGAGGTGAGTGAGACAGGATCATGCAAGTGGAGAGTTGTGTCTTGTCTTTATTTAAAATTGTCATAAAAATACTTTTTTGTAATGGATATTTTGCCTTAAATATGATTTTTTTAAAATTATGATTCATAATTTCCTAGTTTCTCTGAGATCTTCCCAAGATAAGGTAGCTATAGGAAAGCTTAATAACCTACACTAATTTTGGGAGAGATGTGGAATTAATGTATTTGGGGGTATACATTGGATCCCTGAAATTCCAATTTTATTTAAAATGCCTGTGTTAGAGAGGTTGTTTTAAAAGGGCAGTGCAGCAACTGTACATTCTAAATGCGTTTCCTTAACTAGAGCCGCAAATGTTTAGGATATTGTAAAATTGAATTTTTTTTGAACTCCGACCATGCTTATATTGAGAACAATTATATCTCAGGGTAGTCATCATGTCTGTGTAAAAATAAATGCTGTTTCCTTTAAGTTTTGTTCAAAATCTACCCTTTATTTTGATTTATATAGATTTTTACATTCAAAAATAAGATATTAAAAGTAGACACACACACACACACACACACATATATATATATATAATATATATAATAAATATTCCATATGTATGTATTCACACATATCACGGAGAAAACAAAATCTGTTTTTCCTTGAATGAGTCCTACATAAATCCAAAACAATTGGAAGAATCAAGAAAATATAAAACTGTTTAAAAGCAAATGGTGATTCATATTTCTCTCACCATTGATGCTTACTTTCTAGATACTTATTTGGTTGACTACTCTAAATATTTTTTTTAGGCTGCCACTATGGCTGTGTCTCCACAATTTTTTTGGACCTTATTATTACATGGGTTGATATTTTGTTTGATCCAGACTCTTATAAGGATACAGGGTAATGTAGAGGTGGATGATGATGCAGCCTGCTTTCCTACAGAGTGTGGCAGAGTTGAGCAGCTAGTTTACGATCTAAGAATATGACTTTTGAGTCTTAAGAAGCTAGATGGTTTAAACATGCTCTGCACTCTATCAAGTGGGGGCTGCCTTTGTTCCCTTCCTTTTTTCCCCCATAATAGCACCTCTTGAACTACTATGCTCCCAGGTAATGTATTCTCTTCCTTGCTTCTTATTCCCTCATTCCTCCTTAACCCCTCCCTACCTTTGAAGGTCCAGCTATGAGATAATCCACACTTCCTTCCTTTTTGCAGTTACTTACAGAAACCTCATTCCTGAGTATTTTAACCTCCATTTGTCATTCTTATCAACACTACTCCCTGTCATACCTCTTAGTGACTTCAGTATCCACAGAGATGATAACTCAGATTTTCAGCTTCTTGACCTCTTCTTCATTACTCTATTTTTCTACCTTACATCAGACATTTATTTCCAAGATCATATCAATTAATGCATTCCCACTGTATTATCAGTTTTAGGTATTCTAATTTCTGACCACCTCCTGTCTTTCCAGCTGATAACAAAACTCCCCAAGCTGATCCAATCACATTTTCACTGTCCTCCCTTACTCCATTTCATATTCTCACCTCCCTCTTTATCCAGCTCAGATTCTATGGTTTGTATTTATAAACATTACTTTGCATATGCCCTCATTTCCCTTGTTCCCCTCTCTTTTTACTAACAGAGGAGTCAGGATTTAAACCCAATCAGACTAAATCTAGTGATTGAGCTCTTAATCACTACAGTATACATATATTATCTCATTTGAGTCTTACAACACACCTGTAAAAATAAATCAGAAAGTAGAAGCTTGGAGAAACTAAATGTCTTCTATGATCACACAGCATGTATGTGGTGTAGTAGTTTTTAAACTTTGCTTACTTTGTATCTATATCTAAGCAGCTGAACTTGTCTGGGGAAGTTTATGCTGACCCATTTCACTTTAAATTTCATGACCATTTCAGAATAGACTATTCAGAAGTAGACCTCAAAAAATATAGTCGTCTGATCTTTGACAAAGGAGCAAAGGCAATACAATGGAGAGAAAATAGTCTTTTCAACAAATGATGCTAGAACAACTGACATCCACATGCCAAAAAAATGAATGTAGATGCAGACCTTACACCCTTCACAAAACTTAACTCAAAATAGATCACAGACTTAAATGTAAAACACAAAACTATCAAATTCCTAGAAGATAACATAGGAGAAATTCCAGATGATCTTGGGTTTGATGATTTTTTAGATGCAACCTCAAAGGCACAGTCCATAAAAGAAAGAATTTATAATCTCAATCTCATTAAAACTTCTGCTCTAAGAAAGACAGTATCAAGATAATGAAAAGAGAAGCCACAAAATGGGAGAAAATATTTACAAAAAACACATTTGATAAGGGACTGTTATCCAAAATATACAAAGAACTCTTAATACTCAACAATAGGAAAACAAACCATCCAGTTAAAAATAGGTCAAAGACCTTAGTAGTCACCTCACCAAAGAATAAGTACAAATTACAAATAAGCATATATGTCATCATATGTTATCAGGGAAATGAAAATTAAAACAATAATGAGATACCACTATATACATATTAGAATAGACAAAATCCAAAGCACCGAGAACACCAAATGCTAGTAAGGATGTGCAGGAGCAGGAATGCTCATTCATTGCTGGTGGGAATGCAAAATGGTGCAGTCACTTTGGAATAGAGCTTTGTGGTTTCTTAGAAAACTAAACATACTCTTATTAGAAATCCAGTAATCCTGCTCCTTGGTATTGACCCAGACAAGTTGAAAACTTACGTCCATACAAAAACCTGAACGTGGATATTTATAGTAGCTTTATTCATAATTGTCAAGATGTCCTTCAGTAGGTGAAAGGGTAAATAAACTGTGGTACATCCAAGCAACGGAATATTCCTTAGCTCCAAAAAGAAATGTGCTATCACTCATAAAAAGACATAGAGGGAATTTAACTGCATATTACTAGGTGAAAAAAGCCATTCTGAAAAGGCTACATACTATATAAGTCTAACCATATGACCTTCTAGAAAAGGCAAAACTATGGAGACTGTAAAAAGATTAGTGGTTGCCAGGGATTAGGAAGGATTGAGGGAAGAATAGGTAGAGCACAAAGGGCACTTTGGACAGAGAAACTACTATATATGACACTGTAATGAAGGATACATGTCATCATGGAGGATACATTTGTCTAAGCCCACACAATGTACAACACCAAGAGTGAACCCTAATGTAAACTATGAACATTGAATGATAACAATGTGTCAATATATGTTCATCAGTTGTGACAAATTCTACCACTCTGATGGGGGATTTTGATAATGGAAGAGGCTATGCATATGTGGGAGGTAGGGGAGAAATGGGACCTTTCTATACCTTCTGCTCAATTTTGTTGTGAACCTAAAACTGCTCTAAAAAAAAGTCCATATTTTAAAAAAAGTATTTTTGTGATTTCATGTCTTCTCTAGTTTCCTCTTCATTTCTCTGCTCTTCTTTTACACAGCATAATCCTTCAAAAGAGTTGTTGTTCAGGTGCACATGGAACATTCCCCAGGTTAGATCACATACTGGGCCTTGGTAAATTTAAGAAAATTGAAATCATACCAAGCATCTTTTCCAACCACAATGCTATGAAATTAGAAGTCAACTATGAAAAAAACCTGCAAAAATAAACAAACACATGGAGGCTAAACAATATGCTACTAAACAACCAATGGATCACTGGAGAAATCAAAGAGAAAATCAAAAAATTGAAAAAGAGAAAATGAAAACAAAAACATGATGATCCAAAAACCTATGAGATTCAGCAAAAGCAGTTCTAAGAGGGAAGTTTATAGCAATAAAAACTTACCTCAGAAAACAAGAAAACCTCAAATAAACAACCTAACCTTACACCTAAAACAACTGGAGAATGAAGAACAAACAAAACTCAAAGTTACTAGAAGGAAAGAAAACATAAAGATCAGAGCAGAAATAAATGAAATAGAGATGAAAACGCAATAGAAAAGATCAATGAAACTAAAAGCTAGTTCTTTGAAAAGATAAATAAAATTGATAAACCTTTAGCCAGACTCACCAAGAAAAAAAGAGACAGGGCACCAAACAATAAAATCAGAAATGAAAAAGGAGAACTTACAACCAACACCACAGAAATACAAAGGATCATAAAAGACTGCTACAAACAACTAGATGCCAATAAAATGAACAACCTAGGAGAAATGGACAAATCCTTAGAAAAGTACAATCTCCCATGACTGAACTAGGAAGAAATAGAGAATATGAACAGACCAATTACCAGTCATGAAAATGAATCAGTCATTTAAAAACTCCCAACAAACAAATGTCCAGGACCAGGTGGCTTCACAGGTAAATTCTACCAAACATTCAGAGAAGAGTTAACACTAATCCTTCTGAAACTATTCCAAAAAATTGCAGAGGAAGGAACACTTCAGAACTCATTCTGTGAGGCCACCATCACCCTGATACCAAAACCAGACAAAGATATTACAAAAAAAGAAAATTACTGGCCAATACCACTGATGAACATAGATGAAAGATCCTCAACAAAATACTAGCAAACTGACTCCAACAATGCATTAAAAGGTCATACACCATGATCAAGTGGGATTTAACCCAGGGATGCAGGGATTTTTTAATATACACAACTCAATCAATGTCATACACCAGTTAATAAACTGAAGAATAAAAGCCACAGGATCATCTCAATAGATGTAGGAAAAGCTTTTTGATAAAATCCAAGATTGATTTATGATAAAAAACTCTCTCCAGAAAGTGGACATAGAGGGAGCATACCTCAACATAATAAAGGTCATATATGACAACCCCATTACTAACATCATACTCAACAGTAAAAAGCTAAAAGCATTTCCTCTAAGATCAGGAACAAGACAAGGATGCCAACTCTCGCCACTTTTACTCAACATAGTTTTGGAAGTCCTAGCCATGGTCATCAGATAAGGAAAAGGAAAGGAATCCAAACTGGAAAGAAAGTAGAAAAACTGTCACTGTTTGCAGATGACATGATACTATACATAGAAAATCCTAAAGACACCACCAGAAAACTACTAGACCTCATCAATGAATTTGTTAAAGTTGCAGGATACAAAATTAATATACAGAAATCTGTTGCATTTCTATACACTAACAACGAAATATCAGAAAGAGAAATTTAGGAAACAATCCCATTTATAACTGCATCAAAAAGAATATAATACCTAGGAGTAAACCTACCTAAGGAGGCAGAAGACCTGTACTCTGAGAACTATGACACTGGTGAAAGAAATAGAAGATGACACAAACAGATGGAGAGGTATACCATGTTCTTGGATTAGAGACACAATATTGTTAAAATGACCCAAGCCAATCTACAGATTCAATGCAATCACTATCAAATTACCAATGACATTTTTCACAGAACTAGAACAAAAGATTTTAAAATTTGTATGGAAACACAAAAGACCCTGAATAGCCAAAGTAATCCTGAGAAAGAATAATGAAGCTGGAGGAATCAGACTCCCTGACTTCAGACTATCCTACAAAGTCATAGTCATCAGAACAGTATGGTACTGGCACAAACACAGATGGTATAGATCAGTGGAACAGGATAGAAAGCCCAGAGTAAAACCCACAGAGCTTTGGTCAATTAATCTACAACAGAGGAGGCAAGAATATGCAATGGAGAAAAGACAGTCTCTTCAACAAGTGGTGCTGGGAAAACTGGACAACTACATGTAAAGAATGAAATTAGAACATTCTCTAACACCATATACAAAAATAAACTCAAAATGGATTGAAGACCTAAATGTAGGACTGGATATGGTAAAACATAGTGTTCCTAGAGGAACACATAGGCAGAACACTCTTTGACATAAATAACAGCAATATTTTTTTGGATCCACCTCCTAAAGTAATGGAAATAAAAATAAACAAATGTGACCTAATTAAATGTAAAAGCTTTTGCACAGCAAAGGAAACCATAAACAAAATGAAAAGACAGCCTATGGAATGGCAGCAATATTTGCAAATGATGTGATAGATAAGGAATTAATTTCCAAAATATACAAACAGCTCACACAACTCAATATCAAAAAGCAAACAACCCAATCAAAAATGGGCAGAAGATCTAAATAGACATTTCTCCAAGGAAGACATACAGATGGCCAACAAACACATGAAAAGATGCTCAGCATCACTGATTATTAGAGAAATGCAAATCAAAACTACAATGAGGTATCACCTCACACCAGTCAGAATGGCCATCATCAAAAAGGCTACAAACGATAAATGCTGCAGAGGATGTGGAGAAAAAAGAATCCTCCTACACTGTTGGTGGGAATGTAAATTGGTGCAGCCACTGTGGAGAAAAGTATGGACATTCCTTAAAAAAATAGAGTTACCATATGATCCAGTGATCCCACTCCTGAGCATAGATCTGAGAAAACTATAATTTGAAAAGATACATGTACCCCAATGTTCATAGCAGCACTATTTACAATAGCCAAGACATGGAAGCAACCTAAGTGTCCATCAACAGATAAATGGATAAAGAAGATGTGGTATATATACACAATGGAATGTTACTCAGCCACAAAAAAGAACAAAATAATGACATTTGCAGCAACATGGATGGGCCTAGAGATTATCATACTAAGTGAAGTAAGTCAGACAGAGAAAGACAGATATCATATGACATAGGTTAATATGTGGAATGTAAAAAAAATGACACAAATGAACTTATTTAACAAGCCAGAAATAGTCTCACAGACATAGAAAACAAACTTATGGTTACCAAAGGGGAAAGGAGGAGGAGAGATTAATTAGGAGTTTAAGATTGAAATAGACACACTATATAAGATAGATAACCAATAAGCACCTACTGTACAGCACAGGGAACTATATTCAGTATCTTGTAATAACCTATAATGAAAAAGAATCTGAAAAGAATATATATATGTATAACTGAATCACTTTGCCATACACCTGAAACTAGCACAGCACTGTAAATCAGCAATATTTCAGTTAAAGTTTTTAAAAAAGAGTTGTCGGTACCCACTGTGTCTAGGTCCTCTCCTTCCATTCTCTTTTGTTCGCGTATCAATAGGCTTTTAACCCCATCGCTCCATCACACGTAACTCTTATTAAGTTTACCAGTGTTTGCCATTTTGCTAAATCCTCATCTCATTTGACAGAATTTTTTTTTTAAACGGGTCACTGAGACCTTCCTTCTCTTTCCTTCTTAAAAATCATTACTTCACATGATTTCAAGAACAGCACTCTCTCTTGGTTCTAGTTATACCTCTCTGGCCACTCCTGAATATCAAGCTGCTTGGTATTTCCTACATTATACCTCTTTGCTTCTTTATCTATACTCCTTCCATCAGGAATATGATCTAGTTTCAAGGCTTGAAGGATTCCATCCTTCTTATTAGTTTAGCCAAAAACTTTGCATTCATCTTTGATTGCTTTTGGAAACCAAATCTATATGGAGTTCCTGTTGACTACTTTATACATTACAGTAAAAATCTAGAATTTGACCCCCTCCTTATATCCTTCACCACTACCATCCTTAAAGCCAACATAATCTCTTGCCTGGATTATTGCTATAACTTCCTCCTACCTGGTCTTCCTGTTTTTGCCTTTGTCCCCCTACAAATTATTTTCAACATGTTAGCCATAGTAATCCTCTGTGTAAAATCCTCCAGTGGTTTTCCTTGAAATTCTGAGTAAAACTTGAAGTCCTATGAAGCCTCATATGAACCAGTGCTTTCTAGCAAAAATTTAATCACTGTATGTATCTGCCTTACCAGTCATTCATTAAATAGTCTTATTGTGACCATCCTCAGATTAAGAAATTCCCACTGCTTTAAAAAAGAAAAAAAAAAACACAGGTTCTACTTTCCAATCCTAATCAACCATTTTTATTAAATCGACATTTTTGAACATCTATTATGGGTGTATAACAATGAATAAAATATTTCCTGCCCTTGAGGAATTTTTACATTTGGGGAAGAGACAAAAATGCAATGAATAATTATGTAGAAATAGCTACTATAGTGTGAGTGTGTACACAGAACACTGAGGGGAGGAACAGTCAATTAAAATTACATAATGTTGACATAGACAACCTCAGAGAAATAACATTTGTTCTGGCTAATGGGAGGTGAGCCCTGTTCTTTGAATTGTTTCCAAGTTTTCCATACTCCTTCAGTCATAATAATGGACCTTGCCAAAGGCAATATGTTGGCGTTTGTATACAAAGAGGATTATCTTTGGTTTCTTTTTCAGTAATGGCCCCAGATCTCTTCTAGCTCCAGATCTTTGTTGTTGCCACTTATGATTGAGTGGCACAAATTTGCATTCCGGTCAGTAAAACAGAATGAAAATAAAGTTTGTAGCTCCAGGTTTCTTATTTTGAACCAGAGATTCCCACATGATACATACAAAAATGCTCTCCTCACCCCTTCAAGGCCCACTGTCATCGGTGAAAGTAAGGTTCTGTGCATATGCTGGCCTGATAGCCATTACTGCACAGATTCTATATCCACCCAAAAAAGCATATTGTGATACAAGTGTGTGTGTGACAGGTATATCTGCTCTAAGTTGTTGAAAAGTAGCCACTCCTAAACTATAACACCTTATTATTGTTAATAAATTACTTGTAACACATGTCTGAAGTGATCAAGATAAATTACCAGGCTACAGTACCATTGTTATATTCAGCGGATCCTCTGACCTTCCAGAAGATGTAAGATTCTTCTATGATTTCAGAATTCATGTTAATCTTTTAGAAAGTAGCATGATGTATTGACAAGAACATAACATTTAGACTCAAAGGACTTCAATCTGACTGTACGTTCTAAGATGTATCAGTTACATAATATAAAACAACCCACTTAAGAATACTGAGCCTCGTTTTAATTATGTGTACCATGGGATTGTGTAAACTGCAAAATGCCAACAAGTATTGAGTTATTATTATTACAACAGCAGTATGAGTGCACAGTGCTTGTCTTTTTCTGTTTTGCCCCTATCTCTTTCATTTTCTTTCTGAATAGAGGTAGCTCTACAGTACTTTTACAACTGGCTTTTTTCTGGTTCATCATGAGCTTCTCTGGTGAATTGGGAATTTTACAGTTGGGTAGTTAGGATATAATGCATGATCAGGGGACTGCTGAATTACCTAGAGAATTTTGCGGTGTTGAGTTACTCATTATTTCTAGGGGATTTTCTGTTTTTTAAATCTCTGGGTGTTGTAAATGAAAAAGGCTGATTATGATTTCTAAAGAGAAATGGAAAAAAATGGGAGAAAGAAGGCAACAGGGAAAATAAAACATCTTTAGGCAGTACGAGGAAAATGTTCCCTGGAGAGAAACTCTGAACTGATTGCATAAGTTTGTGGTTAGATTGCTCCATGCTGCTCATATGGAAAAGGGACCCAGCTGTACCCTTGCTCCTGAGCGATGACTGGGAGGCAGTACAATGATTGAAGCTCTTGCACACTGCTGCCCCTGCGTCCAGGGAGAGCTGCTCCAAGAACCAGTATAAGAACAGGGTGTTCAGAGTCTGAGCTTCAGGTTCAGACTGGTGGTTGTACAAGACTATTCTGTTCATTAATTTCATGAATATTTATTTAGTGCCTACTATGTGACGGGAATAGAAGTAGACAAAACGTACAACAATCCTATCCTCAGGGAACTTCTATGCAGAGAAGTATAAGCCTTTGTTGTGAATAAAAATCTTGACAGGTTCACTGGATTTTTACTCTTACTTCTCCCCCTACTGAATTGTTTGGATTTTCAATATAATAACCCGAACATTCTCATTGTTTTTTTATTGATACAGCTTGCCATGTTGAAGGCACTTTGGTGCAATGGAAAAAGGACCAAACTTGGAATCAGACCATGTAGATGCCATCCCATTGGCCACTAAGAGGTATGTGAGCTTCAGCTATCACACACTCAGAATCCAGAGAAAGAGGTGAGTTTTTTAATCATTTATATCCCTTCCCTTGCTCTCAGTCTGTATGATTCATGCTCAGTCAGGCAAAGGGAAGGAAATTCTCTTCTCCAGAATTAACTTCAGCATAAAATCATGCCTCCTTTTGTAGCTTGCTCTCATTTCTCTGCAGCATGAATGGTGGGCACCCAGACTTTGTTCTGTCAGACCTTCTTGGATCTGAGATCAGGATGTGCCACTCTGAGAATAATCTATCAGGAAATTAAAACAAAAGCCTATTCAGTGTCTCCCTGCAGTGGGCTGCTCCATCATGTTTGGAATCAGGTGTTTTGGCTAATGAAAGTCAAAGTATTTTCTGCATCTTACAGTAACAGTAAGACTGAACTTGGCTCAAATACTAAAAATAGTTCAAAGTGTAGCAAAGCCTTGTAGATGTCCCAATATCTACTTCTCCTTTTTCTTTAGTAATAGAACTTCCAGACTATAGCTGGGCACATGACCACTCAAAATCAAGGCTGTCTCGCAGTTGAGAGTGGTTATGTGACCAGGATCTGGTGAAAGGGATGTGATTTGAACAACTTTTAAGTAGTGCCTTTAAAGAAAGCACGTTCTGTTTTACACACCACCCCCCAACTTTGCCATGCTGGAATGAGGATGTAGTGGACACATAGCATTGAGGCCTCTTCAACTGCAGACAAACAATGTTCTAATGAGTGGTAAAGCAACATTAAGGAAGGGTTTGGGTCTCCAGCTTCGTGGAGATACCACACTACCTTGGAACTGCCTATATAGATCTTGATTTCTTTCTTAAACCATTGAACTTTATGGCCTCTTTGTTTCTACAGCATAACCTGTATCCCAATTAATACAAAAATAAATGGTTCAGGCAATAAATAGACATAAAAATGTTATACTGTCAATAACTTTCTTTGGCCTATTCTGAAAAGGTAACTAGGCCAATCCAGCAATATTCTATGTGAAAAGTATTTATATCTTTATATATCCATATTTACTAGGAGAATGGGTAGCATTTTAGAAATGACCAATAAGAGTGTGTTTTAAAAAAATATTCCTTCCTTTTCTTTGTTATTTTCTTTAGAGTGAAAGTTTTTAAACTGATGAAAAAAGGAACATAAGATTGAACATTGAATTCACACAATTTTATAAATTCTGAATTGTGATTCTGTCATTAATAGTAACTTTGTTATAATCCATGATCACAGAAAGTCAAACTGAAGTAGAGGAGGGCTGAAAAATGCATAGAGAAGGTGAAAATTGTTGTGTTGTGTATATTCCAGTATTGAATTTCCTGATTTTAGACATTTATTAGCAATAATAATGCATCCATGCGTGCATTTGGTTGCCAAATTTGTTTGTAAAAAGTTGTTTGTGAACAAATAAGAATAATTAAGCCCCTCAAAACTACATAATATCTTGATGAAGATTTTTAAAAACAGTTTGGCTAGCATTTTTTCTGCTTAGAAGTGATGTCACTGTGAAATGTGAGGATAACACTTCATGTGTTACTATCTGTTGTGAAGTGATTTAATAAATGTTTAAACAAGTCATTACCATGTTGACAGTATTTCTTATCATGGAGCTGTAATTCTGGTATTGATTGTCATGCTAGGCTTCCCACCCCCTTCCTCTGCCTTGAAAATGTGAGGACACGTAAGCATGACCCTCAGCGAGTGCTAACAGACTGTATTAGTTATGGATGTCTGTTCTTGAGTCTTCTCTCTCCTGCATCAAAGAAGGAAGCCAATCAGCCCTACTTTCTTTCCTACACTGAGGTTATAGCATGCATGGAAGGGATAAATAGTATTTAGTACATACTCATCTGCTAGGAGAGCACCATTAGACTCAATTAGAGTTAAATTAGATCCTGTGACATTCATTCCTTTAGTTATAATTATTGAGCACCTATTATATGCCAGATAAATAAGGAACTAAACAGGTGCTATTTTTGTCTTCTTGACTTAAAGTCAAGTGATGGATCTGCATCCTTGTTTTCAGCTTCTTATGCTGTGGGTTTTTGCTGAGTGGGTTTCTCTTCCTCTGTGATCCTCAGACTGCTCTACCAAGATCTCTTCCCCATGAGTTCATCAAGGAGAAAAGAGAGCGTAACCTGAGTATGGTGCAGGACGTACAGTTATACAATCTCGGAGATGGAAAGTCTCTTATTTCATCTGATGCTTCCTTTATTTTGAAGATAGGCTCCTAAGTGGATGGCCATTTAATTTCTGCTGCAACACCTTTTAAAGGATTTTATAAAATTTCTTACAATATAAATTCAGTATTTTCCAATTTATTTATATGATCATAAAAGGAAATGAGGTCAGTATGGTACTATCTGATCTTAATGGACCCATATTTAATCCTAGTGATCACCTATTTCTTCCTAAATTCTGGCAACTGAAGAAAATATTTCAAAAGCTTGTTTGGGGACAAGATTTTCAGGCATGGATTTTTGATATCCACCTTTTTGCACCACTGTGAAGCAATGCAGTTGCTTATCTCAAGTTTTCTGTCATCTTTCCCATTCTCCCTATAACTTCAGGGCTGCGCTTTAAGGGTTGTTTTCTATGTCACATATGTTGTCCTTCCCATTGGAGTGTGTCTATTGTATCATGGCCTTTTTCTCCATTCTCTTTGGCTAGCAGGCTAATATATGGCTTTTTCTAATATAGTCCAAGAAAACAGTTTTACTTTAAAATAATTGTTCTCAATCAGGGATGATTTTGTCCCCCCAGGGGTCATTTGACAGTGTCTGGAGATAGTTTTGGTAGTCACAACTGAGGGAGGAGGTGTGACTGGCATCTAGTGAGTAGAGGTCAAGACACTTGCTTAACATCTGACAGTGCACAGGATTTTACCCCACAACAAAGAATTATTTGCCCCAAAATGTCAGTAGTGTTGAGCTTGAGATAATTTGATTTAAAACAGTTCAAATATTTATTCATTTTTATTAAGATGTTTTCTTAAGGATATTTTTTCCTTTGCCTCATTTATACCCAGTTAGAGAAGCTACTGATTATTGAGGCATTTTAGTATGCTTTCTTTCTTCACTGATCTAATTTTTTATAAACACTGGAACATTTGCCTCTACTAGGCATTCTAGGTAATATAAAGATAAATCTTTGTCTCTGGCTATATAGGTAAAAGGTATTTGTGAATTGAAATAATTGTAGTTAAAGGTAAGACTGAGTAATCATGTCAGAGCAGACAAAAAGTACCAGAGGAAATTGGAAGGATTGGTTATTTCTGGCTGGAGGGATATAGAAGATATAAGGGGGTTGGTGGCATTGGAACTGAGTCTTAAAGGATAATTGTGATTTGAACATGCTGAAGTAAGGGAACGGTCGGGAAGGGAGAAAGGAAGAAAGCACATGGAACTGGGGCAGACTCAAGGGACTGTCAATGGTGGCCAAACTTGATTTGAGGTAGAGTGCGTGGAGAGCTGTGGTTGGGAAGGTCTTTGTTCCCTTACCCAGATGTTAATGGAATAGGCCAAATTGTTGTTTGTTTCAAAATATATATACATTGGGATCATTATAACAGTTTTTTTTTTTTTTTTTACTTTTCTAAGCAGAAATTATGTCAAATTTTTGTACTGTATATTGACCAAATCAGAATTTTTAGTTGCAATCTGAAACTGTTTGGTGTTGTCCTGAATTTCCATGAGTATTTTCACTGCTTTTCCATCAGCTGATATTCTTCATAACCAGCAGGGCAGAAACTTTTTCTTTTCTTTCCATTTTTGAGTCTGAAAATTCACCTTGAATATACACATTCTCACAGCTTCAGGGGTTACAATAACCTGAAAATGTATAACTTAGAAGAGGTTTCAGTAATTCATTCCTACAGTTTGGAGTGAAAATAAATTCTAGCCTGAGATAATAAAATTTGATATAGAACATCTTTGGAAATATCCATAAAAATGTGGCAGTACGTGGAGGGGCAGTATATAGCTTTCTTCTTGTGGCCCAGGAGGGTCATCACATTTCCCCGGGCTGGGGGTGGGGGGTAGAGGCTTGATTTAAACTGCTGATTCCTAGACCCCTTTCTATATTGAATATATTGCATTAGAATGGGGAAGGACACAAGAGGAAATTTTCTTTCTTTCATTTTTTCTTCTTACAAGTGCCTTGGGTTATGCTTGCGACACTAAAGTTTAAAAGCTACTGTTCTAGAAGTTGAAAGAGTAAGACTACTCAGGCTGTGGTTAAACATGTGGATGTGATAGTCAAAACATATAAGTAATAAACAGGATTCCAGAAATGTTGTAGCATTGTGTGGATAAGTGAGGCCTAGAAGAGTGGATTGAATTATGTATAGAAAAGTGGTGAAGATGGGAGAAACTAGAGGGAGTAAAAGTGAAAATGTTTGTCTGTGATTAGCATTACTGAGGGAGAATCACTGTAGTTTTTTTTTTTTTTTTTAATGTATTCATTCTACTGTAAAAGTAGAGACATACATGTCTAATTACTAATTACCAAGTCGTTTGGGGGATCAACCTGCACATGATTATAAAGACACCTTGTTATTTTAGGATTCTCAGCACAAGGAAAGTTGAGGACATAAATGCCACTCCTTTTCCTTTTGTTGAGCTAGTAAAAATATTGAGATCATACGAGTTTTCATAGAGATTCCACCTACCTTTGTCCTCTAATGATACAGAACTTTAACATGATGGTTATATAAATGAATTTTTTCCTGTTTTTCCTATTCTTATTCTTTCTGCATAAATTTTATAAATGCTTAACTTGTTTTATGGAGTGTAAACATTTTCCCATTGACTCAGGTATTGTATTTATGTTTTATTCTGTCGTCTTTTAAAGTATGTTTGCACAGAGTGTGACTCTAAGATTGTCAACTGTAAGGGAGTTATGTCTACACAGTTCCTATCATACACAGCTGAGTTCTGAATAAATATTTTTGATGGCAAGGATGGCTGTCTGTATACCTGATTTAAAATGTCAAATTCACCTGCAGTCTGGTAATGTATGGCCTTTACCATACATTATTACTCATTAGCATTGTTTTTTTTTTTTTTTTGCTCTGTAAAATCATGCTGCAGATGCCATTCCACCCTGTGTTGAGATGATTCTATGGACTAATTATTTAAAGCACTTAGCCTGGGAGGTGCCCAATAACTATCACTTCTCCTTTTTTCCATTACCCATGTAATAGAATTGACTAAATTCCTGACCTTGCTCTAGCTCGTGCATTAAGAGTGGAGATTACTTGGACTTAATGTGGAATATTTAAGCACTTTTCACTATTTTCAGTGTTTCTGCCTGTGGACTCCCTCCCTAGAGGAGGCCTATACATTGACCTGCAATGTTCAATGTAGGCAATGCCACGCGACTGGCATTAGCTAATAAAATGTGAACGGAAGTGACGAGTCACTTCTTTGCAGAGGTTTCAGACCCATTGCATGACTCAGTGTTACCTCTGCCATAAGGACAGGCAGTGCTTCAGACAGAAGCTGCTCTATCACCCTGAGTGCAGGGAGACTGCTCTGTGAACCCAGGGCTGAAATAAAACAGACCCACAGTGAACACAAGTCATGAACGAGAAACGCATAACTGTTTTTAGAAATCACAGAGATTCTGTGGTCATTTTATGTCACATAAATAACCCCCACGTGGAGTTTTTTGAGGAATAAGTAGCAAGGAATGCTTGATCAGAGCCCACTGCAAGTTCCACTTTTTATCTTAAGCCTTCCTTAGCTGTGGACATAGGTCATAGGAGTCTCTTTTGCCTCTCAGTCCTTGTCTGGCCTCTTCACTTGGCATCCTGTCATAACTGGCTCTAAAATACAAATTGTTTGCGGGAATGTGTGCTCCTTTGTAATTTCCACAGAGAGGGTATGCACTACATAGTTTCTGCAAACATAGATGTAGAATGTTGAGTAGATGTATTTTACGTTTGAATGTAAAGCAAATTTTGGTGAGTCATTATACCATTGGCAAATGGATACTGCTGGATGTCAGAATGAACAGGAAATGAGACAGTTGCAGAGGCCTAAAAATTTGAGGGAAAGGCTGTTGTTCCCAGAGCACAGGAGAAGTCGTCCTGCTTGAGGATGATTCTATTAACAGTGCCAGGTCTAGATGCTCTTTTAAGGGAGACCACGTTTTTATAGTCTTTTCTGAATTGTCCCCTCAGTGAATCATAGTATTTAACCTAAGTCATTTGGACTATGGCAGTAGAACCCTTCTGAGAATTTAAAGAAAATCTAAATGGAGTTTGAACCAACATTCTTATAAGCAAAATGCTCCCATTCTATTTTAACTAGAAAGAGGGTCATTGAGAAATATTTATTAGCTTGTTAAACTGAGCTGCTTTTGTTATTTCTAGAATGAGTCATAAAAGTGTTCAAAATTTCACAGAATTCCACCTATCATTTAACACAAGGGATTAGAGCACTTTTTATTTCTTTTCCTAAAGCAAGGGTTTTCTCTAGGCGCCAATACATCTTAAAGATTTCTCCATACCTTAAGTGTGGATGAATTTAAGGGTAATTACATATTTTTTATGTTAGATTTTTATGAGGAAGTACCTGGCCAAATGGATATATCTTATGCTCATTTCACAGAGACTGATGAATACTATCCTAACTGGATAAATTCTTAATGATTTGTCTTTCACTGTTTATTCATTCAGAAATATAGATTAGATTCTGACTCTGCATCAGGTGCCATGAACATTGCGTGTCACCATAGTGAAAGAACAGCTTATTTGGGGGCATGTATTCAGCTTTCATCATTTGTGATAAAATCTCTTGAAAGTTCTTTTCAACTTGGAATGCTTATTTTAAAGTGGTAATGTAGCAAAATAACAGTGATTAAAACAAAAACCTAAACAATAAACCATATATTTTGCATTATGCAGACCAGAATAATTCGGTTGCACAAAGGTGTTATTGATCTAAATTATTAAACTAAAGTCAGCTGTACTAGTTTATGGGTATTGAAACCCCAAGCAAACAGAATGCTAAAGTAGCAGCAGTATGAACAAGAGAAACTAGAGTACATTTTTGGATATGCTCTAAGAGGGAGATTCTCAAATGGAAGAGATGTGGGCTGTTTGGCTGTTTGGTCTGCATTGATCTCTCCCTTGGATTTGCTGGAAGTGACATTTTATCATATTGTTAAGTCTCTCCTATAACAACCTATTTTTTTTTTTTTAAAGAATGGCTACCCTACTTAGTAAATCTTAAATTTTCCTAAAATTTTCCTACAGTTCGGGATTCAAGCTTTAAATTCATTTGCCAACAATTGCTATCGGTTGCCTGGATCATAGTATTGAGAAGAACTCTGAGGTTATGTTATGTTTAGACTCAGCAGGAAAAAAGGGTCCTGGTAAACGAATGATGTTTACCATGTTTGGTGAGAGAGAATTGTTGTGACATATTGAAGGAGTATTGTTAATATCATAAGTACCATTTTGCTGTCTTTATCTTAGAACATTTTATTATTGGAAAATCATTATATAGAATTAGAATTTTTTTACTTTCCCATATTCTCCAGGAAAGATTACAAGGTGATTTCTTCCTTGAATCATTACTGTAGTCTTATTTAATATTGCTAAAATCTCATTTAGTTTCCAAGATGTTGGTGTACCCCTGTCTTGGGAGGATTTCAAGTGGCAGTTTACTAAGGAGGTATATGAGACTATAATCAAGACCCAAAGAGAAGATTGAAAAAAATCCTGAAGGAAAGAAATACTCATTTCTTGATAACATTGCTCACTACTTACTATGGATGTGAGTTGTGATAGTGATGGGAATTGGGGAAGGTTTAAAATAAAAAGGGATTTTCAATGATATGTAAAGTTGAACAAATTAGATTATATAAATTTATGTGAAAACTTACTCCTGAGTAAGATATTGAGATATTCCTACCAGCAATGCCAACATGCTTCATGAGGTCAATAAGGGCTAATAAAATCCATAAGCAGATTTGTATCACATTACTCTGGTGATCCCATGAATCAGTTCTTGTAGAAGGATCCCAAGTACCGATGATTCTGTTGATGTCTCATTCTCACTGCATATTTTTTTGCTCCTTTATAAATTCCCACTTCTCTTGAAGGGAGGTTGAATTATGCTAGGCATAATTTATCTTATATTCTAGTTTTAAGGTAATTCACTTACATCTCATTTGCATATTTTAATTTAATGAACTTTTTTAATGACATGTAATTTACAGCAAAGTGCAGAAATTATACACCTTGATAAAATTTCACTAATTTCCATGGGGATACACCCTTGGAACCACCCCACAGACGAAGAAAGAAAATACTATCAGTGTCTCCTGGTAATATATACCAGTCCCTCCTCACCTGTAGTCCTTCATTCTCTCAGAGGTAACCAACTATCTGATTTCAAATATCATAGATTTTTCTGTTTTGAACTTACATGTCTGGCAACTTTTGAACAATATTATGTTTGTGAAGTTCATCCTTGCTTTAATGTATAGAACTAGTTTACTTTTTTCTTTGCTCTATAAATTTCCATTTATGAACATTCTAATACATTTGTCCATTTTACTATTGATGAGCATTTCAGTTGTTTTCACTTTTGGCTATTGTTAATAATGCTGTTATAAACATTCTTAAGCTTGTCTTTCAGTGTACCAGATATGTATCCAGAAGTAGAATAGACACAGGAGTGGAATCTGTGTGTCATAGAGTATGCATATGTTTAGTTTAAATAAAAACTACTAAATAGTTCTCCAGAATGGTTGAACCAGCTTATACTTCCAAGAGGAATATACTACTTCCAGTTTCTCCACATCCTTACTAACAATGACAATTGTCAATCCTTCTAACTTTAGCCTTCTTGTGGCATGTAATGGCATTCCATCGTGGGTTAAATTTGCATTTCCTCCATTACTGATGATAATGAGCACCCTTTCCTGTTTGGGTATCCTCTCTTGTGAAGTGTATACTTCCAATATTTAAATTGAGTTTTTGTATTTTTATATTAATTTGTACAATATTTTAGGTATTTTGTGTTCAAGTCCTTTGTCATTTATATGTATTACAAATGTTTTCACCTGCTCTGTGGCTTGCATTTTCACTCTCAATAGCATATTTGGATTTTAAAAGTTAATTAATTAAAGTATAGTTGACTTAACAATATTCTATTAGTTTGAAGCATACAACATAGTGATTCCACATTTTTACAGGTTACACACCATACAACATTATTATAAAATACTGACTATGTTCCCTGTGCTGTGCACTACATTTCTGTGACTTATTTATTTTATAACTGGTAGTTTGTACCTCTTAATCCCCTTCACCTATTGCACCTCTCCTGTGACCCTTCTCCCCTCCAGTAACCACTAGTTTGTTCTCTGTGTTTGTGAGTCAATTTGTTTTGTTGTATTTGTTTGTTTTGTTTCTTAGATTCCACATATAAGTAAAATCATACAGTGTTTTTCTTTCTCTGACTAATTTTACTAAGCATAATGCCTCCCAGGTCTATACATGTTGTTGCAATGGCTAGAATTCATTCTTTTTATGGTTGAATAATATTCCATTGTAAATATATACCACATCTTTTTATCCATTCATCTGTTGATGGGCAGTTATATTGCTTTTGCTATTGAAAATAATGCTGCTATGAACTGGGGTGCATATATCTTTTCAAATTAGTGTTTTTGTTTTCTTCATATAAATACACAGGAGTGGAATTGGTGGAGTGTATGTCCTATTTTTAATATTTTGAGGAATTTCCATACTGTTTTCCACAGTGGCTCTATCAATTGACATTCCCACCAACGTTGCGCTAGCATTCCCTTTTCCCTACATCCTTGCTAACGTGTTATTTCTTGTCTTTTTGGCGATAGCCATTCTGACATGTGTGAGTTGATTGTTCATTGTGGCTTTTACTTGCATTTCCCTGATGATTAGTGATGTTGAGCATCTTTTCATATGCCTGTTGGCAATCTGTAAGCATTCTTTGGAAAAATGCCTATTCAGTTCCTGTGCCCATTTTTTAATCCGATTTTTTGTTTTTTTCGTATTTAGTTGTGTGAGTTTGTCTTATGTTTTGGATAGTAAGTCCTTATCAGACATGTTGTTTGCACATATATTCTTGATGAGTCTGGCTAAAGGTTTATCAGTTTTGTTTATCTTTTAAAAAAATAGCTCAGTTTCATTGATCTTTCCTTCTCTGGGGTTTCTATTTCATTTATTTTTGCTTTGGTATTTATTATTTCCTTTCTTCTACTAACTTTGGGCTTTGCTGCTCTTTTTCTAGTTCCTTTAGGTGGAAAGTTTGGTTGTATATTTGACTATTTTCTTGTTTCTTGAGGTAGGCCTGTATTGCTATAAATTTCCCTCGTAGAACTACTTTTTCTGTGTCTCATAGATTTTGGGAATTTGTGTCTATAATTTCATAATCTCAAGGTATTTTTTAATTTCCTCTTTGATTTCATTGTTGACCCATTGGATTTTTTAGTAGCATGTTGTTTATTTTCCATGTTTGTGGGGTTTTTTTTTTTTTTCAGTTTTCTTCCAGTACTTCTAGTTTCATACAGTTTTAGTCAGAAAAGATGTTTGATATGATTTCAGTTTTCTTAAATTTATTGAGACTTGTTTTGTAGCCTAGCATGTGATCTATCCTGGAGAGTGTTTCATGTGTGCTTGAAAAGAATGTTTATTCTGCTGTTTCTGGATGGAATGTTCTGTAGATATCTAATAGTTTCATCTGTTCTAATGTGTATTTTCTTTTCTCTTTGCTGTGCAAAAGCTTTTAAGTTTCATTAGGTCCCATTTGTTTATTTTTGTTTTTATTTCCATTTCTCTAGGAGGTGGGTGTGATTTATGTCATTTGAGGCCAGTATTTTCTTATAGAGTTTTTGTCTAGAAGATCTATCCGTTGATGTAACTGAGGTATTAAAGTCCCCTGATATTATTGTATTACTGTTAATGTCTGCCTTTATGTCTGCTAAGATTTGCTTTATATATTTAGGTGCTCCTCTGTTAGTTGCATATATTAGTGTTAAGAATGTTATATTTTCTTCTTGGATTGACTCCTTTTTCATTATATAATGCCCTTATTTGACTTTTGTTGTAGATATTTTTTTAAAGTCCATTTTGCCTGAAATGAGTATTGCTACTCTAGCTTTCTTTTTGTTTCCATTTTGCATGGAATCTCTTTTTTCATTTCTTTACTTCAGTCTGTGTGTACTTCTTTAGCTATGAAGTGAGTCTCTTGTATGCAGCACATACATGGGTCTTGATTTTTTAGCCATTTAGCCACCCTGTATGTTTTGATTAGAGCATTTAGTCTATTTACATTTAAAGCAATTATTGATAGGTAGGTACTTTTTGCCATTTTGTTACTTGTTTTCTGGTTATTTTTGTACTTCTCTTCTTTTTCTTTTAGTCTCTTGTGGTTTGATTATTTTCTTTAGTGTTATATTTAGGCTCCTTTATCTTTGTTTTTTGAGTATCTATTGTAGGTTTGTGGTTTGTGGTTACCATGAAGTTCATATATATCTATATCTGTCTGTCCCTATCTATCTGTTTTAAACCAACAGTTATTTATGTTCACATTCTAAAAGCTTTAACTTTTTCTCTCCTGCCTCACATTTTATGTTTCTGATGTCATATTTTACGTCTTTGTGTGTATTCCTTAACTCTTTATTGTAGTTATAGAAGATTTTATGACTTATGTTTTCTAACCTTTGTACTACCTTTTTCAAATTGTTGATCCACTGACTTTACTATATATTTGCCTTTACCAGGGATATTTTTTTCCTTCATATGTTTTCTTATTTCTTTTTATGACCTTTTCTGTTTCACTTAAAGAAGACCCTTTAACATTTTTTTGTGAGGTCAGTTTAGTGGTGATGAACTCTCAGTTTTTGCTTGTCTGGGACACTCTTTATCTCTCCTTCAATTTTGAATGATAAACTTGTCAGGTAGAGTATTCTTAGTTACAGTTTTTTGTTTTTTGGTTTTTTTTTCTTTTCACCACTTTAAATGTATCAAGCCATACCCTTCTGGCCTGCAAAGTTTCTGCTGAAAAATCAGCTGATGGCTTTATGGGAGTTCCCTTGTATGTAACTCTTTGTTTTTCTCTTTCTGCTTTTAAAATTCTCTCTTTATCTTAAACTTTTGGAATTTTAATTGTGATATATCTTGGTGAGGCTTTCTTTGCATTCATCTTGTTTGGGACTCTCTGTACTTTCTGGATCTGGATATCTCTTTGGGTTAGGAAAGTTTTCAGCCATCATTTTCTCAAATATGCTTTCTGCTCCTTTCTTTTCTCCTTCTGGGTGGGGCCACTATAATGTGCATGTCAGTTCACTTGATGTTGCCCCAGAGATCCCTTAAGCTATTCTCATTAAAAAGAAAACATTTTTTTTTCCTATTACCGTTCAGATTGGGTGATTTCCACTATTCTGTTTTCCAGGTTGCTTATGCATTTGTATCACCTAGTCTGCTGTTGATTCCTTCTAGCGTATTTTTATTTCAGTTATTGTATTCTTCAGCTCTGATTGGTTCTTTTTTCATAATTTTCTAATTCTTTGTTGAAATTCTCATTGTGTTCCTTTATTCTTTTCCTGAGTTTGGTGAGTATTTTTATGGCCATTGCTTTGAACCCTTTATCAGGTAAATTACTTAGCTCTGTTTCATTAGGTTTGTTTGTTTGTTTGTTTTTCTTGGATTTTATCTTGATCTTTTGTTTGGAACATATTCCTCTGTCTTATCATTTTGTTTGGCTTTCTCTGTTTGTCTCTATGGTTAGGTGTAACAAGCTACTTATCCCAGTCTTGAAAGTGTGTCCTTGTGTGGGGGTTGTCAGCCCCACTGGTTTCCAAAACCAGCCAAGGGAGCTCATCTTCCTGATGCTGGATCTCAGGGCTGGGGTTCCCAATGTGGAGCTTGAACCTCTTGTTCTTTATGGAGGATCCCCAAGCTCATGGTATCCCCCTTCTCCTCTGGGTCACCTGTAGGGCATGTGAGTCCTGACTAGATTGCTTCTCTTCCCCTCCTACCCATCTCAGAGTGTTTTTTGCTTTACATCCTTAATTGTAGAAGAGCCATTCTGCTATTCTTCAGGTTGTTCTCGGAGAGAATTGTTCTGTGTGTACTTATAGTTTTGGTGTATTCATGGGAGGAGGTGAGCTTAGGGTCTTCCTACTCCACCATTTTGATCCCGCCTTCTACAGATCTTTATTTTAAAGTAGTTCAATTTTCTTTATCTCTTTTTTACAGTTAAGGCTTTTGAGCCCGTTTAAAGAAATCTTTGTTCAAAGTGTAAAGATATTCTGTTATTTTCTAGATTCCTTATTGTGTCTTGCCTTTGTCATTTCGATGCATGATATGGAAGTGAATTTTGTTCATGGAATAAGGTAGAGATCAAGAATTACTTTTTCCTTGTATAGATATACAAATGAATTAGTACTATTTATTGATAATACTGTTCTTTCCCTACTGCTTTGTAGTGCCATCTTTTTTATGAGTTATGTGGTTATATTTGTGAGTTTACTTATAGACTCTTCAACCTGTCCCAGTGGTCTGATTGTCTGTCTCTGTGTCAACACCACACTGTCTTAATTGCTGTAATTTAATAAGTTGAAATCTGGTAGTAAGTCATGCTGGTATACTTGACTATCATAGTATTTCAGGGTTTGTAGTGAAAGTTTATAAAGTCAGAACTTTATAAAATGCTGCCTACATCATTAAATTTTCACTGTGACATCATTTTCATATCTGCGTAACAGTAGATTTCTGAGTTATAATCTATTTCATAAAGCACTTTTTAAAATCGAAGTATAGATGATGTATGATATAAGTTATAGGCGTACAATATAGTGATTCTGTTTTTAAAGTTATACTCCATTAATTGTTATTATAAAATAATTGCTGTATTCCCTGTGTTGTTCTCTTGTTGTATCCATGTAGCTTATTTTATGCATAAGTTTGTACCTCTTAATCCCCTACCCCTAAATTGCCCCTCCCCACTTCCCTCTCCCCGCTAGTAGCCACTAGTTTGTTCTCTATATCTGTGAGTCTGCTTTTTCTTTGTTATAGTCACCATGTTGTTATATTTTTTAGATTCCACATATAAGTGATATCATACAGTAAAAAAAAAAAAAAAGTTATTATGAGAAATGTTTACTTTTATAAACACTACCTAAATACTATTGCTGCTACTACTACTATTATTACTAATGTCATAATGAAAGTGGGCTTTATGAACATTTTGAAAGAAAAATATTGCAAGGAATTTAGCCAAGTCCCTAAATGTGTCAATATATTTTTCATTCAAATAAGAGCTAAAAATGTCTACTGCACAGTAGTCCATCCAAAGCTTTTTCATTCCTACTTAATGTATATTCTATGAAAGTACTGAAAATCCATAAATAGTATGCAGGATTTATTTGTTAGTTTAATAGGTATGTTATAACAGTATCTCAAGTTTGTGACCAAATCTCAACTAGCTATTTTTCTTTGCTGAAAATATTGTGGAGAAAAAAAAAAATCATTATGTTCCTATTAGCTGTTTGAAAAAGTTCAGCCTTCCGTGTGTATGGTTTCTCTGTATAACACTTGGTGGAATTGTAATGCTTTTACTGTTACCTCTAAATATCATTACACCTTAGAGAATTTGCAGAGTTATATAACACTGTGATTAAACAGAATCACACCCCTTTCATAGCACAGACTACAACTTTTACTGATGTAGAAAATGCAGAATCCCAAGGTCTCCATCTGTCTTACCTAAAGTTTATAGGAAGGAAGAAAGATGAACCAACTGATGAAAAGAAATTAAGGAAAACCCCTCTTGCAGTACAAATGAGAAAATGGACAAACATAAATCAGACTTTCCTAGCTTCACTTAAAATCCTTTTTAACCCACAATATTTTCTTTAGTTCTTGGCTTATTGCCATGAAGGAATGCAGAACTTGAATGCAAATTGATTATTAAAAAGATAGAAATTTAATTTGGAAATGAGCAAGGTAATTAAAAAAGGACAAGAATATTTCTAATCCCTGAGATTTTCAGAGGAGTGAACTAAACCAGATTTGTAGATCATGTGGCTGTGGATCATATGGTGCTTGAGTGGGAAAAAAATACAGAGGGGAAAAACTATTCTTTGTTTCAGGGATAAAAAAGTTCTTTTTCATAGTTGACATTTCTGTCACACTTGAGTTACTGAAGCAAACACCTCTTTCTTCATTAATAATGAAAGGAGTTAGCATCAAAGCTCAGCTATTTAAGCAGTACAGCAGACATCACTTATACAGGTCAGTTACAATTTCTAATAATTAAAAACAAGGAGGAACAATGTTCATAGTCTCACTGTCTAATTTGGTAATTTTCACACATTACAAAACTGAGACTTGAGGATGAGTGCAAAGAGTATGCAGCCCTGGCTGACACATCCAGAGTTCCTGTGAATGCAGCTGGAGAAGTCACTGACCTTCATCCCGGAGCTGACACCCCCCTTCTGGAGAGCAAACTTACCTTTTACCTACATCTCAGAAAATTCACCTGTCATGATTATGTCTTTGTTGTTTAATGCCTGGTCTTATTTCACATTGGAGAATCAACAAGTATTTGATGAATAATTATTGGCCTGCTATGTTTTTAAATTCCATTTTCAAGTTTCTACTTTTACTTCCTAAGATGGCATTTACTTTCATAATCCTTTGCTAATTATGTAGGTTATCAGATGCTCTAATAAGAGAGACAGTGACAGGTCTGCTTCTAGTTTAGGTGATCTCTTCAAAAATATCCTTCAAGTACACAGAACTGCTGCAACTCAGTGTTTCAATCTTAAGAGTATGGACTTATAGGGAAATGTCATCAACTATATTTTTATGTAGAATTGACCATTATTTATTTAATTTTTATTTATTCCTGTGTGTGTGTATATTTTCATGTATGTATTTTGTTGCTCATAAAGGAGTCAGTTTGCTCAGCTATGCCCTGTATCTAGCACTAAGGAGATAGGGTAAGGGATGGTTATGTCTGGATGAGCCTAACTTTTACTTTTTCAATTGGACAGATTACCAAAACTGGGTTGAGAAGGCACCCTGGACTTTTTCGTATTCATTTGCAGGGAGTGTTCTTTTTATGTACTTTTTATCCTTCATCCTGACCCTGCTACTTTGGAAAGGTCAGTTTAACTTCTCATGTACTAGATTTCTTTGGTAATGTTGTTTTGTAACTTCTGTCATTGGTGATCTGTGATTGCTGTCAGTTATCTGAGAAGTATGAATTCACCAATGGGAAACAATTTTTAAATGTGTGCTTCCCATGTTTATGTGAAACCTCCCACAAATTCATTTAACTTTAACTTTTGTTTCTATAATGGGAAAAGTTGTGATTTCCTTGTATTCATGATTTAAGAAAGCAATATGACAGCAAACTAAGATTTAAATAGGACTTCAAAGGAGAGGAAGGCAGTTCACAGGAAGACGAAAAAGAGCAAATGTTTGGTAAACAAATGTTTGCTGGGCCATAAGGAACAGTGGGACACAGAGAGGAATTATAACAGGTAGACGTTGCTTAAGTTCTTCCCTGCCTATCACACCTGGTTCGTATTATGCTGTTATTATCTGTGGTGATAGCTCCCTTTCTGGAACAGGTCCTCTGTGTAAATTCTTTTAGGCAGTTAGGAGGAAGGTCAAATGTTCTTCCTGAGTATTTTGGGCCTTGACTGTTTTCAGCTCAAAATAATTTGCATGCCAAAGTGGCCCATCTTGAGGAGGCCTGCCCTGAACCCCATCACCAACTTCATGTTTCAAGAGCTTGAGACTTAACGCAAACTTTCTAGTGAGAGGCATTGCAAGTTTCAAACTTGGGCCCACGTGAGGCCAAAGCCCAGGATCTTTTCCACTGTGCTAGAGGACGCCACATGACTCACCAGGGAGTAAGAAATTATCAGAATTGATTTGGGACTCTAGACCGTGGTTCTCAGACTTGGCCTCATACTAGAATCATCTGAGGTATGGGCTCCATACCAGATCAATTAAATTTGAATTTTTTAGGGGAGGGGCTGGGTATATTTTAAAAGGTTAGTAGATAAACATAATGATTTGCAGCCAAGCTGAGAATCATTGCTCTACGTGTATTTAAGTCCTGCCTCATTTTCCTCCTCCTTTGCCCTCAGCTGGTGAATTCTGTCTGTAGACTCAAGACTGTTCCTGCGCCTATGCCAACCACAATACAGACAAAAGCCTGAGCCTCATTGCTTAGTGAGGTGACATAGGTACATCTACAGATGTTATAAGTGATAGGAAATCTGGCTCTTCCTGGCTTAAGCAAAATAGTGTTTATTGGCTCTTTAAAGTTTTCTGGTATTAAACGTAGCTTAAATCGGGGTTCACACTATGTCACGTGGGCTCATCTCTGGACTTTGCTTCCTCTAGAGTGACACATGCTTAGTATTATTATCAATGCCCTTGTCCAGTAAAAGAAATGTCCCCAGTAGCCAAAATCCAAGTCCTAGAATTGAGTCTGTTGGGCTCTGATTGGCCTCACTTGAGGCCTGTCCATCCTGCAACATCCTCTGTAGACAAGGGGTTCTCTGTGTGGGGTTTGGATTATTTTAGGCCACCATCTCTATCTCTGCAACCTGAAGGAAGAATCAACTTTAACCTCAGCAGGGAGCTGGGAATACAGAGAAGTGGTGGTTCTAAAACAAGATTAGAATACAATTGCCTTCAAAAAAGGAAAAGAATCCATTCGAGCTAATCTTCAGTGTGCACAGCATAGTCACATGAGGACATTTAAAAATATACCCAGCTCTCCCCGCCCCAACTAAGAGATTCTGACTGAACCCTTGTTGTGTACTCAGCCTCGAATTGTACCATCTCCTTTCTATATTTTCTCACCATTATCTGTATCCTTTCTGGGACTGACTCCCAACAATAAAATCCAGCTTACTTGGCTGGGAACTTAAATCACTGCTTAGGTTTTGTTAGCTCTTTATGATGAAAACCAGAGCAAAACAAAAACTATTGTACTGAATAATCTTTTGAAGATGATTAGTGACAAACAGAACTACCAAACCAAGTTACTCAGGCCGATTCATCTACCAGGTTTAGAAATTGATTTCTCATTAAGAATTTGATTAAATCCTTTTGGCTTTCTGGACCTCAAGTTTCTTATCTATAAAGTAGCAAAGTGAGACTGTATGATTCTAAAATCTCTTCCAGCTATAAAGTTCTATAAATTCATCCTAACTTCATTCCATCTGGTCTGTTTTTTTTGTTTGTTTTGAACAATTAAAACATATACTTAATGATATTTAAGTGTCACGGAGGGTGATTATATAGTATCCCTATTTTCCTAGGACCGTCCAGTTTCTCACCTTTGTCTCCATGAAATTGTTAATTGTGCCATGGTTATTCTTAGAAGCTTTCTGGTTTGGATGAGGAACTATGTGGTCACTGTGGGGACCATGTTTTGTGAGAAAACATAGTATCTTGCTTATACTACTAACATAAATGTCTTAGAAAATTTACTCAACTTTTTTAAGACCACTGTGTGTCAAACTTGTCTGATGCTAATTATTGCCTGGGGACCCCCAATCCAGATTGGCTGCTTTGACTTTCTAGTGGAGAGAGGCCTAGTAGTTGTTATTTTTGACTAGTATCGCAGATGCATCTTAAGATCAAGATCTTAAGAATATGAATGTCTGGGAAGCACTGTTTTAGACTATGAACAATTTTTGTTGTATTGAATAGAATACAGTCTGAAAGAAATTTTGTTTATAAGGATATTGGATAAAATTTTAAATTGCACAATAAAAATCCATTTAAAATGTAAAATAAATTTTTGTACTGGCAAGTATCTACCTTTGTACTCTGTGAGTAGATTTATATTTAGGGGGACTGAGTTTACTAAAAAAATAAACTTGAAACTCAAGTACACAGTAAAATTATTGAATTTCCCAGAATGCATTAGTTCTTTTTTGATAACTTGAATTTATCGGCATTAATTCTTATGGTAAGAAATAGTGTCAAATATATATGCTTTGTTCTAATGATTTACATGAAAATGATTAGAACTATATTTACCTACTTTTTCAGTTTTTCTAATATTAAATATGAAAATATACATTCACTTTAAACTTGTTAGAAAACAATTTGGAGCATCTCTGTACATTTTAACAACACAAATTATTTTGCCATTGATGTGATTCTCTCAAACTGTAAATTTTGTCACTTTTGCCATGAAGTCACAAGTCTGTCACATTTCTCTGTGATTGACAGGGAGCCCTTGATTTAGGCCAGCTGTTGGGGTGCTGTGCACTTACTGCTGAAGCTTTCTGGAGTCCTTGGCTATCACATTTTCATAGAATGTGAATTCCTTTCTGTGTGCGTACATGTTGTACAGAGAACAGAAGAGCTCACAGCAGCCCCTAAACGGCATCTGTTCTTTATAGTGAGATGAAGAAGCTGCAGAAGGTTTGTGGAAACTTGCTGAAGCTTGTTGTCACTTAGCAGGAAGTGTTTAGAAGTTTGCAAAGAACAGAATTACAATTTGTCAAATGTTGCAAACTTTGCAGTGAGCACACAATGTTTGATTTCACCGTTGCTCTAAATAGGATTGCATTTTATATACTTTCAAAATGACCAACTTTCTTTTTTGGTAAAATACTAAAAATTCCAACACAGGAATTCACAGTCACTCAGGTGAGACACTTTCTTCTTTTGCTTTTACTTTTCTTGGCTTGTTGGGGGATGGTGAGAGGTGGAGGGAGTGGGGCAGTAGGGTCAGTGAGAGAGAGGGGCAATATTGTAGAAGCCACAGTTACAGCAGTCCTGGCACCTGCCTTGCTGACTGGGATGAAGAAAGGTTGTGTGTGTGTGTGTGTGTGTGTGTGTGTGTGTGTGTGTTTTAAGTTACATACTTTACTTTCAGGCTTACAAGAAATTCTTGAAGAAGCCAATGAAGTGCCGGAGTCAGTGTTTTATCATGTAAATCTGAGGGACCTTTTCTGATTATTCTTAAGAAGAGTCTTAATTTTGAAACTTGGTTGAAAATTGATGCTGTCTGGGTTAAACTGGGCCTGCTCTGTTGTTTACCCAGGGCAAACTGGAAAGGAGGAGAGCATGATTTCTGTAGGTCTCTCGCATACTTGTTCTAGAGCTGGTATAAATGACCATTTGATGAGTTGTTTCAGAGGAACTTTGTAAGCACCCCAAGAACTGATGAAGAAACTCATTAATTCCTCAGGAGCATTACCTCCCTTAATGAAAGGAAAATAACCTATTGGCTCCTTAACAGTAATCAAATGAAATGCAGATACATCTAGGCTTTCGTTTGCAATCACCATTTATAGGAGGCCTCACTTTTTACCATTAAATCTAACCAGAAACTCTTACAAAGCAGTTTAATTGTAATGTGAATCCTCTTTTCCTATAAAGATTTCATTCTAATTAGGGATTACCTTATCAAATAATTTGGAAATCTTACCAAGAGTCTATCATAAAAATTAAGTTTCAAGCTACCAACTTGATATCACTGAATGAAGAATTAGGAAGAACACATAATTGTCATTTGCACCATACACATACAATAGGCATAAATAACCTCAAAAGCATAGATAACAAAAAAATATAAAATAATTAGAAAGTGATACATTTTGAGTACTTATTACCTTTGTTTACAATTACTTTAATTATAAATTTATGTAATTTAATTTTTAATAATGGCTGCTTAGCAACTAGCTGCAAAATTTCTGAAAATTTAACAATTGCTCTCACAAACCAGGTCTAGCACACCACTGCCTAATCTTTTTAAAGCTGCCACTCTCAACTTCAAGCATTTCTTTTATGATGAGATCCTTGTATCTATGGATAGCCTTGCCCACTAGTTAAATCTCCAGCGTCTTCCGTATCTTCCACTTGGAATAACAAAATCTCAAGTAATCTATTATACTTCTCTTACAACTAATGTGTCAAATATAATATCAAATCCACAGTTTTGACCCTGCCCACCCAATACTAAGTCTTTCATTCTTCCCCATGTATGTTAAGTATTATCATCTTTCTTCCCATTCCAAAATTCTTAGCTTTGCAAAATGTAATCATATTAAAGTTGCAGCTTGTTTGCCTTAATCTCCTCCAAAACCAAAACCTGGCAGTCACTTTAAAAGAAACACCAGACTTCTTCTCAAACGTTGAAGAATTATATGTTTTTTTAATATAAATGTCCTTAACCCACCAGGAAAAAAAAAGTAATTGTAGTTTACCATCTGTGTCCAATTGACCCTTTTCATTATTTATAAAAGTATATAAATAAAAATATACTGAAAACTAGAAGAAAAGTGAAAAACAACTTTATTGGAAATTTGAATACAAATTTAAATAGAACAGACCTCTTTGTGTCAAGTAAATTTTGGATTCAAACATCAGAAATGATGAGAGCATGCTGTCTTACATCTTCTTAGCTTAACCAGATAATCCAGAGTTTTGTTGCAAGTGTTATATGATGAAGTCCTTTCTGTTGAATGACAAGAACACTATTATTTCCTTTTTGTCTTCAGAAATATGTTGTTCATTAAGGACATTATTATTTAAAATCTCATATTCTGAGATCTCACTTCTGATTTCACTATCACCATTATAGTGTAGAATGCTGTCTCTTTGCATTCATCTTCTGATTCATCTAATAATGATGATGTGTCTTCCTCTGTAAACCTTCTCTTTGCCATTGTGGAAAGAAAATGAAAAGTTCTGAATTTTCAGTTTGTTCAAGGAAAGCTAAAAATATACCAGAAAGGTGGGTATCTCCATTTTCTTCACAGCTTTTTGAAAGATAATTCTATATTTGAGTAATTTAGTAAGAAAACGGAAATGATGATCGATTCCTCTGTGGCATCTTGTTCCTAGTTGATTCTGTTATTCTTTTGTTTTCTTTTTACTTGAGTCTTTTCTTAAGCGTAATTGAGAATAATGGATAAATAATAATGACATAATTACTAGGTTACTAAACTAGCAAAATGTTTCTAAGTATAGGAAAATAAAATCACTGAGAGATCTCATAATGTATCTTGTTAAAAGGGCCCAATTGTCCAATAAGTTTTATTCTGTATATATATTTTTAAATTTTATTTATTTATTTTTGGCTGCATTGTGTCTTCATCGCTGTGCGCTGGCTTTCTCTAGTTGCGGCGAGTGAGAGTTACTGTTTGCTGCAGTGCACGGGTTTCTTATTGCAGTGGCTTCTTTTGTTGCGGAGCATGGGCTCTAGGTATGCGGGCTTCAGTAGTTGTGGCCTGCGGGCTCTAGAGCACAGTAGTTGTGGTGCATGGGCTTAGTTGCTCCACAGCACGTGGGATCTTCCAGGAACAGAGATCGAACCCGTATCCCCTGCATTGGCAGGCCTGTTCTTAACCACTGCACCACCAGGGAAGTCCTTATATTCTTTAAATAAATAAATTTTATCTTTGTTCTTTGGAAGAATGAATGAGTATTGTAATATCGATCCCGTTCAAAAAAGAAAGTTGAAAACTAAGTTGGGTCCAATAGAGCCTATAGTATGACAAAAGTAAAGGTTTTGTTAAAATATAACAAAACTCTCCTACAGGAGTTCTATGCAGTTTCGCTGAATCCCCATTTGGACAGTTACCTCCCCAATCTCCCACTCATGGCTGCTTCTAAACTTTCTTTTCTCTTTTCACTTACGTAGCTGCCCTGCTCAATCCTGCTTTCCTTGAATCTGTTTTACACCATGCTCCAGACATAAGATCCTCCATTCTGAGTGAACCCTGAGCAAATAATGCTGTTTTGTATCCTCTTCTTTTCTTTGGAAATCTAACTCACCCTCCTAAACACGCATAGCCACACATGTACAATTCTAGTAAATCAAATTATTTAACTCAAGATGTCTGTTTTCTCAGCCTTAGATTGAATCCATCATTCATTCCTTCATATTTGCCCCCGTCCATTTTCACAACTGCTTCCTGCTTCAGGGTCTTAGTCCTTACAGCTGAGATTCCTAATTATCCCTGGTACACTTACTTACTCTTTCCATTCTCCTCATCTACCCTCTCCTGGATTTATTTTATCATCTACAAACTTTGTGGATTCACTTTGTCAAGACATCACTTTTATCAAGTTACTCTATCACTTGAACACTTGCATAGGTTTTAAGATGAACCACAGGCTTAACACCAGGGTCAGCTTCATGGATGTGTGGTCTGTGCAGTCACACATGACCTGCACTGATCCTATGTTTGGTTTCATACTCTGCCGTCACTGTCTTGAAGTTCTTAGTAATTTTGAGCGAGGTGCCCCAAATTTTCATTTTTGTACCGGGCCCCACAAATTATTTAACCAGTCCTTCTTGGCATTGGAGGCCTTCCTAAATTCACCCCACCTTAAGCAGTTTTCTTGCTAGTCTCACTTTTTCTCATTCTCACGCCAAAGTTTTGTTCACACTATTCATAATAGGTACATGATAAACACTTGTTACATGAATAAAATATCATTTGGAAAATTTACTACGTATTTTTAAAAAGTCAATTATTAGGATTTCCTCTTTTACAGTGTTCTCTGAAAAACAACATTTCAGAACCTTTCTTTTTCTTTGAACATCCTTTGTGAATATTTTTTATTAGTTGTCCTACCCATATGTATTAGTTTATACTTGAGATAAGTATAAATAAAGTTGGAGGAGTGTTTTGGGTTCCCCAATTACATATCAAAGTTCTGTTCAGGAACTAGAGCTGAATTTCTTTGTCAATTAATAAGGAACATCCAGTGATAGCATTCTGTCTGTTATCTTAGAAAGCTTATTGCTTTTCCTTCATTGTTAGGCAGGCAAGACATAATTTGAAATTCATCTGACCCTATTAGAATAAACCATGAATCCAAGGTTAAGTTAGAAAGAACTTGATTTCTCAGTATTCAGAGGCGGATTGTTACCAGATTGGGATATTTCACTAGAAGAAAATATAAGCTACTCCCATGATAAAGGCAGTTGAGTGTAGTGGCAAGGTGAGTTACCCTGCTTCTCCTCACTTCCCCTACTTCTTGGCCATGGAATATGGGCATTTACAAGGTTCTACCATGAAAGGGCTGAGAACTAGAGAGGGACATGCAATGAGAGCCTGAAGGAAAGATTTTTTTGAAGCATATATTGAAGTAGATATTACTTTCACTCAAGTCACCTTTTATAGAAATAAAATAGTATTCACCATGTACTGCCAACTGCATTGGCCTTTACTATTTATTGTATTTCCCTTCTTTATAGTATAACATATATACAAATTATGCAGTATAACATATATGCAGGTTAACTAATGTACAAATTATATGATTGAATTATCACAAATTGAATTTATCTTTGTAGCCCAGGGCCTAACACTGACTAGCACCCTAGAGGCCCCCCTCATATTTCCTTGTAATCACAGTCCCCTCAGAGTTACTTCGTGTTCTGATTGCTAACAACATAAGTTAATTTTGCATGGGTTTGAACTATAGATAAATGGAGTCATGCAAAAAATATACACACACAGAGACACACACACACATATATGCATGTGTATATGTGTGTGTGTGTGTATATATATATTCCTATTTGGAGGGCCTATTACCAGTAGACCTGCTGTGAATATTCTTGTACATGTCTTTTATGTCTTTGGTGAACAAATGTACCCATTTTTTTAGGGTTCACATCTTGAGGTAGAATTGCTGATGAAGAATAACTAGGCCATCAGTTATGAGTATGTTCCATTTTAAAAAACACGATCAATCAGTGATTACACCACTTTGACTCCCATCAACACTGTATGAGAATGGTTTTTACCTTTTCATAAGTTATCACAAGGTCTCAGAGAACTACAACTTCTAAAGTGAAATTCTGATACCAAAAACAGTTATCTCTTGCCTCTGATTTGTCCCTTAATAGTTTTATTTTTGTTTATCTTGACTTTCCGATTAAATTTTGAGATATTGAAGGGAATTAAAGTTATTCAAGAATAACCTTAATATATTCCACAGTGCTAGGCATTTATTAAGTTTGAACTTATTCCAAATTTATTGAAATATTTGAGATAACCTATGTAAACTTTAAAAATATGTGTAGGCAGAAAGAAACACTTTTCCCCATGAGGGAAAGTGAAAACTTTAAAAACATTTCACATTTGCCAATGTATAAATACTATACTGAGTTTTATTACTCTATTTATTCTTCTTAAATGATTGTCTAAACCTTACTCTTCTAAGTTTCCACCTTTCAACGGAATGGCAAGGATACATTACCTTAAAAACAATAATTACCAATTATCCTGCCAACCATAGGTATTGCTGTCTTGTGCTGTTAAACAGACCATATGTAGGAAATTGCTTTGGAGTTCTCAGGTCATCTACCTGCTATTAAAATGGCTCCATAATTCATTTCAAAGCTGATACATTAGGTTAGACAAAATTTCATGTTATTGTCAAAAATGTTTCTGACTTTCAGGCAGAACTATGTTAGGGATTTTGAAAAACACATTGAAAGGAAAATGAGGAATGGTGCCTGGGCTTGCATCATATCTACATAAACATTTTTTTAAGTTCTACTCTGACACAGGCAATCATGACTGAAGCCAGTGCAAGCCATTGTAAAGTTGTGGGAAACCTTTGCTTGGCCGTGAATGAAACAAGCACGTGGCATTTATATCAGGAATGCAAAGAGTTTAAAAGGAACTGAGACCCAAGACTGGGCAAGACTACAAACTGAGAAGTTCCATAATTCATGGTTCATTTCCTCTCAAGCACATGCCTATTGACGTTTCTTTAAAACTTCAGAGAAGAACTTACTCATGCCTTTCCATGCAAGTAACACCAGTTGCAGGCAAGGAGTCTTATGATCTGTACAGGCACAAGATGCACAGCATTTTGAAAATCCCAAGCTATCTTGTGCAGTTTTTTTCTTCACAGTAGTAGTACAACAGGAACTTCTGAATCAGGAGTGTAAATGCACTACAGTGTAACAAATATTTGAGAAATAGTGAAGGAAATACAGATTAATTATGTAGGATTCTGTTATCACATCCCACTCAAGTTACTGTTAACCATAGCACTGCAGGTAGTTTATTTAGGGTCTAGATACCTGCCAGTTTAGAAAACTGAAGGAGATACAAACCACCTCAAAATGTTAGATGGGATAGTACAATAAGGTCCTATTTTTATTGAGTTATTCTCAAACCTGAATCAAATGTATAGAAATACAACAGATCATCCAGTAGTACCATAAGCCTCCTCATTCTACAATTCTGGAAGCAGAGGTCCAAATAGATTGATATGATCATTCATTTATTTATTTATTCAACAAACAAATATTAAGTGTTTGCTATCACAATTCAATGCTATAATAGCAATAATAAATGCATTTACATGGTGGTCCTGCCAAAAAGGAGAGATTAAGTATCTGGGTTAGTGTCAGGGTTAAATGCTTTACTGACCCTTTTAGAGCGGTAGCTCATGACTCCAAATTCCTTGTTATATTCTTTTCCTACTCTGTCATATAGCTTACACTTTTGGATTAAAACATGTAAGTTGTATTCTATATTACTTGAAATGATGTTCTTTATTAGAATAAAACATGTCCTTTAAGGGACACTAACTTAACCTTACTGTGCATTACTAAATTAGATTATTCTTCACTATAAATACCTCTTGAAGAATATTCTTGAAATTGTTTTCAGTATCACTCGTTAAACCATGGTCAACTGGGCTTATATGATATCTACTGTAATGAATTCATCGAAGGCAAAAGGAAAATATGTCTACTCTTTTGTTGTTTGCAGTGTGTAAATATAGGTTTATTGAAATTGTGTGTGACTTACATACTCTGGAATGTATTTCAATATAAGCCTTTTTCATATGAAAGAGTTAAAGTTGGTAAATGCATTTTAACTTACAAAATCATGTATATCAGTTTACATCTTATGTTAAAACACTATCTAGACTTTTTTTTTTATTTATGGATTCCACTTTTTAAATGATAAAACAGAATTGCTTCAGCATATTTTTCTATTGTCATGGTGGGACTTCCCTGGCAGTCCAGTGGTTAAGACTTTGCCTTCCAATACAGGGGGTGCGAGTTTGATCCCTGGTCGGGGAGCTAAGATCCCACACGCCTCATGGCCAAAAAGCTAAAACAGAAAACAGAAGCAATATTGTAACAAATTCAATAAAGACTTTAAAAATGGTCCACATCAAAAAAATAGTGACATGGTGCTCATAAAATAAAGTTGAAAAAGCATCTTTCTGTTTGGCATAGCCCTCATACCCGGATAAGTGGGGCTTGGCCCTATATTTTAGAAGGCTTCACTGATTATAAACACAAACACACAGAAACTTTACTGAGGAACACAGACACATCAGCTTCTTGGGACTGGGCACTTAGTACTGGCACGGATATGTAGATGTCCCTAAACATTTACTCTCGTGATGAGCATAGTTCAGGTCCCAAGAAAATGCTTTTCCACATTTGTTGCCGTTTTAATTTTTAAATAAAAGGTGACTGTGTCCAAATGATATGAAGGGTTGTGAGTGGTATCACTGCCTGTGAGGCAGAATGTGAAAGGATTTGAGTGGGGGTTATCTAAGGTAAGGAAGACATTTTTACATAACAAAGTATTGTTTCCCAGTTGGGTCAAGCATTCATTTTCTTGCTTCTCTTTGTATTTTAATTTGTGATTCTAAAGGGACCATGAATTAGCAAATGAGAACAACTTTTTAAAAAAATTAATTAATTTATTTTTGGCTGTGTGTTACCTGGTGGCGCAGTGGTTAAGAATCTGCCTGCCAGTGCAGGGAACGGGGGTTTGATCCCTGGTCCAGGAAGATCCCGCATGTCGCGGAGCAACTAAGCCTGTGCCACAACTACTGAGCCTGCGCTCTAGAGCCCACGAGCCACAACAACTTTTCAATATTGAGTAACTATGGAAAAGATAGGAGAACAGATATATTGTATTTAAGAGGTTTTAGGTTAATTTATGGTATGTGGGTCTTATTTATACTCTTGCCTTGAACTCCACAAATGTTAGGGGCATGTCTCCTTCTGTTTAGAATTTAACATGCCAAAAAGGACAATGTCTAAACTATGCCAGATACCTGGAAGAAAACAAGAAATTTCAGTTACAGACATTAGTTCTGGCAGTCCAGACACTTCGTGGTATTATCCTGGATATCTTTTCAGCTTTATTCCTGGAATTGACCCTGAGACAAGAATTTGTATGCATAGAATGTATTAAGGCAGAGGTCCCAGGAAAATCCAGTAAGGGAGAAGGGGAGCAAGACACAGAAGGGGAAGAGTCAAAGTGGAGATACAGTGTCAGGCAGGCACAACCTCAGTCTGATTCCGTGGTGATGCTCTAGAGTATAAATTACACATTGCTGTTGGTGCTACTGTCAGCACAGGAGCTGGATTCTCATGCTCTGGCACCAGTCAGTCATTGGGTGGGGCAGCAAAGGAGTGGGAACATAAATGCCCAGGAACTTGTTCTCTGTCTTTGCTGGTAAAGCAGCTCCACTAACTTGAGGTCAGTTCTCCAAAGGTAAGTGTAGGATTTGGGTGGATAACCAACGGTGTCCACTGCCCCCAGTACTTTCCCTTATGCCCTTGTGAGAAAGGTTGAGTCCTCCCCTTCTCTCACTGGAGCATATCAAATGTTCTGAGAAGGTTACTGTAAATAAAACTGTTTAAATCAAGGGTTGCATAAGATAATGCACCTAGGAACCATTTTGTCATGTGTCTATCAGTATCCAGGGAAATACATTTTGAGAAACACTTTTCTAGGATTTGTATGATTTATTTCTTGTTTCCCCCTAAAACTATATGCTGCCTTTTAACTTTCTGACTTAATTTATGCTAGCCTCTTGGTCTGGAATATAATTTTCTCGTTAGTAGAAATGCTGTAGGAAGCTTTTATCGCTCTTAAAACACATATCACAAACCACAAAGTCTTCCATTTTTTGTTTCGTTTTGTTGTCAGTTATCTATGTATGCATCACCTCCTTGCTTTCCTGCTTCCCCATATCACCCACAAAGGTAAGGTAGTATTTAGAGTTCAAACACAATGTTTAGCACTATTACAAAGAACAGCTAGAGGTGGGTAAGTAATTATTATATATTAAATTGACCTAATTAAACATTGCTTAAGATTTTATACTGATTTTTCCCCCAAATTTTCATCTGGATATCTGGGATAGGAAATTTTGAAGTTAATATCAATACTGAGTATTTCCCAAGCCAAGGAGAAATAAAACTCAAACACAGTTCAGCTTCTTCTGTGGGTAATACATGCTACACTAAAGTGGTAATCTAATTCTGAAGAAGTTATCAACAGTGAACACAGGAAAGTAGTGCCAAGGAGTTAAGTATATAGACAGATTTCTCACCAGTTTTGAGGACTATCTATAGTATATGTTGAAATAAGAATGATGTAAGTAAATACTAGCTTTAAGATATTACTATCTGTTTAAAAGATCTGAAATGTTTTTATTTATTTTCAATAGAAAAATATATATAATTTAATGATCAAAGTTCAAAAAGGCAAAGATTTTACATGCTTAATTCAGTGGTAACAATTAGAGCATATATAAATAAAATTTTCAGGGAGAAAATTGAACCAAATTGCTAAAGGGGTGTTCTACCTTCTATTTTTTTCTCAGTTTATTGATATGAACTTCATTAGAACCTGATGTTTTTATTAAAGACTAAATGTCACACAATCTGTGGGGATTTGCCTGAGAAATGGGATGAGAAGTCAGTAATGGCCCAAGAAGGTGGAGTATTCCAAGGCCTGCTGGGGAGCCTGACCTGATGCAGTGGTTAGGAACCAGCCATCCCTCAGCCCCAGCCCCTGCAGGTGTTGACTTTTTGCATCTCTCCCTCCAAGGACCTCACCTACTCCATGCTTTCACTATCACTTGGGTTCATGACCCTCAAATCTAAATCTCCAATTCTAAACTCTCACAGGCACAAAAATACATGTAGTTAAAATTGTCACAAGTTTTTTGCCTCATGTCTCTCAAATTCAAGATATGCCAAACCAAACACATTCATTTCTCTGAATTGTGTTTCTACATTAACTTTTTTGGTTAATTTTCTTGCTACCTATAGTTGCCCATGTTATAAACCTTTTTAAAAATTTCTGATTCTCCTCTCCTACCCAACTAGTTTTATATTAGTCTCTTTTACTTTCTAACCTTTCTATTTACACAACTCCCCTAGTCCACATTCTCTCCATATCATAAAAGTCATTCTGGCTGGTCATTCCAACCCACTGTCTCTCCTCTCAAAATTATCTTTTTCAGTACTATGAAGGTTATATTCCCAATACCAAGATGAGCTAGATTATGTAACACCTTTGTTTAAAAGAAACAAACCCATGAATATAGAGCAAACACCTTTGATGTCTCCTCCTTGCTTATAGAATAAAATCATATCTCTTCACAGCTGTTCAATTTTTCTGGCTTCTCATCCACATAATACCTCTTATGCCGTATTAGAAATCTCTTGCTTTTTCCAAATATTTCCAAGCACTCCATACACTTTCACACCTTCACACTCTTACTGCTACTTAAAGAGATCTTCCACATGCACTCCCTCCATCTGGTGAAACCACACTCACTTTTTTTTTTAATGAGTATGAAGAAAAGTGAGTTTAGCAAGAGGTATTATTCACTCAATAATAAAACAGTGGCCAACAATTATTGAACTTTTCTGATATGCCGGGTACTGTGGTAGCACTGTATGTGGATTGTCTCTGAATGCTCGTAACCTTCTGAGGCATGTTGCTGTTTCAAGGAGGGAGAGGAAGCTCTGAAAGGTTGTGTTACTTGCACAATGTCTTATGGGTGGTGAATAGCAGCACCCCTTCAACAAAGGTTCAGAGGGATGGTTAAGTAAAAGATGTATCAAGTATAAACACTCCAAAATATCATAAGTACAATATTGCAGTTAGTGGAATCTTCTTTTTTCCTCTCCTTTCTCACAAGAGATATTTCTGATGCTAACATCTATGAAAGGATGGGTGTTGGCTCCAAACTAACATTTGTTAAATTCAAAGAAGTTACTGGGAGGAGGAAGGAAGGGACTGTGAAGAAGGGCATTCACTGTGGCGCAGAGGACAGGTGCAGGTTTAGGAGTTCTGCAGACAAGATTCGAAGCCTCACTTCATTCCTTATTCTCTGCGTGATTTTGGGCAAGTCATTTTACCGGAGCCTAAGACAGCCTCAGCTCTAAAATGGGCCTAAAATACCTACTTTGGAAGGCCTACTTGAAAACTCAATGGGTAACTTCTGTCAGGGGCAGGGCACACAGGGGCTCTTAAGAGTGGGATTGTGCTGTCCTTTGCAGAGACTGGGACAGAGTGGGGTCCCCCAGGGCAGCCACTTACTTTTTAAGATGCAGGTAGAATCTCATTTTTTATATGAAAAATTTCCTGATCATTCCATCATCTCTGATCCTAAAACATTTTGCTTATACCTTTAAATAGTACTTGATTTATATTAAAGTGAGTTGTATGTACATTTTTATCTTATTCATCTTTGTATCATTAAAGCTCAGTAAATGCTTAAGAAATTTTCATCAAACTAAATTATTCAACTTAAATCAGGAAGAATCTAACTTAAGTAGAATATACTTTCAGAATTGTCTGAGTTTTAGAAATAGGTGAGTGAATGATAAAGTTTATATTTAGACTAAGGGATAACTCAGGTGATATTTTAGATTTACCCAAAGCCATGCAGCTTATTTCTGTGTTCCTATTGATGTTAAGTGAAACTCACACTTTAGATTTGCCTCAGTTGATTTTAACAAGCATTCATTTAGTGTTTCATTTAGAGTTTATTGTGATTCTATCATCCATAAAATAAAAGTAACAAGTCTTGTTCTCTGTACTCACAAGGACATTTGTCAGATCCTTGTTAGAGATTTGATTTCTGAAGGAAACAAAAAGTTTCCATGTGTGTTTTGTTAGAATAACCCTCATCTAAAATACCTTGTATCTTTAGGCATATGTTTGCATATAGTTCAGGAAGAAAAAGCCTAAGGAACTACCCAATCAAACTATAAAAACAGTAACCACAACTACAAAATAATGTCTCCCTCCATACACACTGCTCTTTTTTGAACCACACAAATACCAGAAGAAAAATAACTCATATTTTCCCTAATATCTCAGATACATCACACCTTCTACATCGCTCTCAACTGCGTACCGGATCTTTAGTTGAAATAGTAGGGTCAAGCCTTTTGCCTTGTTTGTCTGACATAGTTCTCTTCTGCATGTTTTGACCACAGTGTAAAATCTCCCTGCAGTGTGACAATTGACATTCTTTAGCACAGAGAAGCCATTAACATCTGTCATGTGACTGCTCTGAGGATAATGAGAAACCTCGGACCTGTGGGTTGGAAAGAAATGACTTTATTCTAAATAAAATAAATCTAAATAATACAAAAGCAGTGGAAGTGTTGCTAAATATTTCTGGAGACCCTTGAGGCACTTTGGGAAAAAAATGAATCATGTTTGTAATAATTTTGCTTCTTTGTCTCCTAACTCTGACAATTTAAAAATATCACACAGGCATGACCTGTGTTTTAAATTCTACCTGTGCTTCCATGAGGGTGTCCTCAGGGCTCTGCCTGCAGGGAGGTCACCGGGGAGTCAATGCAAATCAGGCAGGTTGCCTCACAGGACCCTCACAGCACAGGCAGATTTTAGAACAGCAGAAACACTACCAATGTGTTGAAACAAACCAAAATAAGGTTGTTTATTATCCTCTTTAAAAGGAGGACAGGATTTTTCTTGAAGTCTTTAACCCTCTGCTCCTGTCCAACAGGTATGATCACTGAACTAGCAGGTTGTGTCTGTTCGGGGCTCATCACAGGGAGCTGTGATGGGTTGAGTTTAAACGGAGGGTAAAGTTTTCACTCTGAAGTTCTACCTTCTGTCAGACCTTATAATGTAATCTTAACATCCATTCTGTTTAATAATCTTTTGTCCAGTAGACATAAATAAAGCATAAATATGTGTCTGGCTACAATGAATTAGTTTCCTAACAGAAGGAGTCCTTGCCAAGATTCTGCAGCGATCTGGTCAATGTAGATAATGTGATACATTAGAGCAGTAGCCGGCAGTTCATTGTTCTATGAATAGATATAGATTTAGCATTTATGGGAGCCTTCGAATAGGATGGAACAAAGCAGTGAGTAGCCAACCGTCCTTTGTGGATTAGATTTTAGTTAGAATTTCATATCAAGTCAGTAAATCTCTTGTTAATACTAAGAAAATTTGTGCTCCAATATCAAAAAGTAGCATGAATTTCTTTGCATATGTACTTTTGCCTGAACATTGTTAATCCTGTATATAAATAAGTTAAAAATAATTGAAAGCCCTGTTTTCACCCTGTGTGTTAAGTTAATTTTTTTCTTGAGTGGAGGAAAATGTTTACTTTGTGTTTCCCCTAAGAAAGTTGAATCACCCAAGGTTATTGAAAAGGCATTGACATCGAGGCTGGGAGTTGTGTTCTGGTCTTGGTGTGGCCATTAGCTTTCTGTATGATTTTGGGCAGTTTATTCACTCTCTCAAGTTTACAATCTCATCTTCTGTATTTGAAGATTTGGGATCCCATGATCACAAAAGTTCCTTTCAGCTCTAGAGTTTTGTGAAAAGACATCAAGATATGATCCCGTCTTTCACCATCCTGAGTTGGTTATGCAAGGGACTTAGGCCTGTTTACATAATATTGTTGGTTACATTTATTAGTGATTCTTTTATGGTACTTGATTTTAATCAAGTTTTCAAAATCATCTTAATTAAGGTTTACTTGTGTTCTCTCTTGTTGGAATTCAATAACTAATTTGAATTGTCCCTGTCTCCTAAATGATTATTCACTTTTCTTTTTTGTCTACATCTTCTTTTCAAGGTTAAAGCTTGAATATCAGTAGCACAAATGTCTCTGAATAGCTCCTAAAATAGTTAGGGACAGTCCCTACGGCTCCTTGAAGTACTTACTTCTTCCTTCTGCCCATTTTTCTTTCTGCTTTACTGTGTCCTCATTTTTTTTTTTCCTTTTCCTCTCCACACCCCAAAGTCCAAACTTTTTTTGATTCCTAGAAGCTTTGAGAGTACTGCTCAACAGAGGAACCAATACCTTGGAACAGGAGTGTGCCGTTGCCTGCCCTAAAGTTAGCCTGTGGAAGGTGCTTGAAGGAATGCTCAGCTTAGTACTTTCACAGAGCTGGCAGTCCATAAACTGAGATTACTTTCCCCTAAAGGTGGATGTTCCCTATTATGTTGTTTTAAATCTGAATTCCACCAATCAAGGCTTTTTCCTAGATTTACAATAAGATTGTTTAGTCAGGACTGGAGAGTGTAGTGGGTAGTTGTACCAGACACAATTGATATCTGTAGTCCTTATGTGTCTCATTGTTTTGGCCACTTGTCCTGTCTCAGGCATTGCTGAGATGACCAGTTCTGCTTTGGCTCTGACAGATTGAATGCAGGCATCACTTGTCTCCATGTCCTCTTATGATCACACCGAGGATTTTTCCTCCTGCTCTGGGGCTTCCTTGTTGATCCTGAGGCTTAAGATCCCAGAGGATCTGCTTGGCATTTACACAAGTACAATCCAGAAGTTCAGATGGGAGGAGGGGAAGAACAGAGGACTAGGGGCTGGAAATTAACACTCTGCAGAACAAATCTTTGACAAATGCAGAATGGAACTGGTAGATAAAATCTTCCCCTTCCCTTGACCTAGAGAAACTTTCCGCTTATATGGTGAACAAGAAGGATATTCCAATATTCAACAACCATTTGCACTTCATATCAATTCCATAAAATACCCAATTATTAGGTCATCTATTTTTCTCTGCCATATTCTCCTCTCACTCACTCATGCTTCCCTCAGTTTGCATTCCCTAATAAAATAGAAGGACACGAGCCTTTGTTTCAGCCTCTGCTTTCTGCAAGACTAAGACATTGGTCAATTTAGACAATATTTTTGAAGACATAGAATCATTCATGGTCTGCTGAATTGTGACAGAGTGGATATAGGATAGTGGAAGATTGTGGAGGTCACTTGCATTAACTAGTTACCTGTACCTCCTCTAGGTCCTGCATGACTTTCTTAAATTTAATGCTCTTATGGCAGGGTAGAAATGCATTGAGATCGAAAAAGCAGCACATATAAGTTCATGAGGATTCTCTCTTTTCTGTTTTGTAGATGAGAGTCTTTCCCAAATGAGAAGGGCAAAAATATTATTGAAACCAAATCTGTTTCCCAGATTTGTTTTTTAAGATATGCTCACTTTAAAATGCTTTTTATATTATTGTATTTCAACAGAGATAGGTAGTAGGAAAAGATTTTGGAAATACAATATTGACTATGAAAAATGTTATAGAATTAATATTGCAAGAAAATTCATACGTTTTGTCTCTGTACACAACAGTTTCAACTTCACATTTGCCATCCTCATTGAAACAGGTTTTTAGAGAAACAAGAAAGTGGATATTCACATATTCAACAAATACTTGTTGCTTGTCTGCTCTATGTGAGGTACTGGAAATTTAGCAGTAAATAAGATAAGCCAGATTCCTGCTTTCATGGAGCTTATGTTCCAGAGGAGTGAAACAGATAAGGATAGAGATAAGAGAGATAAGAAACTGGCCAGCATTTCATTTCAGGCCACATTAATCAGTTTGAGCTTATTGTAAATGCAGTGAAATCCACTGAAGGTTTTAATAACATATAAAAGAACATATAATCCATTTCATGGCACTCTTGCAAAAGTTGGATACTGATATATTAAAAAAAATCTATAAATGACTTTTTAAAAATGAGACTATTTTTTCGGAACAGATTTAGGTTCACAGCAGAATCGAACAGAAGGTACAGAGTTTTTTTCATATACCTCTGCTCCACACCTACATAGCCTCCTCTATTATCAGCATGCCCCACTAGAGTGACACATTTGTTACAATTGATGAACCTGCATTGACACATCATAATCACCCAATGCTCATAGTTTACAGTAAGGTTCACCCTTGATTTTGTACATTCTACAGGTTGGGACAAATGTATAATGACATGTATCCATCATTATGGTACTGTACAGTGTATTTTCACTCTCCTAAGAATACTCTGTGCCCTGCCTATTGATCCCTTCCAACCCCTTAACCTCTAGCAACCACTTTTTATCATTTCTCTGGTTTTGCCTTTTCCAGAAGGTCATAAAGTTGGAATCCATACAGTATGCAACCTTTTCAGGATCACTTTTTTCTTAGTACTCTCCATTGAAGATTCCTCCATGTCTTTTCATGGCTTGATAGCTTATTTCTTTTTAGGACTTAAAAATATTCTATTGTCTGAATGTACCACAGTTTACTTATCCATTCACGTAAGGAAGAATATCTTGGTTACTTTCAAGTTTTGGCAGTTATGAATAAAGCTACTATTAACATCCATGTGCAGGTTTTTGTGTAGACACAAATTTTCAACTCCTTTGGGTAAATAACAAGGAGCACAATTGCTGGGTAATGTGTTAAGATTATGTTTAGTTTTGTAAGAAACCACCAAGCTGTCTTCCTATATCGCTGTACCATTTTGCATTCCTACCAGCAATGAGTGAGAATTCCTATTACTGCACATGTTCACCAGCATTTGGTGTTGTCAGGGCTTTGGATTTTAGCCATTCTAATAGACATATAGTGATATCTTATTGTTTTAATTTTCATTTCTCTGACAACATATGATGTGAAGTATCTTGTTATGTGCTTATTTGCAATTTGTATATCTTCTTTGGTAAGGTGACTACTGTGGTCTTTGATCCATTTTTTAATTGGATTGTTTGTTTTCCTATTGTTGAGTTTTAAGAGTTCTTTTTATATTTTGGGTAACAGTCCTTGATCAGATGTGTCTTTTGCAGATATTTTCTCCCAGTTTGTGGCTTCTTATTATCTTAACACTGTCTTTCTGAGAGCAGAAGTTTTAAAGTTTAATGAGGTCCAGATTATCAATTCTTCCTTTCATGAATTGTGCCTTTGATGTTGCACCTGCAAAGTCATAATCAAACCCAAGATCATCTGGATTTTCTCCTGTGTTATCTTCTAGAAGTTTAATAGTTTTGAATTTTACATTTAGGTTTGTGGTCTATGTTGAGTTAATTTTTGTGAAAGGTGTGAAGTCTGTGCATGAGGAAGTTCTGTTGTTCTAATAGTTTTTTCTCCATTGTATTGCCTTTGCGGCTTTGTCAAAGATCAGTTGACTTTATTTATGGGGATCTGTTTCTGGGCTCACTATTCTGTTCCATTGATCTATTTGTCTGATATTTCACCAATACCACACTGTCTTGATTACTGTAGTGTTATAGTAAGGGTGGAAGTCAGATAATATCTGTCCTCCAGTTGTTCTTCTCCCTCAAAAATGAGTTGGCTATTATGGGTCTTTTGCCTCTCCATATAAACTTCAAAATAAGTTTGTTGATGTCTTCAAAATACCTTGCTGGGATTTTAATTGGGGTTGCATTGAATCTGTAGATAATATCGGAAAGAACTGACATCTTTACAGTATTTAGTCTTCCTAAACATGAACATAAAATATATATCCATTTCATGAAATATATATCCATTTATCTAGTTTTTTTTATTTCATTCATAAGTGTTTTCTTCATATATATCTCATGCATATTAAATTTATACCAAAGTATTCATTTTGGGGATTGCTAATATAAATGATATTATGTTTTTAATTTCAAATTCTACTTTTAGATTGCTGATATATAGGAAAATTATTGATTTTATATATTAACCTTGAATCCTGCAACCTTGCCATAATCCCTTATTAGTTCCAGGAGTATTTTTGTCAATTCTTTCAGATTTTCTCCACAGACAATCATTTGATCTGTGAACAAAGAGAGTTTTATGTCTTCCTTCCCAATCTGTATACCTTTTATTTCCTTTTCTTGTCTTATTTTATTAGCTAGAATTTCCAGTATAGTGTTGAAGAGGAGTGATGAAAGGGAGCATCCTTACCTTGAACCTGATCTTAATGATCTATTAACCAACACTGATGCTGTGCTGCGTCTGAGTTTCCTAAATTTAGGTTTCTGAAACTTTTCTTATTGCTTAAGCCAGTTGAGTCAGAGCTTCCTATTGCTTACAGCTAGAGGTAAACTAACTGAGAAAGAATACACATCCCGCCACCCTCCCCCTCACCAAAAAAAACCTTACAAACCAGAGATGGAGTGCAAGCTAGGTGAAAATATAATCCCATACTGCACTACATTTAAAGTACCTCAAGGGACAGTGAACTCAAGAAATGCTCTAGGTATTTCTGTTAAATTATATCTATTGCCTCCCTCTAAATGCAGTTTTCCTTCCCTGACATCCAGTGCACCCTGTTTACAATTTACCTATGCCATTTATGTTGTGACTTATAGTTGACAAATATGAATTTGTCTTATGTCTCTAGCTTGTAATCTTGGAAGTCTATATTTTTACTGCTTGTACAAGTGTGTACTTTTATACCAGTAGGAACTAAATAAGCCTTTTAAAAATAAATAAATTGTTTACGGGGTTTTAGGGTGTTAGAAGAAGGTGAGGTCACTGAAGAGAGGCTTATCCTATTTCATAAATACAGCTGGGGTAAGTAGAAAAGGCATCAAAGGAGAATTTGAACCGTATCTTGAAAGGTTTAGTGGAATTTGAATAAGGAAATAAACTAAAATTTGAAACAGAGACATCAAGTTATATGGAAGTGATATTTTAAAGAAATATTAATCTAGAGGAAAGATGAAAAGATAAAAAGGATATTTAGAGGAGAGTTGTAGAACTGTGTAGCTGTCATGACAGGAAGAGATAAAACTGGAAAAATAGTTTGGAGTCAAATTGGGAGGATCTTAAATGCTAAAGAGTTTATCATTGCCCTCTAAGAATTAAAGAGGAACTAAAATTTAAAACAGAGACATTAAGTTATATGACAGTGGTATTTTATAGAAATATTACTCTAAAATTCCTCCTTCCTTGTCCCTTGCCATATGAATATAAGGGCCGCTTTACAACTTTCCTGTATGACTGGATGTCCTTCTGGTTGCATGCCCCAAACCATGTGATGACTGAGGAAAACTATTTTGACCTAATATTTTCCGAATGTATGGTATTGCTCATGAATATACATGGTTATAGGATTTAATAAGGCAGAGTTCAAATAACTATATTCTTTATGGCCCTGATCCTCCTCTTTGCCTATGTCTTTCCTTCTGCAGTCCCCTCCTGATTCTAGGCCGCTCCTTTACTGTCATTACTAGATGAGAGTGAGGGTTTTGCCCTCCTGCAGTTTGAATAGAGCTAGCACCTGTGGCTGTACACAGAGCAAGAAGAGATTGAATATCAGTGGAGTGCTAATGGAAGAAAGAAAACTAAAATGGGCAGCAATATTGTAGAAGATATGAGCAGTGAGCATTTTAAATACTGCTACTAAGTTTAATATGGAATTTTGGAAAAAAATCCGGACAGTATAGAAAGGATTTCAACTGTGGACTTTTCCATAGTGCAGGTCTTGTGGAGTTAAATGATATTAAAGCATGTTCCAGTGATGGTTGGTAGGCTAAGCAATGTAGCCTGGTCACAAGCCCAAGAATACCTAGGCAGAGTCCCAAGAGAAGTTTGTAATCAAATGCAGCTTGCAGAGAGAGTTTCAGATCTTACATGATTTTCATAATGAATGTTTTGGATTACCACGGTATGTTTTCCTATGCTCATTTTCATTTAGATGGAGGGGGGAGATTTCAAGAATCCATGCCTTATATTTTTTAGTTCAATTCCTTAAGGTACCCATAATTTCTTTGCCAGAAGGATCCATGTAAAAATTAGAATCCATCTTGAAATTCAACTAAAGATTGCATCCCTAAGTTGTTTCAAAAAATTGAAAGCTGAGCATATTGTAATTCTCAGAGCTGTCCCTAGACAGACAATATTGCAGAAGTTTTTGCCCATGTGTCTTTGTTTTGCAAATGAATATGCAACATTACATTAGAGCAACAAAAAAAAATTAATCTTGGAATCGAAGAACCTAACAAATGCTGAATTGAAAGACAAGTTAGTTAACTTTAGAGAAAGAGAAAAGAAGCATCTAGTAAATTTATTAATGCCACAAATTTTGTAGTGATTTTTCCATTGAAGATCAAGGGAAAGGGGAAGGAACTAGAGACTGCATGTAGTATAAATGCTGTTTTAAGTGAATATCTATTGTTGTTCCTGTGAATACCATACAATAAAGCTAAATTATTCAAATATTACTTAGAAATGTAGTCTTATAAAAAGCACCAGGCACATAGCCAATATCATTGCAAAACAAAGAGGCAACAAAAAATAATTTACAGAAACCATGGCTTAGAATACCTCTTGTGATTAGAAATTTTAGAATTCTGGTGTAAAAACTGGTAGAATTATTCTTTGCATTCTCATGCAGATATTGCAATGAAAATATCTTCTTGTTTAATATGGTATTATGGATAATCTGTAGAAAAGTTTATTATATATCCTTGGTGAATCTATTTTTGTGTTTTCGAAGGTGCATTTTTAACAGCTTCTAGTCTTCTTCCTAATCAATTGAAATATATTGGGCACCCTGATTTAAATGATAAAAAGTCATGACTTTGTTTTCTACAAAATTGAAGACTAAAAGTGTCTGCAAAGAGACTTGAAAAATCAAAGTAAAAACATTTATTCACTTCATAATTTAGTTTGGAATATTTCAACTAAACATTTCTCCATGAGGGGCATTATTCCAGGTAGTTTGATAAAGAGATCTTTTAATAAATAAGTTATATCTAATAGAAGATAGATCAGTTGATATCTTCACCTTCACAGACTTGGCAAAGAAAATCATCATATTCTGCTTAGTAGTGTCAGATGGCTGATGTCAGAAATGGTTCGACTAAGAATTTACTTCCATCCTTTGCACCCTCCATAAATGAGTTCAGTTAGTTGTAAAGAGTATCCCCAACCTCTCCCTTTTATTGCCCTCCCCTCATCTTATTTCTCTCATTGCCATGTCCCTTTTAGTATTTCTACCTCTGGTAATGACATTTTGGACAATGAAGTGTGCTGTTGAAATTTATTCTTGTTTAATAGGGGTTTCTTCTATAATTTATTCAACTTTCCAGTGTGATTTCACTATCTACCTTAATCCATTACAGTGAGAAACTGGAACACAAACAGGTTCAATGTTTTAGTCCCAGAATTAGTGACCATATATGACCAGAATTCAGTCCTCTCCCTTTTTTTTTTTTTTGGACACCTCGCATGTGGGATCTTATTTCCCCAACCAGGGATCAAACCCGTGCCCCCTGCAGTGGAAGTCCCTCTCTTGCTTTTTAAAATGGCCCTTTTTCCATGGTACTGCCCAGCCTTCAATCAAATGATGTAAATATGTTTTGTTGGAAACAGTTCTTTTCAGGAGAAGGCCTCAAATTCAGTTTTATCTGCTATCTAGCATGGCCACTCTTTTCATGTCATTCCCAAGACTCTTTGAGGCAAAACAACATCAGTTGTGGCATTGATGACATAGTCTGAGGACACTGAGTTTGAGGCTGTTCTTCCCAGGCCTGAGAAACCCTCCTTGTCACAGACCTAGACTTTGCTGGGGTCCTTTGTCTTTTTAGCAACAACTTTCTTCTGAGTCATCAAGTTCGAGTTGAAGTCCAGTTAAATTTAAAGAGGAGATAACTCTCAGGTCATACATTTTAAGATATAATACTTATATATTTGATGTAGGCATAGATATGATTAAGAATTGCATAGCTCAGAATCATGTATACCATTATTGCTTGTTATAGCATTTAATGTGAATGTGTTTAGTAAAACTTTTTGTATTTATTCAAATTGGAGGTATTAAATGGCTTTAAAATTCTTTCATTTTTATCAATTTTGTTGAACATTTTGGAAATAAATCCAAGTTCAACTGAATGAATCCAAGATGTATTATTTAATTTCTATCATGAACTTCATGATTCAAAAATTCTCCAGCTAATACCTGTAACTCTTTGGGATTTACTAAAGTGTAATTTGTTAGTCTTTTCATATCTCCTGTGCTCATTTCTCAAAGAGAAATCAAATAGGGAACAAACTCCAAGAATAATTTTGTGTTAGTGAATAAGCCATACCGTTCTAACTTTTTTCCTTCTGCATGATTTACTGCTTTATTTGGTACTATTTTGTGATTTTTTGATAACTCAGTTTGTTCAGTTTTGAATTTTGTTATTATGGTTCTTTGTATGCTTGAGAATGATTTTTAATTTTTTAAAATAGAATGGTTCATAAATTTTCTTATAGATATAATATCTAGTAAATTTACATATATTTTACTTAAAATTATATTAAAATAATTATTAATTTTTAGGAGTTTAAGCTTTGTTATATTTGAGAAGTTACTCTTATGTGAAGGTCATTTGAAAATAATTATAGTGCTTACATGACTAACCCTTAGTTCTGCTTATTTTTCTTTCTCAGTTGGCTAATAAGCTAGAGACTTGTGATGAATTACCTTTAGGGACAAAATGGGGAATATCTATTTCCTTAAGAATCTGCAAATGATTTCTGTTAATAGACTCTTTAAAAATTAGTCAATTGTGCATGGTGTTTTCATCTTTCTAACTTATCTAAATTCCTACAGAACATTTGGAGAGAAGTACAAATCTCATTTGGTCTGTAAGCACTCCATTGGCCAACATTTTCTACTTTCTTTATCTGGCAAATTATTTGGTGGCTAGTATGCTGATTTCCCTTTAAGTCCTTGCTCCTTTAGTGTAGGAAGTTTTCCAGAATATTGCAGTAAATGACAATTCCCTTTAATTATTAAAAAGACTTACTTTTATCGACTTCTCTTTAATTTTTGCAACTAAACTCTCAAATTTATCAGTGTAAAGTTATGTATATCATATACACTTGTTATGTTTTTCTTTTCCTCTTCACCTTTAAAATGGAGTTTAAATATCAGCAGCCTTATGCTTCCCATCATGAAGTGGAATTAGGAGCTGAGATACAGGAATGACCTAATTATCTAAACAATATTGGCAGACAAACAAGGATTACCATGTTAGCATCAGAAATGAAGTATAGGAACCATAACAAAACAATTAGAAAAGGAGAGAGGGGAAACATATGAGGAAGGAGAAAACTTAAAAAAAATAAAAAGGAGAAAAATAAGAACAAGGTACTACACAAAATGGACATCCAGAGCAGAAAAAAATAAACAGTTTAAAATTAAAAATTTGATGAGAAAAATATATTAATAAAGAGTTGAAAGATGAAATTGAGAAAATCTCCCAGAAAGTAGAGCAAAATGTCAAAAAGATTGAAAACAGGAGAGAAAAGGTAAGGAATTTAGAGGATCAGTCCAGTAGGTCTAATAGCTGAAAAATAGGAATTCTGTAGAAAATAGAAAAAGCAAGGAAGTAAAACGTTAATTACTTCTTGGAATAAATTAAGAAAATCTTCTTCAGATTGCACTAGTCCTCGAGTTTTTACATAAAAGTGGAAAGCAGACTCATACCAAAGCATACCATCACATTTCATAACTGTGAGTACAAAGGAAAAATATAGTATTCAATTCCAGAGAGAAGGAAAAAAAAAGATTTACTAAACATGTTCGGAATACCCCTGAACTTCTCAAGAGTAACACTGAAAGCTAAAAGTTAATAGAGAACTCTCTTCCACAAAATTCTGAAGAAAAATAATTTCCAACTAGAAGTGTATACTTGGCCAGCAATCAATGATGGGAAAATCAAGACTATTTTAAGCCATTCATCAAGCAAAGGAACAAACAAGAATAATGAAGACATGAGATTTGTAGAGCTGGCAATACAACACAGAGGGGTAGAGGAGGGAAGCCTTCAGAATAAGAGCCATACACTACTTGTACAGGGAAATCAGCTCGGAAAGCAGGAGGTCAGAAGGATCCAGGAAACCTTTCTTTTTAAATAGATAAAATTTATAGAGTACCTGACACATCTGAACCTCTAGAGAGGAGATTTAGTAATTGATAGCGTTTGGGGTTGAGTTAGTAATGAATGTAAAGAGAACCAAGCAAATGAATAAAGCAAGAAATGTGCGGTAACTATAGTGAAAACTACAGAAAGAGAAAACCACTCATAAATAGTAAGTCTATTACATGGCTCAGCTTTGAGTAAAATTTACTGTTACTGAATTTTAATCTAAACTAGTTACAGTGGAACTATTCGAGATGACTTAGCACATGGTGGAATGGTTTTGAGTTTGGGAGTTGAGGGAGTGGGAGGAGAGAGCTCTAAATGCTCCACTTGTGTAAGTAATAAAGTATGCAAAACCCATACTAAAAAGTTAGCCCCTAAAGCCATGTTACTTAGAGACATAGTGAGTTACACCAAAATAATGGACTAAAAAGTGCAAATAAAAGCATGTTGGAGACTTGGTGATAGATACCAACATAATCAGCTAAAAGGGATAAAAATTGTCACCATGAGGAGGGGAAAATATGGAAGTAGGGGGTGGGGATCTGCTATTTTTCATAATGAACTTTGTAGAACTATTTAACGCTTTTAAACCCTTTGGAATTACAAATTTTATTAAAATTAAGAGAAAAAAACTAAAACTAAACAGAAACTAACTACCAAACTAAATACATTGGAAGATATTCTTAAAGCTCACAGTTAAAAACAAAAAAAAGAAAGAAAGAAAATCAGATACATGTGGAGATCTCAATCAGTTGAAAAATATAACATGGCCCTTATCCACTTACTAAAGGGCTTTATTATATTTTTATTTATTTATATTTGAATTTAGATAGCACTTTCTAGTCTTAAATTTTTTTTCTTATTTACTTCCATTAGGTACATCAAGACCAACATGTGTTCTTATAAACCACCTTGAAATTTTCTGGAAACAAAAAATGATATCAATAAATAATACTGACATTAGAGCAAGTAAGGATTAAAACCTAACACATATAAAACAAATGGAGGGAAATAAGATGACCAGTACCAACAACTAAAATAGGAAACTAAGAAAGGGAAAAATCATTATCAGATTCAATAACAGGTGATTTAAAATTACTTAATGAGCGGTTCAAATGACCATTATGTGGTCGCCTATGTGTTTTGAGTTGTGTCAGGCACACATGTAATATGCTCTTCCTTATGAAGATAATTGAATTTGTGTATGAGAGAATTTATTCCATTTAATAATTATGAAATAACACAAGACAGAAAGCAAAATTGTAGGATAAGTGAAGAAGATAGTAGAAGGAATCGTTTATGCAGTTTGTAAGGAAAGTGAACATTTCAGGGAGAGCTCTATTTGAGACGGGATTTAAGGATGCGAGGGATTTCTGGTTGGGGGGGAAGCAGGAAATATGGATGAAACTTACCAAACTGGAGTTGAAGGCACATACTGGCAGGTTATGGAAAATAATATAGGCGAAAAAAAGGATATAGGTAGGACCAGAAAATTGAAGATTATAGATTTTAGTATAACAGGTACTAGAAGTTATTGTAAGTTCTGGAAATGCACGATTAAAAAGATTTTCAAGAAGACTAGCTTGGTAAATAGGGATAAGAAAAATCAAAGGGGGAAGAGTCTGGTGGCAATAAGATCAGTTGTAGATTGATTATATGTATGAATTGATTAAAGTCTTTATTAGAATGAAGCAGGAGAGATGGGTGTAATGAAACATACTTGAGAAGTTGTGATATTATTTGTATTTTATATTTGTGAAATGGAAGTGTCAGAGAGAAAATATGGTATCATTAACTACAATGAGCAGTTTCAGATGGAGAATCTGGTGAAAAGCGTTTGAAGGGAAATTATAACTCTTAAAGCCAGTTAATATCAACATATTTGAAGGGTGCTGCTTTTACCATCCCCCCCACACACACACTCCTCTGGAGTGCTAAGATATCTGATCAATCACTTTATTTGAACATGTTTAGTGGAAACAACTCTACAGACAGAGTGTGGGATATTACACAAGTTTTTCAGTGTAAAGATAAAGATCTACAAAAGGCAAAGTTAGAAAACTACCATAATTATCCAGAAAATTCATACCCACTCCCAAGCAAATGGTTGCTAAAATATTCAAGTAGTTACAGCACTTTTTTAAATGCTAGTTGCCCAGATAATGACTTTAGTTTGGATGTCTGTTTAACTGACAGAGAGGCATGGTCCATTTTTCAGTTGCTTGGTGTTTGCAAACAGATTATCTTTTCTTCAGTCTTATTTAATCTCTATGGCTTTGCTAACGTAATGAAACCTATACAAAGAAAAGCACTAAAATGATTGCATATCATTAAATTGATTCCCCCCTTTTTTTGTTGTTTAAAAATGTTTAAACTATGAGGTCTGTATGATGAGCCAGATCCAGAGGTTAATTAAGCAGATAGTAACTTAATCACATTACTGTCAGTGAGGTTAGTGGGAAACATGTAGCTAAAATTTTACTTAAGATTTTCAGTATTTCTATTGAAAGCGACAAGCCTAAACGCTGTTCACATTGTGTTACCCGTGCAGGAGGAAGGGAGAGGCAGAGTGCAGTTGATGTGGGGTGTGGGAACAATGAGGGACCAGGGTGGAGAGGCACCTCTCCAGCCAACATCTGGGTATTTTGTAAACCTCAAGGATATGGAGTTTTTTTTTTTTTTTTTTTTTAAATATTTGGCTGGGAGGTACAAAAATTTAACTTACAACATTGTATTTTCTTTTATTTGGACAGTTTGTCTAAACTTGGTTTATTCAGTGTAGCCCTAGACTATTTCTTCTCTTTTAACTAGATGAAATAATTATAGCTTTTTTTCCCCCTCAACAATAACAAATCAAGCAGACCTGAAAGACATGTTTTTCTATTTATTTCTTTTGTGCATTTCTGAAAAGTATGAAACCAACTGTTGCTCTCCTCTGGTGGTAGCAAATATTCATAATTTTATCAAAAGAGTTACTGAAGTTTGACTTGTTTTCCATTTCTTAGCAGTTTGAAGAAGGAATGTGCCTGAAGTTTGCTGTGTGTGGCAGTTGTGGAAATTTGTAATCCTGCTCATTGTGGTAAATGATGGGATTGAGCTTGTCTCATGTGTACACACACGCCCTAGTAAAGCACTTAGTAAAGCACCTAGTAAAGCACTTCTCTCTGTATGTATACTGAGATCACCTCCAATTTAACTCACCTAAAACTGAACTCACTTTGCCCTTCCAATCTGTTTTTTAAGATGCTTTACTACTGTTCATTTTGCCTCTGCACTCCTAGATACTGAAACTTAAAACTTGTATCTTACTGAAATCCTTAACCTTTTGTGCTTTTTGTGCACTTAATGGTCTTCCAATAGGACACACTATCCTCCATTTTCTTTTACTCCAATCTTTCACATATGTCTCTGACAGATTGATCTTCCTAAAGCATGTAGTTATCAAAGCTTTATAGCATCCACCCCTCTACTAAATCAATAAAAAGCCTCACCCTGGCGTTAAAGACCTCATCATACATTCCTACTTCCCCTCTCTAATAATCCCCTGGAGGAATTTTTTTCTAGGGAATTTAGTGAACACTCCTTTCCTAAGCATAGTTAGACTTTCATGCTCTTACGACTGCTTAAATCATCTCCATCTCCTTGAGTAAGCTCTAATTAATCTATTAAAATCCTATATTTTTCGAGTGGAAACACCATCTCCTCCATGAAAGCCTCTGTGGTCAGCCACAAATGACTTCCAATCGTTGGAACATATACTATTAGCTACATGCATGTAGCCTTGTGTTGTCTATATTCAAGTGTTGGTAGATACCCATTTAATGCAATAGTAGAGCATATAGTTGACCCTCAGTAATGTTAATTTCCTTCTACCTGAAGATCTAATAATGTTAATACCTAATATTCCCATATTCTCTGTAGTGCTCATGCTAAGTGTTTAGTAAATATGTATCAGACAAATGGTTAGTTGAAATTACTGTTTTGAAGCTATTTAATCTGGTGTAAAAAGTAGACCTATTCTATGAACTAAAATCTTCCCCTGAAATGTGTACAGTATTTCTACATTAACTTCTGAAACCCCCAAACTCAGAGCACGTGAACATAGCTCTTCGCTTAAAGATGTTATTTTGGACAAGAAGTCTGGAGATTTCATGATGTCCAAGAGGACTTTCTGAAGAGCCTTCTATGAAGCCCCTGCAAAAGTTATCCTAGCAAAATTTCCCACATCAATTAAATATGCCAAAGATGGCTTACATGGAAATTAACCTCTGGGTTTAAGGGTAAATTCACTTCCTCCTTTTGTTTAAAATAAGTTACTTCTCACTGGATTGGAAAGCCAAATAGGGTAAAAAATATTGAATTCACTAGAGGCTGTGTGTAAAGAAAGGTATGTGGCAGCAGTATCTAGTCTCTAAAGGCTTAAATTTTGTCCAGTGATAGACAGTCACTTTAAAAAAAGTAAAATGAATGTTTGGAAGAGAAATAAAAGGCAGGAATAAATTCTCAAGCATGGAGAATAAATAATGATGATTTTTATGACAGATGTTTATCTTATTTAATATTTATACCTCATTACTGATTATATTTACATGTTCTGTTTTTAAAATATTTTTTATCCAGCAAGTAAGTACCCAGTGCTGAGGGAAAGAAAGTGTTTTCTAGCAATTACTTTGTTAGTTATCAATCAGTTTGAAGCTTTTTATCATGTTCTGTGCCTGTATGATTTCTCTGGAGAAGCCTGATTCTGCAGACATAGTTCAGGAAAGTGATGTCTTTGGGGCAATATCTCTGAGGCTGGAGCTCTGTTTAGGATTCCTTAGAACCTGTGCTACTCCAGTGTTACTTCAACAGCCCTATCAGGGTAGAGATTCAGGGAGAGATGCCAACAAAGGGTCCAGCTTTAAAGCCTTTCTTTTCTAGCTTCCATGGGTCTGTGGACAATAACCTATTTATAACGCAATAGAATATGGCAGTTTTAATAACATTTCTCCTTTAAAAAAGTCCTATCTCCCCTGGATTTCTGATAATTCCATTTCTCTAGATCTTCAACCTGAGAGATTCTTTCTCCTCCGTGCTCTTGTTTCTTCTCATACCTGTGAAACCTCTCCTATCTTCTCCTCTTTTTTGGGAAATCTCACACCCTCTCATGTTTCCTCAACTTTACTCCAATTCCTAAGAAGCCACACTACTGGTACTTGGTGAAACTGGGATTTGAACCCTTGCCTGCAGACACTGCAGCCTAAGCTGTTAATCATTTCTTTGCTCAATGCTAACTTTGCAGCTTAAGTATCATCATCATCATTGCTGATGTTTATTTAGTGCCTAATATGTGCCAGGCACTGGGTTTGGATCCTTTATATCTGTCATGCTAAATTTCAAGATAGCTATTCCATTTCACAGATGAAATTTTATGCCTTGGGAATGACCCAAATAGGAGCATAGGATTAGTTGTTTGCATTTTTACATAGCGAGTGTTATCCTTACTCTGACTTTAGTTCAATAAGATCTCAAAGGTAGGCATAATTCTGGGGCATGTTTATATGCTGCTGTCTTCCTTTTTAAGTTCCTTTAAAGTAGAACATACAAACTCAAATTTCTACACTACTAGAGCAGGTAACATAGAAGAGAATATCAGACTTTAAGATGATAAGGACTAAGGAGGTTTGTGGAAAATCGGTAATTTATGTTTCATATGAAGTTATTCAGGTTGAATTTGAAATGGCATTGTGCAGGTAAGCGTGCATACACACACACAGGTTACCCTTTTGCAGCCTTTTGCATTATCACTTCTTTTCTTTCTTAAGCAAAAGTTACTATATAGAATAGATACAGAAATGTAAAATTCCATTTTGAGGATGAATGTGAAGTAATTGGCTGCATGTATTCATATTTATACCCTTAAGACTAGTCTGATGAATGCATGGTGATCACTTTTAAGGAATTACTGCTTTGGTTGAATTGTTTCACTTAGGCATTAATGATATATACACACCTTAGTACTTTTTCAAAGAAAATAGATCATGACTGCTTCTTTTATCAGATGATTATAATTCCTAGCTTGAGAACACAGTGCCTCTCCATGGGAGGACCGCTCAAGCATGAAGCGTGGTGCTCACTGCTGCATGGACAGTCAACAGGCCAGGCAGCGGGCTCTGGGCCTCACAGGGAAAAGCCTGGGCAACTCCTTTGCCACTTGGTTTTTCCATGCTGGCAGATGGGACTACATTGTTTCAAAGTTTCAATCTGGAAAATTCAGACATTAAGGGTTAATCTACATTTTAAAATAGCTGTCTTTGAAGGAAATTATGGTATAAATGAGAACCCTATGTGGAGTTCTGGGTTCTCTCTTTATGTTAGCTTTGGCAGGGCCAGGAGTCTGTTTTGATGATAAAGCCAGCATTTGAAACCTGGATTTTATATCACAGGAAAACTAAGCAAATTTAAAACACTCCACATTTGCCTTTTGACACCCCATAACCAATAGATGAACTTTAATTTCTGGGAGGCCTCCCAGTGATTAATGTCTTTCCATTTATGACTTGAGAAGAATGAACCGTATGTTGCAGTTGGTCTTCTGTCCGTTTCTGAAGAGCACCCGTGCCAGGATTTTGATGTGCACTCGTGTTCTGGCACCAGGCTTCACACTTCTCGCTCAGCACAGAGCCAGCTCACAGATCCTGTTCGGTACAGCAACTCCAGACACGCAGCCTGAATTTGAAGGCGGCCTCCTAAAATGTGGCAGGCACGGTCTCCCTCTTCCTATTTGGAGCCCATCGTGTGGGGCTAGGACCTCTCTCAGCTGCCCACAAAGCAGCCTTGGGAGAGCTGCGTCTGTTCACCACTCACTGAATCAGTCTCCAAGAAGGTGAGCCTTGGCGCTACACGGCTGTTTCATAAACCTTTTCTGTTGCCTATACTTACTGTTAAGAGGAAACTGTTACATATTCACATTTCCATTAGAAATCACATACTCTGCCCTCTTGGAGGGGGGTGGAAGTATTGGAGTAAATACACTGGGGATTTCCTTCATTCCTACATCCTCTGTGGGAGAGGAGTGACATTCATTAAGCCATGGTGGTAGCTGTTAATGCTGTCCAAGTATTTTTGGTTCTCCTCCCTTTAAGAGACATGGTAGAATAGTATTTCCTTCCTCTTCTGTGGCCATGTAAATTGCTTTAGTCAATAAAAATTGAGCATCAGTGACATGTGTTACTCTGTACTGTGGATGTTAAAAGCCAGTACGTGATTCGCCCCTTGCTCCTCTTGCTAAGAAGCACAGGTTGAGAGGAGGTCTCCATCAGCCTGGTTCCCTGAGTCACTGTGATGAAGAGAGAACCCCAGCTCACTAGTGTTAGATTTGTAGCATAAGCAAGGACAACATGTTGGTGTGTTAACCACTGAGATTTGGGAATTTCTTATTACGGCATTGTAACTTAGCTCACGCTGACCTAGAGGGCTTGTTAACTAGTAGATGGTAGAACCACGGCATTGAAGCTTGAACAGTGCAGAGCGAGGTCCATTTCTTTCTCATCTCACTTTCCCTTTTAGGTATCAATTTTAAAAAGTAAGTTTCCTTCATTTGGCAAAGAGACAAACAGAATCTGCTTTAGCATGTCCACCATCTTCTAACTTTTCTCCCTGTGACAGGCTAGAGATACCAAAGTCGAAATCAAGAAAGGAGATAGGAGAACCCACATTCTCCAACTAACTTCACCGTTAATAATTTTACTATATTTAGGTCTCACTTAGTTCTTGTATATTTCTTCTCACATGGGTTAGGAAACAACCATAAGAAGGAGAAATGATGATGGCTGTTTTCTCAAACTTCCAGTATTTACAGATCTCAGGTATTTGTATAGCACATCACTTAGTCATATCTGTAGATAAAAGATGTAGACATAATATTTTTGTTGTTTATTAAAAGTTCTTAAATGTTGGCAGCCTAATGGTTTATAGATGTGGTAGGCAGGGGTCTAGCATGGTCCCTAAACTTCTAAGTCCCTGATGTACATGCCCTGAATCCCATTCCCTTTGATATTTAAATGCAAATGTCATTTATGTATAAATGAAATATCACTCCCATGGTTATTAGGTTATGTTATATGGCAAAGGTTGGGAAGAATTTGCCAATGAAATTAAGATTTCTAATCAGTTGAGTTTGAGTAAATAAAAGGGGCCTCATCCTGGTTAAACATAACTTAATTTGGTGAGATTTTTAAAGAGAGTTTATAGTTCACAGATAAAAGAAGTCAGAGTCATTTTCCTCCTGTCATTGAGGAGCAGATAGCCATGCTGTGAACAGTCCATGGAGGAGGCCACATGGCAAGGACCTGATCTTGGCTGCTAGTTGCTCAGGGTAGTTCCTGGCTGACACCTCTCAAGAAAATAGGGACCTCACTCAGAATTCTGCCAACAACCTGAGGGAACTTGGAAGCAGATTTTTCGCTGATTCTCCAGATGGGAACATAGGCGGCCAGCATCTTGATTTAAGCCTTGTGAGACCATGAGTAAAGGATTTAGGTAAAAATGTGCCAGACGGTTGACCCACAGAAACTGTTAGATAATAACTTTCTTGTTAGTCACATCTACTGAATTTGTGGCAATTTATTATGCAGCAACAGAAAACTAATACAGAGAGAATCTGACCTGACAGTTTTTTCGTGAAATACCTGCGTGTTATTTTAATAACACATCATCTAGGCTTGTCCTGCTATCTCCTTAGCTTCCTAAAATCACTCGTAATTCCCATGTGGAATGATGGCATTGGAAGAGGCTCTCACAGTGGTTGAATGTGGCCCTTGATGTCCTCAGTGTGTTCCCAGTCAGACCGCTGCAAGCAGTCCTGAGAGAGCTTCCCGGTCTACAGTGCTCTTGGATGCACAGTGTCTCCAAACCGGGACTGCTCTTGTCTTTACCCTGCAGTCATTCAGTAATAGTCATGAGAACCTGGGGAAGCATCCAGAAGATAGTGGGATACCAGAGAGTCTGTGGTGTGTCTCTAAAACCAAGTGACGGGCCCCTTTTGAGCACATTCGGAAGGGAAATATGATGATAAAGAAATATCCATTTGACTGGTTGGAACGTACTTGGTTTTTTAAGGTAGATTTCAACATTAGAATGTGTACTTTCATAACATGAGGCACAACCAGACAGAAACGAGCCTCAGTGCAGAGGAAAGACGTTTGCTTGTTTGGCTCATTTTGGCACCATATTTTTGAAGTTGATAATCAGAGAGGAAAGAACCAGTTTCATAAAATGCTATTTGAAGTAAATAACTTTTCTTTATATGTCAGTGGTTTGGCTTGCTACATTTTGTGTAAAGCTATTTTAATAAAGAGAGATAGACGCAAACAAAAAGGCAACATGTGATTAATAAGGATTTTTATTGTCGGTTATAGAGAAGAATGAAGAGCCACCAAGAGATTTGGTTTGTTACTCAGGAAAAACTATGCAGATTTGCCAGACCTGGAGGAGAGGCTTTTGTGGAAAAAGAGAGAGAAAAGAAGAAAACTGTCAGATGTGGCGAATGGGTTGTATCCATTTAACGGTGAACAAAGAGGCATGACCATGTAGCCTTCAATGTTTGGTCGGAGCTGTGCAGAGCTCTGCTCCAGGTGAATTTATCAATAGGACCCCACCCTAAGGTAATAACATTTATGAGGAGAAAAATTCAGAGTAAAGGAATTCAAAAGGCTTTAAAACAGTGGCTTCCTCTACAGAGTTTGTGAAGGCTTTTGCTCAAAACACTGATGACGTAGAGTGGACAAATAGGACTTACGAGTAAAATTGTTTGAACCTATGACATGAGAGTTTCTGGGGAATGCTGAGTTGTCACTTCCTCCGTGGATTGATTAGATAAGTGTAAATTAAGAAATATTACATGATTGCTTATCCACATTGTTTCACCAGTGCTGCAGATGATCACTTCTCAGATGAAAGCCCCAGTCAGTGCTAGAAAATGGCCACTATTGACTCTCTTCATGCCCTGTAGTCATTCTGAGATTTCTAGGTAGGCTATTTCTCGTATTGTTTATTCTATCCTTATCATTGGCCAGAGAAGGTGCATCAGCCCAGCAGGGAAACAGTGACTTGATATTCCAGAAACAGTGGTCATTAATGCATCTTACTCTGGATGGTGATTGATGGTTCCAAATAGTTGAGAAGTTTGCTGATTGATTTTCTTTAGTTATTGGCCATCTTTTTTTTAATTTTACTTATAAATTTTTATTCAGGATGCCATCTAGTGATAACTAAAAATTTCAGAGATGATTTTCTGTAATGAAAACAATTTTTACAAATATATCTATTTTTTCATCTTTATTAATAGTAGAAAATCTCTCAAAGAAGATGATTTTCAGGGACATGGGGGAGTTGAGCTGGAAGCTGAGATCATTAGAACATTATGAAAAGATGCAAGGGGTGGCAGTCTTCTTGTTTTGATCATCTTCTCTCTCCCATCCTATGAAGACCCATTCCCTGATTTATAGTAACACTATGGTGCCCATTTACTGTTTTAAAAAGTGTTGCTTTTGCTACTTAAATTTGCCAATCCAGTATGTTTTAATTAGATGGATACAAATCTATTTAATTAAAGTATGTAAGTAGGATGACATTGTGAAGGATCCATGCACTTACTCCTTCAAGGTGTATTTAAAGTTTAAAGATGGTGTTCATTAAGCAAATCTATATTTGAGCAGTAAGGCAGGGACTTTTGACCCTAGGGATCTAGGGGTACTTCTTTTCTAACCACATCTGCCATTTTCATATCTTTTCCCCATTAAGAACAGGGGTCTGTAACTGGAAACTCTACCCTGAAAGGCTGCCAACCATCTATAGTAGATGGAAACTGCTTTCTCCCGAAGACGTATAGTTCCCCTTGGGGTTTATACCACTCTATATCAGCTACCTGACCTCTAAACCAAGTGAGAGAGACACAAAAGAGTCAGGCAACTGGAAATAAAATTGTCAGTTTTAATACTAATAGTACTATTGGAAAACATGATTTAGACATATGACTAATACATGCCCCAGAATGTGGCAGATCCGCCCACCTAGTCAGAGCCAGCCTGGAAAACCACAGCCTTGCCCACAGGAACAATTTATTTACCGTTAAGCTTCCTACAAGGGTAGGACTGACCCAACCATATCCTTTCCAAACACAGGTTGATACCAAAGAGAGGAGGAGAGGGAAAGAGTTGAACTGCCCATATATGGTTCTTTCTCACAAATTCACCAATTTCCACAACTTCACTTCCACAACTGGCTACATAATTTATGAGACCCAGTGCAAAATGAAAATGCAGGACCCCTTCTTCAAAAATTTTTAAGGATTTCAAGGTGGCAACAGTAGAGCATTGACTTAACATGGATCTTTCTAAATGTGGAGCCCTGTGTAACTGTACAGATTACACATCCATGAAGCCAGTCCTGTTGACTTATCTGGGAGGACTGAGTAAGGAAGCAGAGAGAATACAAGAATGTATTATATAAATTCATGTCTATGTAACTGGGCACACAAATCAAGTATAAAAGAGGTTCCCTCAAGCAATGACACTTTAAAGCTTCCTGTTCCCTTATCCCTTAGACTTAACCACAATGTCTGTAGTCCACTAGGGGAGTGAATGTATCTGTCATGGTAGGAGAGCAGCAATGTCATCAGGGAGTTCTTGCTGTCATAGCCATGGGCCTGCTATCCCAGTACCAACCACTGTTGTTTTATTGATACTTTTAGCATACGGTGAAAATTTACTTAAGATGGCTTTGAAATAGGTCAGAATCATACAACAAAATCAGCTCCAAGGCTACTTGGTACTCGAGCCTAAAATTTTACTCCTTTGTATGTATCCCAAATTATATCTAGCTACATTCTTCAACAAAACTGTCAGAAATTAGGTGATAAAATCAAACTGCGTCTTAAAAATATTTCAGTAATAAAAGGCTAACACTACAATAACCCATATCAATCTATAAACCCCTCCTATTATCAAGTTCCCAGGGAAAAATTAACGTTCAAACAGTTGAGTCCCAAATAAATTCCAAAATTCTAAAATTAATGTAAAAATAATCAGTCTGAAATCAAAATCTGTGATTATTGTTAGTTAAATGTCCAAAGAAATTAAAGCCCGTATGAATCTTTCCCAGTACCTTATATTTTTCAGTGTTTCAGTCTTAACTAGAGGGATTCCAGGAGAAATAAACTGAATTCACCAGTTTTGTAATTCTGGGAAAAAATGTATTTCACATTTTAGGAAAGAAAACGTAGCCTTAGAACAGCATTCCAGAGGTAATTTTAAATAAAATATTCTATAAGTTTACCACAGAGAAAACTGAATAGCACTGAACATTGGAAAGTATCAACATCAGGTTATTTTATACTTGGGATTGCCATTTTGACCACATGACAAAAGACTGTGAGTACTCCCTCTGCCTGCCATCATCAGGGAGTAAACAGAAGGAAACATGAACCTAAAGGAAGGAGGGTCTTCTAGTTAGGAATTAGTCAGAGGGGCCCTGGAGAGGCCATGAGTTCCTCTGAAACTGGGAGTGATCTCCTCTTAAAGGGTCAAGGCAGAGCTAGTGGTGACACAGGGGGCCTCCAAGTTCCATCCCTCCCACCCTCCCTGAGAAGTGTGGAACAGTGATGGACACACAGTGTAGCCTCTGTGACAGAGGAAGAGTGGCAGGACCAAGGGCTACTTTTGAAATATGTCAAAGAAGAGTCTTGTCCTTCAGCTCCAGTGCTGGCTGTGGGAGAAAATGGAGATCTCGCTAAAGATTGTTGAGTTTCAGTGATGGCCTAAGGTGGCAGCAAAACATGCCCCCAACATATCTGTGGGGAAATCTTCCTTCTTTAAGGTGTGAAATCTGAATTCTATCATTGGTAGTGTGGCAGGAACCAATATAATGGATTACTTAGACCAGAGTAAGAGTGTTAGTTATTTTAAAAATGATCACTGAGAGACCTCTAGGAGAGAATGTTATTCTTCTGATAGATAAGATGTGAACTCAATTACTGATATTTAAAAATAATTATTAAATAATGTTTATTATTATTATCTATACAAATAGAATACTTTTGTGGGATCTAATAATGAAAGTATTTTTCATCAACTTTTGCTTATTCATTTTAGTGTTGTCTTCTTTCTGACAATGTATTGTCAGTTGTGTTTCAGGCATTTCTATCCTTGCCCCTTATCTGCATTTGTGCTCTGGGAAGAGAATGAAGATTGTTTTATCTCACCTTCATTGCATCCTCCTGCATTTTTTTGTGGCAGGGCTGAAGCCCAAAGAGGCTGAGTCACAAAGGGAGAGTCGCTGCAATGATTCCTTGTGTCTGATGCTCTGTCCTAGAGGCAGGAGAAATGTGTTCAGCTTGGAGAGTGAATCAATTCATGATGAATTCAGCAGCCTCTGCCCTTGACCCTTTTCTGCATTTTCCGGGGCAGTCTTAGAATGGTTAATGGTGGTAGTGGTGAAGGGGTGAACGGGTAACTCCTGTCCTCTGAGTCTTCAGAAGATAACATCCACTGTATATACGATAAAATATAGCTGATAATGATTTTTATTATTCTCGAAAATAATTCTTTTTCTCTAAGAAAGAAGAAAATCAACATAAGGGAAATGCTACTATTCATGAACTGTTAAGGCTTTTCTGCTCTTGTATATTCAAATAGCTAGATGATATCTACAGCTTTACTGATAAATTCTTATGGGATTTATAGCACTAGAGATAACAATATACATTTAACCCTTGAACACCATGGGTTTGAACTGCATGGGTCCACTTAAATATGAAGTTTTTTCAATAGCAAGTACTACAGTACTACATAATTTTCAGTTGGTTGAATCCATGGTGTGGAGCCACAGATACAGAGGTTCTGACTATGAAGTTACATGCAGGTATTCAACTGTGCAGAGGGGCAGTGTCCTGCCCCCCATGTTGTTCACATGTCACCTGTACATTCTGAACAAATCCATGAGTTTATTTTTAACATCTTTATTGGAGTATAATTGCTTTACATTGTTGTGTTAGTTTCTGATGTATAACAAAGTGAATCAGCTATACATATACATATATCCCCATATCCCCTCCCTTTTGCATCTCCCTCCCACCCTCCCAACACCACCCCTCTAGGTGGTCACAAAGCACCAAGCTGATCTCCCTGTGCTATGCGGCTGCTTCCCACTAGCTATCTGTTTTACATTTGGTAGTGTATATATGTCAATGCCACTCTCTCACTTTGTCCCAGGTTACCCTTCCCCCTCCCCGTGTCTTCAAGTCCATTCTCTACATTTGAATCTTTATTCCTGTCCTGCCCCTATCATTCTCAATGATGAAAAACTGAAACCATTTCCTCTAAAATCAGGAGGAAGCCAAGGTTGCCACTCTACCACTGTTATTCAACATAGTTTTGGACGTTTTAGCCACAGCAGTCACAGAAGAAAAAGTACAGCAAGATCCTTTTTGACCCACCTCCTAGAGAAATGGAAATAAAAGCAAAAATAAACAAATGGGACCTAAGGAAACTTAAAATCTTCTGCACAGTAAAGAAAACCATAAAGAAGACCAAAAGACAGCCCTCAGAATGGGAGAAAATATTTGCAAATGAAGCAACTGACAAAGGACTAATCTCCAAAATATACAAGCAGCTCATGCAGCTCAATATAAGAAAAACAAACAACTCTATCCAAAATGGGCAGAGGACCTAAATAGACATTTCTCCAAAGAAGATATACGGATTGCCAATAAACACATGAAAGGTTGCTCGACATCACTAATCATTAGAGAAATGCAAATCAAAACTACAGTGAGGTATTGCCTCACACCTGTCAGAATGGCCATCATCAAAAAATCTACAAATAATAAATGCTGGAGAGAGTGTGGAGACAAGGGAACCCTGTTGAACTGCTAGTGGGAATTTAAAATGATACAGTCACTCTGGAGAACAGTATGGAGGTTCCTTAAAAAACTCAAAATATTATTACCATATGACCCAGCAGTCCTGCTACTGGGCATATACCCTGAGAAAACCATAATTTAAAAAGAGTCTTGTACCAAAATGTTCATTGCAACACTATTTACAATAGCCAGGACATGGAAGCTACCTAAGTGTCCATCGACAAATGAATGGATAAAGAAGATGTGGCACATATATACAATGGAATATTACTCAGCCATAAAAAGAAACAAAATTGTTTTTTGTAGTGAGGTGGATGGACCTAGAGTCTGTCATACAGAGTGAAGTAAGTCAGAAAGAGAAAAACAAATACCATATGCTAACACATATGTATGGAATCCATGTGGTTTTAAGCAGATTTAATGTGTGACCATTGAACAAATACAGTAGTTGCAAATTTTCAGATATAGAATTTCCCATAAAAGATTGTAGGATTCAAAACCTTTCCATCTTTGCACTTTCTTCTTCATGTTTTCTCATTTTCTGTAGAAAGACACAAACAAAGAACCTAGGAAAATGTAAATGTAGGAACAATAGCTAGATAAACTCAAAAAAATTGGCTATATACTTATGATCTTGCACTATCCAAAGAAATAAAATCATCACCAAACCACATTTAAGTAAAATTTTCCTTACACAAGGATATGAAAATTTTCATCCTTCATTCCTCTCCTTTCTTGGTATCTGCTTTTCATATATAGATGGTCTTTAAGCCCAACAATTCTTCTAGCATCACTCCTCTCTTTTTCATTTCCCTCCTACCATTCAAGGCTAAGCCCTTATAACCTCATATGTGCCGTCTCATTTAGTCTCCTAACAAAGCTTGGGATTTTCAAGTGGTTCAGCCCAGGATTCCACTTTCAGTTTAGACTGGTGACATACAACCTTTTGCCTTGTAGTAAGCTCTGGGGTCCCTGGCCCAGGCATCCCACCATACTTCCCTTTCCTTTGGTAGTCAATGTACAGTATATCATACAGTTTCTTCTCCTCCAAACCTTGCTGTTCAGCAGCACCTTTTTGGAAGCGCCTATATTATAAGTATATTATTCCTTTTGACTTTGGCTGTGTGGTCATAGATAGGTACAAAGAAAGGTTATACGTACTTAGAAACAAGAAATAAGAAAGGTGTAAAGAATTTATATGTTTCTGAATATCACCTGAGATAGTAACTGAAAAAATATATTTGACTCTGTTCCTTTGCATTTATTTCAGATCAGGTTCACCAGTTCTGCCTAGGTTTCCAGATTCCATCTTAGTAAAGCCCAGTTTAGAGTTAGCCTCACATGCCAGCTGTATGGGGTAATTTAGGAGGAATTACAGATACCCCCTGGGCTTTTACTGAGCCATTATATCTCTGAGAATATCCAAACTAGGTGAGATTCAAATCCCTTTGTAATTGTCCCAAATAAATCCTCTTAGGATTTTCTCACCTCTTTATATTTTAATCTCATCTCCCACTCTTCCTCTAAATCAGTGGATTTCAATCCATGCTCCTTACAGCACTGACCCCATAGGTCTGCAGCAGTGGAGGAGAAAGTGAAATGATACCAAAGCAGGCATACATGTTACAGAATTGTCTCGCTCACCTTTCAGCCAAAGTAGCTGTGTTTTTTGTTCTTGCTTTCCATTTTATTTTTTCTGTTTTGCATACTGGATTTGAACAAAGGGATTTGGATCTTGCCATTCTCTCAAGCAATCATTCCAAATCTTTCCATCTTTCTACATCAAAATTTCTTGAGAAAAGGTATCTATACTATCCAACTAAAACTGTCACCTTGAAGGTCACAAATGTCATTTGATTTTCTAGTTAACTTTTGTTTTTATCTTTTACAACCACCTTTGACACCACTAACCATTCTCTCCTCAATCACCAGTCCCCCTCTCACCATTTCCAGGATATAGCCCTATCTCTCTGAGAATTTTTGCTCCACTTTTCTCTTGAATTACTGACCCCCACATGGCATGTCTGTCTCAGGCCATGTTCTCTAGAAGCAGTGTCTGAGATGGGAGTTACTGGTCAAGTGATTTATTGGAAGTGCCCTCAAGAGTTAGGGGAGTGAGGGAAGTAGGATAGGGCAGAGTAAAAAAGCTAAGCAAGAATATGGCTTCAGTTGGAGAGCAACTTCAGTCTGATCCTATGGAATGCCCTGGAGCACAAATTGCACCACTGTAGTTTCTCTTTGAGGCAAATGGCTAGACTTTTACACCCGAGCTTTTTGCCAACAATCACAGTTGGGAGATGGGTGCTTCACATAGTAGGGGGGATCTGCACCTGGCCTCGTCACCATCCGCTATAACATCTTTAGCTGTGTTCTCTTTCCATTTGATATGTCTCCCTTAAAGTGATGTACTGAACATTCTATGTATACGTGTAATGTCTGCCATGTGCATGTCACCAACATCTCCTCCCAACTATAGATCTTCATTTCTTTAATTCATTGCACGTTAGATGTCCTACAGAGTTCACATTTTCAAAACCAAAATTAGTACTCATTATTTTATCTTCCCAACCTGAATTTGCTGTATTTGTAAATGGTATTGTTATCCTTCATTATTAGGGCTCAACATATTTTAAACTGCCTATTATGCTTTCTTCCTCTGACATCAAATTCTGTCATGCTTTCTTCCTTATTCCCCACTTTTAATTCCTTGCAAACCACCAGTAATTCTACTACCTTGACACTTCTAGTATTTGTTCATTTTCTTCAAAGCATTAAAGGCTTTTCTACACATTTGCACATGGAAGAATTGATGAAGAAATGAGGGACTGAATAATGCTGAACTTCCTTTCTCTGGTCTATTCCTTTCACCTTTACCTCCCTTTCTTTAATCTTTGAACATAGTTTTGCCATGTTAACTTCTCCAAGTGAAATTTCTTCAACCTCTTGCCTCGGGCCAGTTCTTCGTACCTTCTGAACTAGATAATCAGATAAAGTCATCTATGTAGATATACTTAATAGAGAGAAACAAAAGTATGTTAACATTTTGAAGATAATATTAATGACGTTTTTCCCCTGACCCATTGTCTTGAAGTAAGAAAATAACATGAAATATCAGTAAAGGAAATATTTGGGGGCAAATTTAGTGGCATGTCTAAATTCATCATGAGTTCTCACAAAGCTGGCCCTCATATATGTTGTATTCCTACCATGAAGGATTATCACATTTTGCCTGGCTGAAAATGCCCAGAGATCTGTAAATGTAGCAATAATAATGACTATAATTTCTTCTTAAAATGAAGACAGCTCTATATTCTTGGATGAATATAACATTATGTATTTACTTAAAATCAAAGAGTGTATTGTATATTTGATGCTCAGGATATTCTCGCAGGCTTCTTTTCCCTAAAGCCCCTGCCCACAGACCAGCTCTGCACTGTATAAGGAGATTTGATCAATTCAGTGTAATAATTATACATCTCACAGCTGAAACAGAGAATTAGGATTTAGAAATGAATGTTTGATTAGTTCTAAAATTGACAAAGCACAGCTTTAGAGGGAAATGACAGTGGACAGATTTAGTAATTACTCTCAAATGACCAACAGATACATGAAAAATGCTCAGCATCACTAATCATCAGGGAAATGCAAATCAAAAACCCCAGTGAGGTATCACCTAATACCTGTTACAATGGCTGTCCTCAAAAAGACAAGAGCTAACAGGTGTTGGCCAGGATGTATAGAAATGGGAACGCTTGTACACTGTTGGTAGCAATGTAATTGGTTCAGTGACTATGGAAACAGTATGGAGGTTCCTCAAAAAATTAAAAGTGGAACTGTGTTCCAGAAATCCCACTTCTGAGTATATATCCAAAAAAAATGCAAACAGGATATTGAAAAGATATCTGCACCCCCATGTTGATTGCAGCATAATTCACAATAACCAAGATACAAAAACAATCTAAGTATTTGTCAATAGATGAATGGATAAAGAAGATGTGAGATATATATGTATATATATATTTTTTTCACATACATACACACAATGGAATATTATTCCACAGGAATAATATTCCACAGGAAAGAAGGAAATCCTGTCATTTGCTACAACATAGATGGACCTTGAGGGTGTACTATATGATATCACTTATATGTAGAACCTAAAAAAAGCTGAACTTGTATAAATAAAGACGAGAATGGCGGTGGCTGCAGGGGGTGGGATAATTGAGTAGATATTGGTTAAAGGGTACAAACCTGAATTTAGAAGATGCATATGTTCTGGAGAGCTAATGTACAGCATTGTGATTATCGTCAACAATACTGTATTATATACTTCAAAGTTGCTAAGAGACTAGATAATAAATTTTCTCACCACAGAAAAGAAAGAATTATGTAGTATGATGGAGGCGTTAATTAACACTGCAGTGGTAATCATATTGCAATATATAAATGTGACAAATCAACACGTTGTACACCTTAAACTTATACAACATTATATGTCAATTATACCTCAATAAAAAAAATTACTCTCTATACCTAAATAGTATATTTATTGTTTCTGCGGTCTTAGCATCAGCCACATAGAGACTATAAATCAACAAAACTCTGCATTTCACAAGCAATTTTTATAGTTTTATTAATATTTTGTTTTATCAAGAAACATTGGCTTAGTAAAAATATAGGAATGTAAGCCTCTCTGGCCAAAATAAAAAGGACATAAGATGGAGAATTTCACTTCCAATAATAGCAAACTAGTTGACCCAATCCAGTCTTGTCTCTCAGAAAAACTGAAGAACCTGATCAAAGTTTTCAAAGACATCTTTTGGAAAGTATCAAAGAGGTTATCAAATAATGAGGAAAAGTCAGGCCAAGATTTTAGAGAACTCAGAATAGCAACTGAAAATTGGTTTTGCTTTGGGGATATTTTCCCAACCTAAGAGAGCAGCTACAAAACTAAGTCTTGCTTTTGGTGATCTCATGGATCTGGGAGCACAGAGGTCAAAGCTGGAATCCTGCTAAAGATGGAGACTCTGGCCCCAATTAAAACCAGATTCATAAAGAACTGTGCTCTCAAGGAAGCGTGAACGGGAAGTAAATCCAATATCACAGGGGCTTGCATCCAGAATTTTATCATTTAGCGTTATGGAAACTCCAAGTCCCTCTAACAACTCCCAGAAGCTATCACAGATAATCCCTAAAGGAAGTTATCATTATCTTAGATATCATAATTATCTACCAAATAATTTTTTAAATAAAACTTTTATTATACAACTAAAGATAAGAAAGCAAGCACAAAACATCAGAAATAGCATACAGTAATAACAAACCCAAAAAGACATGGGATTTTGGAACTATCAGACATGGACAATAAAACACCAACTTTTACTGTGGTTTTAAAAAATGTAAGATGGAATAATTTGCCAGGAAACTAGAAACTAAAAAATGACATAGGAGATATTAGTACACACCTAAAACATCCAAAATCCAAAGCACTGGCAACACCAAATGTTGGCAAAGATGAACAACAGGAACTCTCATTCATTACTGGTGGGAATGTAAAATGGTATACAGCCACTTTGGAAGACAGTTTGCCAGCTTCTTACAAAACTAACCATACTCTTACTATACAATCCAGCAATCTCACTCCTTGGCATTTACCCAGAGGAGTTGAAAACTCTTGTCCCCACAAAAATCTGCACATGGATGTTTATGGCAGCTTTATTCATAATCGTCAAAACTGGGAAGCAACCAAGATGGCCTTCAGTAGGTAAATGGATGCTAAACTGTGGTACATCCAGACAATGGGATATTATTTAGCACTAAAAGGAAATGAGCTAGTAAGCCATGAAAAGACATGGAGGAATCTTAAATGTGTAGTACTAAGTGAAAGAGGCCAATCTAAAAAGGCTACATACTGTAGGATTACAACTATAAGATGTTATGGAAAATGCAAAACTATGGAGAGAGTACAAAGATCAGTGGTTGCTATGGCTTGAGGGGCAGGGGAGAGCACAGAGGATTTTTAGGACAGAGAAAATACTATGTATGATACTATGGTGCTAGACACATGTCATTATACATTTGTCCAAACCCATAGAATGTACAACAATAGTGAGATTGTCTCACCTAATTTAATCTATGGACTTCTGATAATTATGTGTCAGTGTAGGTTAATCAGCTGTAACAAGTATACCACCCTGGTGGAGGATGTTGATAATGGAGAAGGCTATGCATGTGTAATGGTAGAAGGTATATTGGAAATCTCTGTACCTTCCCCTCAATTTTGCTGTGAACCTAAAACTTCTCTAAAAAAATAAAATCTTAATTTAAAAAAAAGTGACTAAAAACAAATAAAAATTATACAGTAAAAACTATGATAACATAAGAATTCAGTTTATGGATTTAAGAGAAAATTAAACACAGATGAAGAGGTATTAGTTAACTGGAAACAGATCAAAAGAAACTATTCAGTAGGGCTTCCCTGGTGGTGCAGTGGTTGAGAGTTCGCCTGCTGATGCAGGGGACACGGGTTTGTGCCCCGGTCCGGGAAGATCCCACATGCCGCGGAGTGGCTGGGCCCGTGAACCATGGCCACTGGGCCTGCGCATCCAGAGCCTGTGCTCCACAACGGGAGAGGCCACAACAGTGAGAGGCCCGCATACCACAAAAAAAAAAAAAAAAAGAAACTATTCAAAAAGAAGTATAGAACAATATGAAGATGAAAAATGCAGATGAGGAATAAGCAGATTAGAAGATTCAGAGAGAAAATTTAATATCCATTTCATGTGAGTCTCAGAAAGGATAGAATGGAGTAGAAATATTTGAGGAAAAAATAGTTGGAAATACTTTAGAACAGATGAAAGACACCTATTCTCGTATTTTAAAAACCCAATGAACCACAGGTGGGAAATTTTCTTTTGTTTTCTCTTAGACACATAGTGACACCTCAGAAAACCAGAGACAAATTTTAAAGCAGTTACAGGACACTACCATTAAAGAAAACCATGGTTAAAATGAGAGCTTACTTCTTGAGTCCAAAATGGAAACCAGAAGATAAAGGAATGATGTTTACAATGTACTAGAGAAAAATAACAGTTTCAAAACTAGAATTTTATACCCAGTAGTATACGCATTTGTCAAAAATGAATACAAAATGGCATTTTCAAAAGAACAAAAACAACAAAAGAGTTAATCACTATCAGATTGCACCAAGGAAAATTCTAAAGGATATATTTTAGGCAGAAGGAAGATAATCCCAAATGAGAGGCCAGAGTTGTGGGGAAAATGCTAAATATTAGGATAAACCTAATGAATACTGGATAATTAAAACAACAATAAAAATGATCTTTTATGGGTTTAATATGTTTCTGATTTAATATCATTAAAGTACTTGACAGCAATAGCATGTAAATTAGGAGTTGGATAAGTGGATTTAAGATGTTCCAAAGTCCTTGTGTTATCCTGAAGAAGAGTTAAGGTATTGAAACATACTTACTCTGATAAGTTAAGACCCCTTGTTTAAATTTAGGATATAAGCAATGCTGCAGATGCTATTGTGCTGATCCATTGGCCCACTTCAGTGTGCCTGTTGGTATAGTAGACTGTCCAGCATGCATGCTGACAGCCTAATATCACGAATACCTACATCTCTCTTCCTCTCCTCTGAAGGAATTCTATGGCTCTCTGAAACTGATTCCACTACAATAGATACAATATACTTTGTGCAGAAAAGCTAACCACTCCAGGGATGACCTACAAACAATAGGGATAGAGTCTGGTGGAAAATGCCCTAGCCACTCAGTCCTTTAGTAGGTTGATCCTGTGGTATGTTCCACAGTTTCTCAGAGAAATCACAGTAGCATCAACCCCAAGTTGTCCATACCAATGCCTCACTCATTGATACACCCTTTATTGGCTTTTCTCCCTTCCAAGTCTCATATCCCCTACACCCACGATTCTTCATGGGATTTCTCTCAAGTAGACTTCTGGCATGTAAGTTCTTATCTTAGGCTCTGATTTTAGGGAATCCCTATCTAAGACAATTCACCCAACTTAACTCTAGAAAGCAGACTTTTAGGACATGATTCTAGTATTGGATTCCTTGGCCATCAGATGACAGACCCAATTGCTGATGATAAGTAGATTGTGGAAAATCTTTGTTTTTTTTTTTAACATCTTTATTGGAGTATAATTGCTTTACAATGGTGTGTCAGTTTCTGCTTTATAACAAAGTGAATCAGTTATACATATGTTCCCATATCTCTTCCCTCTTGCATCTCCCTCCCTTCCACCCTCCCTATCCCACCCCTCTAGGTGGTCACGAAGCACCGAGCTGATCTCCCTGTGCTATGCGGCTGCTTCCCACTAGCTATCTATTTGTGTGTTGTATTGTCACAATTCATTACACTGTCGTGGTGGTGGACTGAGATGAGGTATAGGTTGGCAGGGGGAGGGTGCTGGGCTTTGAAACGGTTCTAGCACCTGAACAGTAAAGGGGCCATGGCAATTATAAGTAATGTAGAAATAGCTGGCTTTTCAATTGACCTAGAGGCCTCGAAGAAAGATATGGTTAGACTTAGGTCAGCTGTGATATCCAGAAGTCTTCACAGATATATTTAAAGAAATCCTTATGTCCTGCATCCAGAGGTCTGAATATACTGTAAATCAGGCCCTCAAATTGTTATAAGGGTGTTATAGGGTATAAAAGAGGCTGAATGCACTCCTAGCAGGGATCTTATGCTAAAGTCAGGATCCTGATAGGGAAGGGGCAGGACTTATGACCTGATAGGGAAGCAGTGAGGGATATGATAGAAAACCTTAAACCCCTAGATGTCCCTGAATCCTTCAGGCCAGCAGGAACAGTCCTTTCCTTTTCTAGAGGCGAGCAGTCTCACTTTGCACTTAACTGTCAGAGACAAGATGGATGTAATTTCTCTACTGAGCAACGAGGCTAGGTGACTTTGACCCGCACAGATCAATGGCTTATAGACCATGGAGTTCCTAGACGCTAGATGGATAAGCAGACAACAAAGGTATTTCCTAACTAATCAAAATGATCATGAGCAGGTGAGTAGAAGGCTAATGTTAGCCACCACAGTGGAAGCCTTTTAACCAGGCCATTAAAATAGCAACCTCTTCTTCCCATTAAAATAGACCACCTTGCCACTCACAGTTACCCTTACCTAGTTCTATTGTCTACCTTCACACTTAGCACTTTCTAACATTATTATTTTCTCTATTTACTATGTTGCATTTTAATTATCTACTTCCCCCACTAGAATATGAATTTCACAAGCTTTTGGCGGTCTATTTTGTGTACTGATGTATCCTGAGCATTGGAATAATGGCTGCCACATAGTAGAGGCTCACTGAAATTTGATTAATGAATAAACAAGCTTTCCTTGCTACCACAAAGATATTCTTTTCTGAGTTGTACCATGGGTGCAGTACAATTAGTCAGTATCAAGGGATGATTTAGAAAAAAAAAACTTCCATGAATCTTATGACACCATAAAGATATTGTCCATTCCTTTGTATGAAGTATAAGAATTCTCAAGAGGCATTCCTGGTAGGCTAGGTGTACAGAGAGTAAATACTTTAGATAATTGGTTTATACTTGCCTTGTGGACTGGGACTTGCGTTTTGTTCTTCTGAAGCATTTTTTTTCTCTTTATTGTCATCCTCTGGGATATGATTCACTCTCCTCCATTTTATTTGTCATTGCAATATCCAAAAATCCTTCAAGGAAAAAATGGCGTGTATTTATAAATAATAATTAATTATCTTTCAAAATGAACAGTTCCATGGACCTAGAGTTTGGAAGGGGTTAATGCACTATCCAGCATGCCTAACATACTCTGAGAGGGATATGTGTACTCCAAAGACCTGAGTAATGATGCCATTAACCTTTGCTAGCCTAGCTCTGTAAGGCACTCACCATTGGTTCAGGTGACTCTTTTTCTTTTCATTGCAACTAGCTGGAATTTTTATTAAGTGTCATTAATCAAAGGTGAAAAATTCTCTGAGCAGGAAAATGGTCAGTGAAACTGGCTGCTGTATGTGGAAAAAAATAAATAAAAGGGTTTGATAATTATATATTAACTCAAGCAGTAATAGTCTTTTCAAATCATCATAGGTTGCAGCTCCTCTTTGATTTTAGGGGTCTAATTTGGGGGAAGACCTATTAATCTTTTTTCCATTTCTTTGCCTTTCTTATTCAGTAATTGAACTGTTCAGGTGTTATTGATTAATGTAGCTTTCTTAAATGACAGGTTGGTATGGCAGCCAAAGTTATTCTCTGTGCTTTTCTTACTTCTGAAATGACTCATGAGATATTCTGGAATGTGGGGAAGAATAAGGATTTTAAGTTTTCTTCTAAAAACAGACTTAAGCACCACTAAACTGGGGGCGGGGGGACCAGCTTTTCTTTGGATCACTGGTGTTGGGGCTAATTGAAATCAGCTTTAATTTGTATACAGAGTAAGAGCTAAAGCTTCTTACACACATATAATACTTGGGGGGAGAGGGGAGAGTTAGAACTTAGAAAGGTTTTTATTAATACACTCCCAAAAGCTTTTCACTGAAGTGACTGCGGGAAGAAATTCTATAGCAGATGTAGCATATTGAAGCTTATGCTGCAACAAGTAGGTGAGTAAGGCTCGTCATATTTTTTTTTTTAAACATCTTTATTGGAGTATAATTGCTTTACAATGGTGTGTTAGTTTCTGCTTTATAACAAAGTGAATCAGTTATACATATACATATGTTCCCATATCTCTTCCTTCTTGCATCTCCCTCCCTCCCACCCTCCCTATCCCACCCCTCTAGGTGGTCACAAAGCACCGAGCTGATCTCCCTGTGCTATGTGGCTGTTTCCCACTAGCTATCTATTTTTAATAGGCTCACATCACAGAGAGAAAAGAAAACACAATTTTGAGAACTAGGGAAAAATAAGATCAGTAGAAAGTAAGTATTTAGAAAGGTGGACCCTATAGAATTATATCATAGCCCCAAACTGCCAGTATCATTTAGTTTGTGGAATAAACATCTGTGCATTGCAGTATAATTGGGGGATACAAGTTCTGTTTAGTTTGCAACTCTGGCTGTTCCTTGCCCTACACTTTTTGTGTTAATTGCCCCTTGTGGATGGGCTGCATAGTCTCTAGTCCTCATAGTGTGCAAGTGAATTTGTGCTGTGCTTCTTCCAAACACACCTGCAAGAAATTTTAATAGCTTTAAAAACTGAAGATGTTTTCCTAGCTCCTTCTTGCAACACTCCTGACTGCCTGAGGTATCATCACAAAAGATAATTTAATAATAGCAGTGATGATGTAGGCACCTGAAATTCCATCTGGCAGTATACATACACTTTAGTGTGTGTGTGTGTGTGTGTGTGTGTGTGTGTGTGTGTGTGTGTGTGTGTGTGTATTAGAGGGAGAGAGAGGTTTTTATAAACTTGGCTAATGTATATCCAACAGTGTATGTATATGCTGCCTACTCTTGCTTGGACGTCCAAAGGAAGGTTTCAACAATAGTTATAACAGTGAATCCATTACAAGTTGATGAATCCTTTAACGAATTATGTCCTATTTCATACCACCCCATGAATTTTTCTCTTAATGTTGAATTTAGGTTAGAATAAAATTTTATAAATATAGAGTGGGAAAAATAATCTGCTTCACTAGCTGTAGTCTTGTTGACACTCTGGATTTAAGAAAGCAAAAATACGTGGTATTTTTACTAAAATGTTCAACAGAGTTCAAAGATAAAGAAGGTTTTCCAAGCTATTAAAATTATTTATTTACTGTACCTTAAAAAATGGATGGCCATTTTTTAGGGAGAGGAATAATTTTTTTCCTAGAGGGATCAGTAGCTCTGTTGAATGAATAAGTGAATGATTGAATGGATGGATAAATGAATGAAATTTGTGAATTCATTAAGACTAAAAATTTTTTCATTTATATGTATTTTCAATTTGATCTATCCTGGGCATAGATCAAATTTTCTAAGTGGGCAATATTTCTTGATTTGGGGACTTTACTATATAACTGTACATCTTACTTGTCATTTAACCAAATATTTTGAAATTGGACATACGAAAGTTAGAAGAACAATGTGTATACTATTGCTCTGAACCATCTGCTTTCCATCTACTCTCTGATTATCATGTTGCTCTTTCACTGCCACTGAATATGCAATAGAGGACACCATGGATTTTCCTATTATTAGATAGTCTCCGTTTAACTGGGTCTCCTTATAGCTGATAGGCTCTCTGGTGTATGTGAAGGAAAGAGGTGGGAGGAGCAGAGTTTGTCTTGACTAGTGGAGGTTTATCTATAATTTGTGCTTAGCTTCCTGTTTCTGATGCTCTCATCTTACTACTAGCTGCTTAGTCTTCTTTCGTATTTGATGTGTAGTAAGCTATTTTAACTCTTATTACTGTAAACTATTGCTTAATACGGTGTATTAAGCTTTACCAAAGGCGAAAAACAAAAGCTGTTTTCAACTAAGGGGGTTTGGATGCCATTGACGCCTTACCTGAATGCTTGTCTGGTCTCTAGTCTTCCTTCAGAACATGTGTGTAACATTCAAAGAATCGGGGCTAAAACTTTGATCCAGTGTAGCTAGGCATCAAAAAGGACATACTGTCAGTCTGTTTCTTAAAAGAAATAATCCAAGCGAGGAAGCAGACCTCAAAATCTATCTTGAAATGTTAAAAATTTCCATTGCGGTTAGTTTAAAATGCCAAATGAATACCTTAGAAAACATCCACAAGCTGAATTGATTTTTTTTAAGTTCAGAAACATGGGTTATAATTTGATTGGGTTTTTAGATTTGCTCAGTTCTTTTTGTTTCTTAAACTGAGATTTTACCCATTTTATTGCAGCACCAGCTTTTTATCAAATAGAGAATCAAGGGCATGAAATACAGTTTATGGCTTATCTTTCTCACATGTATAATTTCTCAACAAACAATCTCTAAAAATAGAGTAGGTTAGAATAGGTTCTATTTTATTAACATAAAAATAATACAATGCATTCTTTGTAGAATAAAAATAATTCTGTGTCAGATAAGAATACCTTCACCTGCAAGTAATAGAAAATATTACAGTGGCCTAAGCAATAATGATATTTATTGTAAATAAGAGGAGGTGTGGTGGTAGGAATGAAGGGGCTTGTGTAGCATTTCCACCATGCCAAAATAAACTTCTGCTTCTTCTGTCCTTTCACTCCATCGTGCTTGTTGCTCCATTGCAAAATAATCATTGAAACTTCAATTGCAGTTAGACTGGTGAAGGGGTTTTGCTAGTAGAGTCTGTCACTTTTCTATTCAGGAGAGTGAAGCTTTCCCAGATATACAGCAACAGACTTCTGATTAGATCTCATTGGCCAGAATTGTATCACATGGCCACCTCTAGCTGCAAGGGAAGCTGGAATTTTAAGCGTTTAGCTTTTGAAAGACAATGGAAAGCAGGTATTTAGCATTTTCAACTTCTATGGTAGAAGTCAGCAAGAAAATAAAGGGTAGAGAATTATGTCAGCAGGACCTACCATGATTTACAAGCTCTATCTTATGTCCAGTTGAATTCTGGTAATTTGACTGCAAAACAAATTATGGGACAACAAAGGAACTGGGACATCTTTTAAACATTTGTTGCAGAGGATCTTACCAAGAGATAAATGCCATTAGCTAGTAGGGCTAATAGATATTGTAATTTTACACAAAAAAGTCATTGGCTGTTTTAAAAAGAAATAAAAAAAGGAACTTCAGTTGTATTAGGTCTACTTTTAAAAATTAGGATAAAAATTGGGGTTTTCTCTTTCAGCAACCCTTTAAAGTCAGTCATGTTAGCAGACTAGTGTGATTAGATAAGCACTTTGGTGTGCGTGTGAGGGTTTAGTTAAATGAGCACTAGTATCACTACTCAAATGAGTATTCATAACCACTACTTGTTTTATTCTAGAGCAGCAACAAAATGGCAGAGACGACAGCTGCCACATCATATACATACACACACTCCTTCCTACACAAACCATGCTTTGTACATCAGATGCAGCATAAATACCATGGCATGTGGCAGTTGCTATGGTGACAAGTTTTTTTTTTTTTTTTAAATGAAGAGCAGATGGAATAGGCATGTAAAACTTGCATAAGTTGTTAGTAATCTGTGAGTTACTGTGGACTAGTTGATGAAGGAAACTTTTAAATTCTAGCTTTTCTAATTCTTCCATATAACATGTTCAGCTACCACTTTTATCCTTTTCTTCAGTCCATTTTGTATCCAAATGGCAGTGGAAATTGTTAATTGTTTTCTCTGTACCACAGAAATTTTATATACATATTTATTTCTGTCCTTGGCTTTGAGAAACACATTTCTTTTTGGAGCTTTTAACTCTTTCATTGAATACATAGGTACTTCTAATGGCCCCATATTAAGTCCATTTCATTTTGGTCCAATTCACACAATACACATGATAAATTTGAGAATGGTTCCAAGTATGAAATGGTTACAACTAGTGAGAAATAGGTTTTTTAAACAGTACAAAGTGCCATATAACATATAAGTGCTGTTGGACATATAATTAGTAATTTGGGTTAGTTTTCTGTCTGTCTAATCATCTAATCTAGGCAGAGCTTGTTCTTAAGTGTCCTGATCATCTACACTTCCTAGCTGCTATGTGGAAATGGCCAAATTGGGGGGGGGGAGCTTCAAAGAATGATTTGTGGTTGTTCTATCATAACCAGTGACTTTTCTATATTAAATAACTTTCCATGTTTATCCGTAAAAGCAAATTGCAAAGGAGATTTCAACATAATTTAGCAACTACTTAGTGTGCACCCAGCACAAGGCAACATAGGGCAGTAACATCTTTAGGGCAAGGCACAGAAACTGCTTCCAGGGACAAGAGAATCATGGAGGAAATAAGACAAACATATGTCTGTAATATGAAGTAGATCCTAAATATCATTAAGGAGGGAGCTGTTGAGAATCCAAGCAGGAAACAGCTCTCTTTAATACCTCCAGATCATATGGCACAGTTGGTTTTATGTAAATCTTTCTAAGATCTTCGTCTGTGATTCTGCTCTTTCCTGTTTCCTTAAATTTTGATGGCAAATTCTCTATCACCTCGAGTATGGAAATATTCTGGGGAAGTTGGTTCGTATGGATAGAAAGTAAAATTATATTAGATTTACATTAATTATTCCTTGGACTCTTTCTTGAGAATTTCCTCAAGATGAGTCAGGCTTATTGTTAATTCTTAAATGTTCTATTTTGTGCGAGGATAGAGTGGAATAGAGAGATTCATGATCAGCAGTTCTTTTATATTCTCAGCCTGTGAAGTCATCCCTTTGGATTGTACCCCTGGTTGCCCCTTTACATACTATGATGAATTGTGCTTCTGCTTCACATGGTAACGAGCTTCATGATGTGGTGTTGCACTTTTTTCCAGCCAAGCTCTGATGTGTGTGTAATAAGTGGTACACCCCTACCCTCATCACCCAGGTGCTCTCAGACGTGCTTCATGACGGAAGCTGATCAGTAGAATTCCGGGCAGGACTGATCCATTCACAAAGTATTCATTATAGGCCCAGCTGTTGTTACTCTCTAGATTGATGGCGGATTGCAAAAGCTGGGGCCACACACCCTTATTCGTTAATTCATTAATTTATCCATTTAGCATGTATTTATTAAAATGTACTATACACCGAGCTCATATGGGGCACTGGAAATACAGTGGTTAACATGACAGAATTCTGGTGCTTACATTCTAAAGAGGGCATCAATGATAAACATGTACATTCTATTTTATTTAAATGATGATTGCAAATTTTATGTTATACAGTGATGTGACATATTTGCTGTATGAGTTGATGTGACAGAGTACAAATGGGGAGGATGATTTACATAAGGTGGACAAAGGCAGCTTCTACAGAAAGAAACATTTCAGGTGAGAGCATATAAATTCCTAAATTGAATTTCAAATTAAAATGGTAGCAGTTTCCATATTAGGCTTGAGTTGTCTACATTTTGTGTGTCCTTCAGCACCTTCTAAGTTGTCAGTGTGTGAAAAATCCAAGATTTGAAAACATCTTTTTTTGTTGTTGTGTTGTGTTATAAAGATAGCACCCATTGTGTTATTACACTTGGGACTGATTAAGTACTCCATGCACTGAAATAATCACAGTAATCATAGCATTTTTTTAAATTATGATTTAATTTTATATAACCACAGTAAGCCTAAAATAATTATATGATTACAAAGAAGAAAAAAAGAAAAAAGAGGACTTCCTTAGGATTAATATTCTGAATCCAAAATGCACTTGTTTCTTAGTGTACTTAATTTTTCAAGAAGTCCATTTGTTAAAGATAAGTATATCCACAGTATGTTAGCACATGAGAAATAAAAATGTGCCTTCTAGAGTCCTAAGAGAATCACATGGAGGTACTAGCCATTTGGGATTTAAAACTAAAGCAAGTCACTTATCAAGAACCCATACACAATAATTAGTGTAACTATACTGCATTTCTTAATGTATTAACCCTTCACTCCGTGGGAGGCTAAGGAGAACTAAGTATGCTTGGACTTCCAGAGAGTTACATGTTTTTTTATATTTCCAATTCATTACAAAAATAATGGTGGACTCTAATTTTGTTTAACTAGTATGCTGCTTATAATTGCAAAATAGCTATTAAACAATTGCGGCAAAACCTCGACTCTGTAAGATATTAATGACTATTCAACCTCTAGTAAGAAAATGTAGTAGGACGTGAGAGATTTATAATTGCAACAATCTTCTCAATGAACTGTTTGCTGAGAAACAAACAGCTCGCCTTTACCTTGGCACTAGTAATTTACAGTTAATTGACAACATTGTTGACAGTGCATTTAACTAAGCTTTACCACTTATTAGAAATAGGATTTACTTCTATAATGTTATCACAGTACTTGTGATATTATTAACCATAACTCACTGCCAGAATATATGATTGAACACTCCATTCTTATCAATGCCATTATAGAGTGTTAATCAGTACAGTGGAGAAAGCTGTATTGTTTCTAGTTGTGATTATTCTCTCTTTGTATTTCTACAAATGATGTCAGGTGAAAAGATGTGGAAAAATTGAGTACTCATAAAAAAAAGAGATTTAACCGTTAAAATCATAACATAGCACTGGGAATTCTTTTCCAAGACAATTCTTATGAAATGAACGATTCATTATCCCAAATAAAAGTGATCTAATGTGCTTATTATTTTATGTGCAAATATGGTGGATTCAAAGCACCAGACCATGTAGCTTTTTCTTTTCATAGTCACAGCAGAAATTTTATGTTTTCTATTTGGGCACATAAGTGCCCTAGCCTTGTAGACTAGCCATGACTGGGACTGATGCTTTGAAACTTAAGAAGTAGATGGGTTGGATGATTGCCATCCCCTTTAGCACCATTTCTGCATCCTTCTTCCCCGTTACAACCATACTCCTCCCTGCTCCCCAACCCCCGCCGTATACCTGTCTCACTTTGGAGAAAAAACTCTATATTTGAAGAGAAGATGTGAAATTGAGACCTAATACTGTCACTCAGTGTCATGGCCTGTGGCAAGTCAGGTATAACTCTCTGAACCTCAGTTCTTTTATCTGTAAAATAGGTAAATTAATAATACCTGCCCTAACTGCCTCACAGGTAATCTCCTGAGATCAGTGAGAAATCTTTTGTGAAGGTGCTATACATATATTAGTTATTGATGCTTCCAAAATTGTTTCTAGTTTGTGTTAATGTAAATATTATAGTCATGTTCCATTAGTGTTTGTAGTTTAACTTTGATTGAAGGCTTAAAACAAAGTGATTATGGGCAATGTAGTACAGTAGAAAAATCAGTGATTTGGAGTCTGATAGGTTGGTTTTGATTCTTGTCTATTTTTAACAACCTGTGTGACTTCAAGTAAGTTACTAGGCCCCCTAAACCTCTGCTTTCTAATCTGCAAAATAGGATGTAGAAAACCTACACTTCAGAGATAGCAGGAAGACTAAATAAAATGGTATGTGTAAGATAATCAGCATACTATAGGTATCAGTAACTGCAAGTGATTACTAATGACAACATTTAAGGGATTACAGGACTTTGGTTTTGTTCTTTTTTTCTGAAATTACACTTACTAGGCTATTAATGTCGGCAGCTCTTGCTATACCATTGATGAAAAAAAGGAAATAATGTTTCATTTTGTTTTCTTGCATAAAATACTAAACTTTCTTAGTACATGCTTGTATTTCATGGTTTTGTTGTACATTGTTACCCCTCCTCATTATTTGGTAATGAAAGCATATATATTAGCTATTGTGTATGTATATGACATGTGCTTAGCTACGGTACTAGTTTTCTATTGTTGCCATAATAAATTACTACAAACTTAGCAGCTTAAACAATACAAACAGTGTTATCTCAGTTCTGTAGGTCAGAAGTCTGCACATGGCGTAGATGAGTTCTCTGCCCACCAAGCTGAAATCAAGTGACTGGCGAGAGCCACAAATGCTTCTGAGACTTATGGTCTTTCTCCAAGCTTACTGGTTGATGGTAGAATTTAGTTCATTATGGCTATAGAACCAGGTCACTATTTTCTTGCTGGCTGTCAGCTGGGGGGCAGTGTCAGCTTCTAGAGGCTGCCTGCCATTCTCTGCATGTGGCTCTCTTCACAACATGGCAGTTTGCTTCCTTAGTGCCAGCAGGAGAATTTCTCTCTTCAGTTCTCATTCACATCACAGGCCACAGTGAAGTAGCAGTGCTGGCAATGGTGGACTGGGGGAGTGCACTTCATGGAATTCTGTTTCTTGCAATAATTCAAGGTCTCAGCCTCTTCTATCTGTGTCTCCAGGGCTCTACCCTCATCTAAGCTCCCAGCATCCCCCTAACTCAACCAACAGCTGGGTAATGTGCCTCAGTCTAGATCTGGATGGTCATATATTGGGCTGATTTTACATTTAGGCAAAGTGGGTAGACAACTTTTTTCTTCTACTAGCAAGTTATTCTCACCACTCTCTTGTCATGAAATCTAGAAAAGGTTTATTAAAATGTGCACAGCATCCTTGAGGAAATCCCATACATTCATGTAATTGTGCTGATTCAGTGGTTTATCAGATTAGCTACCTTACTTTAGGGTCCCTGAGTGAAAAGAACAAAGAGTGAATGTACTCCAATGAATGGAAGGCAAAGATAGGTAGAAATATTTAGATACTGGGGTGCTTGCGATGCAGTATAAGCAATGTAGGTAGCAATGCTGGGGGTTATGAGAAACCAGGGTGATCTGCAAGCAACACTAACAACTAGAAGTGGCATAGCTTTTTCATTGCCTTTGACTTTGGTTTAGAAGAGACTAGTCCAATAACAGAAAGATGCAATTTAATAATAGTAATAATGATATTTATAGTATTACTATAAGCAATACTGATAATGAACAATTAAATTAATTAAATGTTGTTTTGTTGAACATGTTATGTTCATACATTTTTGAAGTTTTCTTCCATCTAGCAGTGTCACCAGACAGGACAGAGGAGACAACATGGAAACACAATCAGTTTATTATTTCTTCTGCAAACAGTCAGTAAGATATACAATAGATCTGCCATGCTTTGAGCACTAGGCCTATTTTTAGTCTTTTATACCTAACACTTAATATATAACACAAATTCTTCTTTTCATGTTCTTATACCTTGTTGCATAAAGCTGTCCCAATTTCCTTTGCTCAAGGTAGAGCTACAAATGCGTCTGTAGATCACTCATTGCTCCATTCCTAATGCATTGACATTTTTTTTCCCTTAAAATAATATTTCTGTAGAAGGGAAGTTACATGCCATGGTGACAGTTCAAGTGTCACTAGATCTGCTCTACTTTGCCAAATTCCAACTGTGTTCTTTGCTCATCCCCCCCTTAAGGTGACAAAAAGCTATCATTTGAGGTTTCCTCCTTCCTATTTAGTTTCTCCAAACAGTCCTCATGACCAGCATCCATCCATATGACTAATTATTTAACTCTACTAACTGAATGTGGTACATTTGCAGTGGGTTCCTCTTATGAGAAATACTGTCAAATAAGCACTTAAAATTTCTTTGATTTTATCCTCTTAATAAGCCTTTGGAGTAGTTACTTACTTCCTGGTTTTGAGATAAGAAAACCAAGGGCTAAAGAAAGTAAGTGATGCACCTAAACACAACCTAATAAATCATATTACCTTCAATTCTAACTTTATAATATAGTTGTTTCTGTGCTATCATTAAATTCTTTTGTAGCTATTACCACGACATGTTTAAGATGACACTGGCAAATATAACATACATATGACAGTATTCATGTATATCAACCTTTAACTCCTAAGCAACAACAAAAACAACAAAACAAAATAGTGAAAAGTAAAAATAAATTGAAAACAATGAAAATGATATCACCAGTGGGTCTTCTACCTTTGAAGACTCTAGTAGTCTCATCTAGACAATTAGATTGTTTTCCGTAGTTTTGCTATTCTTAAAAATACTATATCATAAATACCTTGTATTTTAATCATTTGGTGCATTGCAAATCTGTCCATAAGACGGATTTCTAGACATTGCTTTCACAGAACATTTGAACACTTTAAAGGTTTTAAATATTCCAATTTGCCTCGCAGAAATATCTTCTTAGTTCACACTCTGTGGCAGGATGTGACGCTGTCCATCTCACCAGGACTTTGACACAACTGAATGTTTTTTAAATTAATTAATTTATTTTTGGCTGCATTGGGTCTTTGTTGCTGTGTGCGGGCTTTCTCTAGTTGTGGTGAGTGGATGCTACTCTTCGTTGCAGTGCGCGGGCTTCTCGTTGCAGTGGCTTCTCTTGTTGCGGAGCACAGGCTCTAGGTGCACGGGCTCAGTAGTTGTGGCTCTCGGGCTCTAGAGCACAGGCTCAGTAATTGTGGTGCACGGTCTTAGTTGCTCTGTGGCATGTGGGATCTTCCCGGACCAGGGTTCAAACCTGTGTCCCCTGCGTTGGCAGGTGGATTCTTAACCACAGTGCCACCAGGGAAGTCCCCTGAATATTATTTTTTAAAAAATATTTACCAATTTGCTAAATAAAAGAATGCACATAACTTTGTCTTTTTACCAAAAGGTTAAGCATTTTCCCATATGCACAGTGGTTGTGCACGTGTGTGTATTTGGGAGGTAGGGTGCTTGTGTCCTTTGCCTATTTCATGGACTTTACCTTATTTTCTTTCTTTGTTTTGTTTGTTTTTCCCTTATATTTTTGTCTATAATGTTTTCAGACCTCAAAAGTCTTATGCTGACATGAAGTGAAATATTTGCCATAACATGTTGTTCAGGAGGGCTTCTCTGGCACAACGTAGGTATAGCATGCTTTGCAGGGTATCCAAGAATCAGGAGAACCTGAGCAGCAATCTGACAGCATGCAGGGTCAGTCTTGAACAGCAACATTGTGTCAGTAAGCACAGTGGAAGTGCTGAACTGATGTTTGTATGGCTTCCTCTATTTGGTGTACGAGGTAGAGCATTTGAAGTGTATGATGGTCCTAAATAGGAAGGTACTAGGTTTGCTTCTAATAGAGTATTCAAGAACATAAGCATTTAAATGAAATAACAATGGTCATTTGTACATTGAATTTGTTGGGGCAGGCTGTATCATTTTAAAATGTATAATAAGAGGACAGAGTCAAGATGGCATACTAGGAGGAAACAGAATTCGCATCTCAAAACTAGGGCACCTACCAGGCACTGGTGGGGGACCATGGACAACCAAGGGGATGGGAGGAATCCCCAGAGACTGGGTAGGGTGTGGGGCATGGGGGGAGTGAAGGGGGAAGAGAAGTGGAGGCTGGAGGGGACTGGGGACCCTGAGGGGTGGCTGTGGGCGGGGAAGGGATCCCACGCCCAAAGGGGGAAATTGGGGGACCATTGGGAGGGCAGAGGATGAAAAGGGGGCGTGGCCAGGTTTCCCCTGCCCAGTTGGGCCCCCAGGAACCTGCTGAGATCCAGGGCCTGATCCTCTGCCCACCTAGGCCCCCTCCAGCCACGCAGGTCCAGAGGGAGTGGGAAGGAGGAAAGGGGGAGCAAAAGTAAAGGCCGGACCTCTGGGACTGGCACCCCTGAGGGGCGGCTGGGTTAGGGAAGGAGTTCCTACACCCAGCGGGACCCACCCACGGTTGGGAGTCCAGAGGTGACAGGGGGAGACCCTGGGGGAGATGGTGGGGGAGGGGCGTGAAGGAACTGAAGGAAACGTGGCCAGTGCTTATCCTGTCCACTTAGGCACTGGGAAGCCTCTTGGGCTCCCAGGCCTAATCCTCTGCCCTCAGAGCCTCCCTGCTGCTGCACAGAGCCCAAGCCCCGCCCCTACACACCCACCGAGGGCCCTACCTCTGCACTCGGAGACACCCTCTGAGACCCCTTCTGAGGGGCGGCTGGGTTAGGGAAGGAGTTCCTACACCCAGCGGGACCCACCCACGGTTGGGAGTCCAGAGGTGACAGGGGGAGACCCTGGGGGAGATGGTGGGGGAGGGGCGTGAAGGAACTGAAGGAAACGTGGCCAGTGCTTATCCTGTCCACTTAGGCACTGGGAAGCCTCTTGGGCTCCCAGGCCTAATCCTCTGCCCTCAGAGCCTCCCTGCTGCTGCACAGAGCCCAAGCCCCGCCCCTACACACCCACCGAGGGCCCTACCTCTGCACTCGGAGACACCCTCTGAGACCCCTTCCAACACGCTGGGCCTAAACCCCACCCACACACCCTCACCCAGGGCCCTACTTCCAGACTCCGGAACTCCACACTCCAGAGGCCCTCCTTTCCACATGTGGTTTCTTCCTTTGTGCGGCAGGTCCTAAGCAGAGGCCCCACCCCACGCTTAAACGTCGCCCTGCCTAGGCCCCGCCCCACCCTAAACACCAACCCCTGCCTAAGTTCCAGCCCGCGCCTAAACTCCGCCCCTATAGCCAAGGCTTTTTTTTTTTTCCTTTTTTCCTCTTTTAGATTGGGATTCTCTTTTACCTTGTTGATCCATTGTTGTTGATTCTTTTATATTTTTATTTTTCTTAATAAATCTTTTAGTTTTCTAATTTTATTTTATTCTTTATACTTTGGTAGTGATCTCCCCTTTTGGCTTGTTCCCCCCCATCATTTTTTTTTTCTGTTGTGGTTTTATTTTACCCTGTTGCAGTTGTTTCAATTATAGTTTTACTTTTCCTAATATATATTTTATCATTCTAATTTTATTTTGTTTTTTATTCTTTGATATTGTACTGCTTCTTTTTTCTTTCTTTCTTCTTCTTTTTTTTTTTTTTTTTTACCATGCCATGAAGCTTGCAGAATCTTGGTTCGCAGGCCGAGGTCAGGCCCAGGCTTTTGTGGTGGGAGCTCTCAGTCTAAACCACTGGACTAACACAGAACCTCAGACCCCAGAGAATATCAATCAGAGTGAGGCCTCTGGGAGGTCCTCATCTCAGCACCAAGACCCAGCTCTATCCAACTGCCTGCAAACTCCAGTGTTGGGCATCTCAGGCCAAACAACCGTAAGACAGGAATACAGCACCACCCATCAAAAATAAATAAATAAATAAAACGACAAAAAAGTATGTTACAGATGAAGGAGCAACGTAAAAACTTACAAGACCAAATAACTGAAGACGAAATAGGCAAGCTACCTGAAAAAGAATTCAGAGTAATGATAATAAAGATGATAAAGAATCTAGGAAAGAGAATGGAGAAAATACAAGAAACATTTAAAAAGGACCTAGAAGAACTAAAGAGCAAACAAACAGTGGTTAACAACACAATTACTGAAATTAAAAATACTCTAGAAGGAATCAGTAACAGAATAACTGAGGCAGAAGAATGGATAAGTGAGCTGGAAAATAAAATGGTGGAAATAACTGCCAGGGAGCAGAATAAAGAAAAAAGAATGAAAAGAATGAAGGACAGTCTCAGAGACCTCTGGGACAACATTAAACGCACCAACATTCGAATTATAGGGGTTCCAGAAGAAGAGGAAAAGAAAGGGTCTGAGAAAATATTTGAAGAGACTATAGTTGAAAACTTCCCTAACCTGAGAAAGGAAATAGTCAATCAAGTCCAGGAAGCACAGAGAGTCCCATACAGGATAAATCCAAAGAGAAACATGCCGAGACACATATTAATCAAATTATCAAAAATTAAATACAAAGAAAAAGTATTAAAAGCAGCAAGGGAAAAGCAACAAATAACATACAAGGGATTCCCCATAAAGTTAACAGCTGATCTTTCAGCAGAAACTCTGCAAGCCAGAAGGGAGTGGCAGGACATATTTAAAGTGATGAAAGGGAAAAACCTACAACCAAGAATACTCTACCCAGCAAGGATCTCATTCATATTCGACTGAGAAATTAAAACCTTCACAGATAGGCAAAAGTTAAGAGAATTCAGCACCACCAAACCAGCTTTACAACAAATGTTAAAGGAACTTCTTTAGGCAGGAAACACAGGAGAAGGAAAAGACCTACAAAAACAGACCCAAAACAATTAAGAAAATGGTAATAGGAACATATCTCCTTAGGCTCAATTTTCTTAGACTTTCCTTGTTTTTGACGACCTTGACTGTTCTGATGGGTATTGGCTAAGTATTTTGTAGGATGTCCCTCCACTGGAATTTTCCTCATGTTTTTCTAATGATTCAAATGGAGTTATGGATTTTGAGAAGAAGACCACAGAGATGAAGTGCTGTTTTCATCACATCATGTCAAGGGTACTGTATCAGTCAGGGTTCTCCAGAGAAACAGAACCAAGAGGATCTGTATAAAGAGAATTATTTTAAGTAATTGGCTCACACAGTTGTGAGCATGGGCAAGCCTGAAATCTGTAGGACAGGTTCACAGGCTGGAAACTCAGGCAGGAGTTGATGCTGCAACGTTGAGGCAGAATTTCTTCTACAGGAAACCTAAGTTTTTATTCTTAAGGTCTTCAACTGATTCAGTGAGGCCTACCCACATTATCTTACTTAAAGTCAGTAGATTATAGATTTTTTAACTGCATCTACAAAATACCTTCATAGCAATACCTAGATGAGTATTTGATTAAATAACTGAGTACTATAGCCTAACAAACTGACACAGAACTAACCATCACAGATGTATACTGCCAATATGATTTTTCACTATTCATGTTGACCTTGAACTGAGGTAGTATTTGTCAGGTTTATAAAATGTTTGTAAAGCTGCTTATGTTTTTTCATTATGTGTAGCCTATTCTTAAGGGGTGGGAATTTATGCTTCCCCTTTTTAAGGGCAGAATATCTACATAAATTATTTAGAATTTTGTAACACTGATTTGTCTGATCCCTTCCCCACTTGTGTATTTATCCAATCATTTATTTATATCAGTATGAACTTATGGATACTTACTTCATACTTTAGGTTATAATCCAATGCTACTTTATTTTGTCACTCCAAGTGTCCATCTTAGGCCATTGGGAGCTCTTTCAGTTGGCTCCTATGTCCCTTTCACATACTTCAGAAATGTAGGATTTTTTTTTCCTGCCAAGTAACCTCACTTTATAGAACCACAACATGCTTCACATTCATCTGAAATATTTCCAGCTTGTCCTTGAATCAGCCATTTCTCTAAGGAATGCTGGTTACTTTTATTGGAGACTGGTATTAAAAACCAAGATCTAGGTGTTAGTGTGTTCATTGCTACTGGAGTGTGATTTCTTCTAGGCCCTTTCAACTGACAGAGTAAGGAAACATATTTGCATATACAAACCTGTGTATATATACTTTGCATATGTAACCATACATACCTGTACTGAGCTAAACATGAGTCCATTCTGAGATTTCCAACTCTAATCCATTACCACATGCATCATTCTAGCCTCCTCCCTTGCTTATCTGTAAAGTTCTAGTCCAACAGTGAGAAATTTTTCTTCCACTACCTACCAGATATTTCCTAAATTGTTCAATACATGTACACATGTACACATGTATAGCACTATCAGAATTGTTAATCAATGCCACGGTTGGAAACAACTTTGTCACTAGAGTAGAATACATACATAATCACATTTCTTTTGTTTTCTTTTGTTGTTTCTTTCATAGACTGCACTCATTTTCAAGGTAATTTAGGTCAGGATTTTTTATGCCCACCCTCTAAAGGTGAGGTTATTTCATACATTTGTAGTACAGTTAGGTTCTCTTGTCAGTCTACATTCCTTCCTAGGATACCTCTATCTCCTAAATGATTTTATTTTCATCATTTGTTCTTTAACATTGTGTGGGTTTTAACAAATGCATAATGCCATATATCCACCATTATAGTATCATATAGAATAGTTTAACTGCCCTAGAAAATACCCTATACTTTACCTATTCAATCTTATCCACCTCACTCCCCTAGTAACCACTGATTTTTTTTTTAACGTCTTTATTGGAGTCTAATTGCTTTACAATGTTGTGTTAGTTTCTGCTGTATAACAAAGTGAATCAGCTCTACATATACATGTATCCCCATATCTCCTCCCTCTTGTGTCTCCCTCCCACCCTCCCTATCCCACCCCTCTAGGTGGTCACAAAGCACTGAGCTGATCTCCCTGTGCTATGTGGCTGCTTCCCATCAGCTATCTGTTTTACATTTGGTGGTATATATGTCTACACCACTCTCTCACTTCATCCCAGCTTACCTTTCCCCCTCCCCGTGTCCTCAAGTCCATTCTCTACGTCTGCGTCTTTATTCCTGTCCTGTCCCTAGGTTCTTCAGAACCATTTTTTTTTCAGATTCCATATATTTTACTTTCATTATTCTTTTGTCTTTTCCAAAAGCTCACGTAATTGGAATCAGACAGTACGTAGCTGTATCAGACTGGCTTCTTTCAGTTAGCAGTATGCATTTCAGGTTTGCCATGTCTTTTCATGTTAATTGATATTTCTCCTTTTATGGCTGAATAAGATTCTATCATATGGCTTTATCACAGTTTATAATATAATTTTTAAGTAATCTGTTTCATAAAAAACAGTAGGTACATGTTTGGATGTTTGCTCATCTGAATGTATTTTTTCTGATTTTTTCAAAAAACTTAAAATACAAATGGATATAAGATTTTTATGAACACAAACTTTTGCTCTCCATGATTTATAATAATACAAATTGTTAATATTTACTGAGTATATTTCATCAATTCTAAAAGGTACATTTTTATATTTTAACATTTGTGAAATTGTGATGAAACTTGTAATTAACAAGCTCATACAGTTACTTTGGGGTGGCTCTTTGCAGTGGCACTTGGGGTGGCAATGACAGTTTTGTTACTCATGCACAAATTTGGTCACAATTCTTTGTCATCAATTCCATAAAGTGCATTTATTGGTGTTACTGCACATATTGAATTTAAATTCCATGTCAAATGTCTTCAAAAGAATTACACACAAGTTCAGCAATTAGAAGTTATTGAATATAAAGAAAGTCATAGATCAGAGAGGTAAGGCATCAATTTGATGTTAATACAGAAATATTAATTATTGGAAGAACGATTATAATTCTATTTTTTTTGCATAGACTAAACAAAATGCTTTAAGTGATCAAAGAAAGGACAAAACCCTAAAGTAGAGGACTGAACTCTATTAGTTATTTATTATAGATTTTTGTGCACAAATACTGTCTATCATACTCAAAGGAATGCAAATGAAAGCATGAGAAACTGCCAAAAACCTTGGTGTAGCTGAAATTAATTTCAAAGCAAATGAGAGGCTGGTGTGATGGATTGTCACTTAGGATTATCATTAAGGCATTATGTCACAGTTTAATTGACAGTCTTTTACTTCCTTACTTAATAGTAGATAAAATAATGGTGTATTTTACAATCCTTGAAATCTTATATTTAATAACATATGGTATTTATGATGCACTGTGCTATGTCGTTTATGTACTCAGTATCATTTAAGCTTTGCTATCACTCTGTGAGGCTGGTATTATTGTCCTAATTTATAGATGATGCCACTTTGAAAGAATATGTAGCTCACCCAAGGTTATAAAAGTAATAATTGGTAGAACCTGGACTTGAAAGCAGAGCTCGTGCTGCTACACTCCACTGTAGTGCTTCATTTCTTTCTTGTGTTCAGTGTTACTGAGAAGTTTGAAGTCAGCTGATATGTTGTTTTTAAAAATGCAAATGTTTTAACCAATTTTGAATTATTACTCAATCCTGCCTGCATCCTTTTTCCACCCCCTTTCTCATACAGATATCCATTGAAATGACTAAAGTTTTAAAATGATGGGAGTGGGGAAGAATGTATAATGTCACAGAAATTTAGGGCAAATGAATAAAATTTGAGAGTTTTTAAAAAGAATTTGGCATTAACAGATACACACTACTATATATAAAATGCATAAACAACAGGACCTACTACAGCACAGGGAACTATATTCAATATCTTGTAATAACCTATAATGGAAAAGAATCTGAAAAAGAATATATATATGTATATGTATAACTGAATCACTTTGCTATACATCTGAAACATTGTACATCCACTATACTTCAATAAAAAGACACCAATAATAAATTTAAAAAAAATATGTACCAATGGGAAAAAAAAGTAGATATATAGAAAAGAGGACCATACCAGAGATGTCACTGAGAGCCAATTCAGAATTTACTCCTGGGAAGAAGATAATAAAATATTTTGTACTCTATTATTACTGACAATCAGCAATATTTTAAAACTGGGAAATTCTAGATTTGTGTGTCAAATTTTATAAGCATAGAAATGTGGAATAGCAGAAACATTACTCCTATATACTATGTGATAGAACAATATAAAGCTTGAGGATTTTGCAGAAATTACATGAATAATATAGAAAAAAATTTAGAAATTCTCTCACAATGTGAAGAAGAAAGGAGTAACATTATAGAATAATTAAAGGAACTAAAGAAGAATTGGAAGATGGAGAATGTAAGTCTAATATATATATATATATATATATATATTTTAAGAGAAGAAAGCTAGTTTTTCCACCTATAGTAGGACATTGTTATGGAGAACATTCTAGGCCTAATTCACAATAATTACTCTTCCTTTCCCCCTGCCAGATCCATGAAGGGACTTTATATATGTATATTTGGAGACTGATAATTATGACATTTAAAATCAGAAAGGATATAGTTCAACTAATTGTGCTGGGATATTTATTTGAACAATAATAGAACTAAAAAAGATACATACTTTCCACAGTATATCAAAAGAAATTCCAGATAAAAACATTTAATGGAAAAATTAAAATCTTGAAATAAAAACAAATATTGGTGGTATTTATCTGATCTCTGAGGAAAGGAACTGCTTACATATAGAAATTAAACCAAAGGGAGAACCCGCAATCGAAAACAATTCATCACCCAATATAAAAGATTTAAAATGTTATGATTTATTTCCTTCTGCTAACTTTGGGCCTTTTTTTGTTCTTTTTTCTCTGGTTGTTTGAGGTGTAAGGTTAGGTTGTCTTTTTGAGATTTTTCTTGTTTTCTGAGGTAAGCTTATATCCCTATAAACTTCCCTCTTAGAACTGCTTTTGCTGCTTTTTGGATCCATCTCCTAGAGTAATAGAAATAAAAAGAGAAACAAATGGGACCTAATTAAACTTAGAAGCTTTTGCACAGCAAAGGAAACCATAAAGAAAACGAAAAGACAGCCTACAGAATGGGAGAAAATATTTGCAAACTATGTAACCAACAGGAGATTAATTTCCAAAATATACAAACAGCTCACACAGCTCAATATCAAAAAACAAACAACCCAATCAAAAAATGGGCAGAATGCTGGGGCAAAGTGAGAGTAGCATCGACATATATATACTACCGAATGTGAAATAACTAGTGGGAAGCAGCAGCATAGCACAGGGAGATCAGCTCAGTGCTTTGCGATGACCTAGAGGGGTGGGATAGGGTGAATGGGAGGGAGGCTCAAAAGAGAGGGGATATGGGGACATATGTATGCATATGGCTGATTCACTTTGGTGTAGAAACAGAAACTAACACAGTATTGTGAAGCAATTATATTCCAATAAAGATCTATTAAAAAAAAATGGGCAGAACACCCGAATAGACATTTCTCCTAAAAAGACATACAGATGGCCAACAGGCACATGAAAAAGTGCTCAACATCAATAATTAGAGAAATGCAAATCAAAACTACAATGAGGTATCAACTCACTTTGATTAGAATGGCCATAATGAAAAAGTCTGTAAGTAATAAATACTGGAGAGGGTGTGGAGAAGAGGGAACCCTCCTACACTGTTTGTGGGAATGTCAATTGGTACAGCCACTATGGAGAACAGTATAGAAGCTCCTTATAAAGCTAAAAATAGAGCTACCATATGATCCTGCAATCCCACTCCTGGGCACATATCCAGAGAAAACTATAATTCGTAGAAGATACATGCATCCCAATGTTCACTGCAGCATTATTTACAATAGCCAAGATATGGAATCAAGCTAAGTGTCCATTGACAGAAAAAATGGATAAAGAAGATGTGGTGTATCTGTATGTTACAATGCAATATTACTCAGCCATAAGATAGAATGAAATAATGCCATTTGCAGCAGCATGGATGTACCAAGAGATTATCATACTAAGTGAAATAAGCCAGACAAAGACAAATATATGGTATCACTTATATGTGGAACCTAAAAAAAAAAAAAAAGATACAAATGAACATATCTATGAAACAGAAACAGACCCACAGACATAGAAAACAAACTTATGGTTACCAAAGAGGAAAGGGGAGGGGGAGGGATAAATTAGGAGGTTGGGATTAACATATACACACTGCTGTATATAAAATAGATAACCAGAAAAAAGAAGGATTGAAACTTAATTAACTTGAAAACAAACGTTTTCAATAAACTGAGAAATAGATTTCTAATACATATAATAGATCAATGATTATAATTCTGAAAAAGATAAGCCTCCTCTCATCCTCCCACAAACCCCACAACTTCATAAAAAATAAAGAATATCAATAAATTATTAATCCCCCCCAAAAAGAAATAGAAATGTCCATTCTGTATATTAAATATTTTCAACCTGTCCCAATCCTTCTTATCCTTGGAACTTACTTTAAGGAAGTATCAGAGTTGTTTATAATAAGACATGTACACACACAATTTTTTTTTTTTACCATGGATTCCAGTGGCTCTTTTTCTTGGTCGCCACAGATGAGGTTAATGTTAACATGTACAAAAATTCCACAAAATAATGTTTAATGAGATTGTATAGATAAAACAGATTGCAGGATTTACATACTTTCTGGCACAAAAGAATGGCAACACTGTTTTCCTCCAAATCAGTGTATCATGACACAGTGATTGAAAATTTTGATGTAAATAAACAGATAAGAACTTGGTTCAGTGAGCTTTAATAGAAAATTAGGTAGTCATTTAATTATGTTTAGTAATACTGTTGCTAAATAAAGTGGGGGGAAACATGTGACAAAGATAAACAGAATGATCTCAGTTTTCTCAGGATCTGTTGTGCTGAATTGAGAATCTTCTCCTACTTCACTGCTTGGTTCTTGTACGTTCTGGATCAACTCAATATAAGAGAGATTAAAATTTCTACAAAATTTCTTTTGGGGCCCTCAATAGTTTCATTCCTCTCAGGGTGCGAAACTCCACTTTCAGTGCCCATCTTCTTTATGCCCAATTGTGTTATCAGAGTTTAACCACTAAATGGAAGTATATGAAGAATACTTAGAGAAGGATATCTTAACTTGCTCAGGAGAAACAAATTTTTTACTGAAGTATAGTTGATATACAATATTACATAAATTATACCTGTACAGTATAGTGACTCACATATTTTTAAAGGATATATTCCACTTACAGTTATTATAAAATATTGGCTATATTCCCTGTGTTGTACAGTATATCCTTGTAGCTTATTTTGTGCATAACAACTTGTACCTCTTAATCCCCTACCTCTATATTGCCCCTCCCCCTTCCTTCTCCCCACTGGTAACTACTAGTTCTCTATATCTGTGAGTCTGTTTCTTTTTTATTATATTTACTAGTTCGTTGTATTTTTTTGATTCACATATTAGGGATATCATACAGTACATGTCTTATTTAACTTAGCATAATACCCTCCAAGTCAATCCATGCTGTTGCAAATGGCATCATTATATTTTTTCATGGCTCTGCAGTGTTCCACTGTGTGTGTGTGTGTGTGTGTGTGCATGTGTGTGTATGTGTATGTATAGGTATTACATCTTCTTTATCCATTCATCTGTTGATGGACACTTAGGTTGCTTCATATCTTGGTAATTGTAAATAATGCTGCTATGAACATTGAGGTGAGTGTATCTTTTCCAATTAGCATTTTGGGTTTTTCAGATGTATGACCAGAAATGGAATTTCTGGGTCATATGGTAGTTCTGTGTTTAGTTTTTTGAGAAACCTCCATCCTGTTTTCCACTGTGGCTGCATGAATTTATATTCCCTCCAACAGTGTACAAAGGGTTCCCTTTTCTCTACATCTTTGCCAACATTTGTTATTTGTAGACATTTAATGATAGCCATTCTGACACGTGTGAGGTGATAGCTCATTGTAGTTTTGATTTGCATTTTCTTGATGATTAGTGATATTGAGCATTTCTTCACGTGCCTGTTGGCCATCTGCATTTCCTCTTTGGAAATCTGTCTCTTCAGTTCTTCTGCCCATACTTTAATCAGTTGGTTTTTTTTTTCGGTGTTGAGTTGTACAAGCTGTTTATATAGGTTGGATATTAATCCCTTATCTGTCATATCATTTGCAAATATTTTCTCCCATTCAGTAAGTTGTCTTTTCATTTTGTTTATGGTTTCCTTTACTGTTCAAAAGCTTTTAACTATAATTAGGTCCCATTTGTTTATTTTTTATTTTATTTTCTTTAAGAGATGAACCCAAAAAAATATTGCTGTGATTTATGTCAGAGTGTTCTGCCTATGTTTTCCTCTAGAAGTTTTATAGTAGCCAGTCTTACATTTTGGTCTTTAATCTATTTTGAATTTATTTTTGTATTTGGAGTTAGAGAATGTTCTAATTTCATTCTTTTACATGTAGCTGTCCAGTTTTCCCAGTACCTCTTATTGAAGAGACTGTCTTTTCTCCACTGTACTTTCTTGCCTCCTTTGTCATAGATTAATTGACCCAAACTGTGTAGATTTAGTTCTGGGCTCTCTGTCCTGGTCCATTGATCTGGACCTGGTCCATTGGTCTGTTTTTGTCCTAGTACTATATCATTTTGATTACTGTAGCTTTATAGTATAGTCTGAAGTCAGGGAGCATGATTACTCCAGCTCCATTCTTTCTCAAGATTGTTTTGGTTATTCAGACTCTACCGTGTTTCTATACAAATTAAAAAATTTTTTGTTCTACTTCTGTGAAAAATGCCATTGGTAATTTGATAAGGATTGCATTGAATCTGTAGATTTTCTTGGGTAGTATGGTCACTTTAACAATATTGAGTCTCTCAATCCAAGAACACGATATATCTTTCCATCTGTTTGTGTCATCTCCACTTGCTTTGATCAATGTCTTAAAGTTTTCAGAGTAGAGGTCTTTTGCCTCCTTAGGTAAGTTTATTCCTAGGTATTTTATTCTTTTTGATGCAGTTGTAAAGAGGATTGTTTCCTTAATTTCTCTTTCTGCTATTTCATTGTTAGTGTATAGAAGTGCAACAGATTTCTGTATATTAATTTTGTATCCTGAAACTTTACTGAATTCATTGATGAGCTCTGGTAGTTTTCTGGTGTCATCTTTAGAATTTTCTGCATATAGTATCATGTCATCTGCAAAGAGTGACAATTTTACTTCTTCCTTTCCTATGCGGATTCCTTTATTTATTTTTCTTCTCTGATTGCTATGGCTAGGACTGCCAATACTGTGTTTAATAAAAGTGGTGCAAATGGGCATCCTTGTCTTGTTCCTGATCTTAGAGGGAATGCTTTCAGCTTTTCACTGTTGAGTATGATGTTAGCTGTGGTTTTCCTACATATGACTTTTATTATGTTGAAATATGTACCCTCTTTGCCCACTTTCTGGAGAAGGTTTATCATGAATAGATGTTCAAGTTTGTCAAAAGATTTTTCTGCATCCATTGAGATGATCATATAGTTTTTATTACTGAATTTGTTAATGTGGTGTATCACACTGATTGATTTTCAGATATTGAAAAATCCTTGCATCCCTGGGATAAATCCCATTTGATCATGGTATATGATCCTTTTAATGTGTTGTTGGATTTTGTTTGCTAATATTTTTTTGAGGGTTTTTGCATCTGTGTTCTGCAGCGATATTGTCCTGTACTTTTCTTTTTTGTGATATCTTTGGCTGGTGTTGGTATCAGGGTGATGGTGGCCTCGTAGAATGAGTTTGGAAGTGCTCCTTCCTCTATAATTTTTTGGAATAGTTTCAGCTTAGGTTTTATTCTTCTCTAAATGTTTGGTATAACTCACCTGTGAAGCCATCTGGTCCTAGACTTTCATTAGTTGGGAGTTTGAAAATTACTGCTTCATTTTCATTACTGGTAATTGGTCTGTTTATATTATCTATTTCTTCCTGGTTCAGTCTTAGGAGATTGTACATTTCTAAGAATTTGTCTGTTTCTTCTTGTTTGTCCATTTTATTGACATACAGTTGTTGTTTTTTTACATCTTTATTGGAGTATAATTGCTATACAATGGTGTGTAAGTTTCTGCTTTATAACAAACTCAATCAGTTATACATATACGTATGTTCCCATATCTCTTCCCTCTTGCATCTCCCTTCCTCCCACCCTCCCTATCCCACCCCTCTAGGTGGTCACAAAGCACCGAGCTGATCTCCCTGTGCTATGCAGCTGCTTCCCATTAGCTATCTATTTTACGTTTGGTAGTGTATATATGTCCATGCCACTCTCTCACTTTGTCACAGCTTACCCTTCCCCCTCCCCATATCCTCAAGTCCATTCTCTAGTAGGTCAGTGTCTTTATTCCTGTCTTACCCCTCGGTTCTTCATGACATTGTTTTTTCTCTTACATTCCATATATATGATTGACAGCTTTACTTCTTTTACGATTTGGATTCCTTTTATTTCCTTTTCTTCTCTGATTGCTGTGGGTAAAACTTCCAAAACTGTTAAATAAGAGTGGTGAGAGTGGGCAACCTCGTCTTGCTCCTGATCTTAGTGGAAATGCTTTCTGTTTTTCACCATTGAGGACAATGTTGGCTCTGGGTTTGTCATTGCCAGTCCCTTCTGGCTTGCAGAGTTTCTGCTGAAAGATCAGCTGTTAACCTTAGGGGCATTTCCTTGGGTGTTATTTGTTATTTTTCCCTTGTTGCTTTTAATATGTTTTCTTTGTATTTAATTTTTGACAGTTTGATTATTATGTGTCTTGGCGTGTTTCTCCTTGGATTTATCCTGTATTGGACTCTCTGTGCTTCCTGGACTTGATTAACTATTTCCTTTCCCATATTAGGGAAGATTTCAACTATAATCTCTTCAAATATTTTCTTAGTCCCTTTTCTTTTCTCTTCTTCTGGAACCTCTATAATTCGAATGTTGGTGCGTTTAATTTTGTCCCATAGATCTCTGAGACTGACCTCAGTTCTTTTCATTCTTTTTTCTTTATTCTGCTCTGCAGTAATTATTTCCACTATTTTATCCTCCAGGTCACTTATCCTTTCTTCTGCCTCAGTTATTCTGCTATTGATCCCATCTAGAGTATTTTTAATTTCATTTATTATGTTGTTCATCATTGCTTGTTTCATCTTTAATTCTTCTAGGACCTTGTTAAATGTTGCTTGCATTTTCTCTTTTCTGTTTCCAGGATTTTGGATCATCTTTACTATCATTATTCTGAATTCTTTTTCAGGTAGACTGCCTATAAAAAAAATAAAAAAGGGAGAAAAAGTAGAAAGGAAGAAAGAAAGAGGATAAAAGAAAATAAAATAAGGTAAAATAAAATAATATTATTAAAATAATAAAATAATTATTAAGAAAAAATTTTTAAAAGTAAAAAAAAAAAAAAGGATAGACCCTTAGGACAAATGGTGAAAGCAAAGGTATACAGACAAAATGTCACACAGAAGCATACACATACACACTCACAAAAAGAGGAAAAGGGGAAAAAATAATAAATCTTGCTCTCTAAGTCCACCTCCTCAATTTGGGGTGATTCGTCATCTATTCAGGTATTCCACAGATGCAGGGTACATCAAGTTGATTGTGGAGCTTTAATCTGCTTCTCCTGAGTTTGCTGGGAGAGATTTCCCTTTCTCTTCTTTGTTCGCACAGCTCCCGGGGTTCAGCTTTGGATTTGGCCCCGCCTCTGCATGTAGGTTGCGGGAGGGCGTCTATTCTCCGCTCAGACAGGACACGGTTAAAGGAGCCGCTGATTCGGGGGCTCTGGCTCACTCAGGCCGGGGGGAGGGAGGGGTACGGAGTAAGGGGCGAGCCTGCGGCGGCAGAGGCCTACATGACCTTGCACCAGCCTGAGGTGCAACATGCATTCTCCCGGGGAGGTTGTTCCTGGATCCCGGGACCCTGGCAGTGGCAGGCTGCACAGGCTCCCCAGAAGGGGGTTGTGGATAGTGACCTGTGCTCACACACAGGCTTTTTGGTGGTGGCAGCAGCAGCCTTAGTGTCTTATGCCCATCTCTGGGGTCTGCTCTGTTAGCCGCCGCTCGAGCCCATCTCTGGAGCTCCTTTAAGCAGCGCTCTTAATCCCCTCTCTTTGCGCACCAGGAAACAAAGAGGGTGGAAAAAGTCTCTTGCCTCTTCGGCAGGTCCAGACGTTTTCCTGGACTCCCTCCCGCCTAGCTGTGGTGCACTAACCCCATCAGGCTGTGTTCACGCAGCCAGTCCTCTCCCTGCGCTCTGACCAAAGCCTGAGCCTTAGCTCCCCACGCCCGCCCACCCTGGCGGGTGAGCAGACAGGGCTCTCGGGCTGGTGAATGCTGGTCGGCCCTGATCCTCTGTGCGGGAATCTCTCCGCTTTGCCCTCTGCACCCCTGTTGCTGCGCTCTCCTCCACGGCTCCGAAGCTCCCCCACTCCGCCACCCGCAGTCTCCGCCCACGAAGGGGCTTCTAGTGTGTGGAAACCTTTCCTCCTTCACACCTCCCTCCCACTGGTGCAGGCCTCGGCCCTATTCTTTTGTTTCTGTTTATTCTCTTTTTTCTTTTGCCCTACCCAGGTACATGGGGGTGTTTCTTGCCTTTTGGGCGTTCTGAGGTCTTCTGCCAGCGTTCAGTAGGTGTTCTGTAGGAGTTGTTCCCCGTGTAGATGTATTTCTGGTGTATCTGTGGGGAGGAAGGTGATCTCCGCATCTTGCTCTTCTGCTATGTTCCCTGCTTTTTTTTACTGACATATAGTTGTTTATAATAGTCTCTTATGATTTTTTCTATTTCTGTGGTGGTATTTGTAACTTCTCCTTTTTCATTTCTGATTTTATTGATTTGGGCCCTCTTCCTTTTTTTGTTGATACATTTGGCTAAAGGTTTATCAATTTTGTTTTTTCAAAAACATCAGCTTTTAATTTAATTGATCTTTTTAATTGTTTTTTTAGTTTATATTTTATTTTTTCTGTTCTGATCTTTATGATTTCTTTCCTTCCACTAACTTAGGGGTTTGTTTTTCTTCTTTCTCTAGTTGCTTTAGGTGTAAGGTTAGGTTGTTTGAGATTTTTCTTATTACCTGAGGTAAGCTTGTATCATTATAAACTTCCCTCTTAGAACCGTTTTTGCTGTGTCTTATAGATTTCAAATCATTGTGTTTTAGTTTTCATTTTTCTCTAGGTATTTTTTTGATTTCCCCTTTAATTTCTTCAGCGATTCATTGGCTGTTTAGTAGCGTATTGTTTAGTCTCCATGGGTTTGTGTTTTTGTACTTTTTTTCTTGTAGTTGATTTCTAGTCTCATAGCATTGTGATTAGAAAAGTTGTGTGATGTGACTTCAGTTTTCTTAAATTCACCAAGGCTTGTTTTCTGGCCTAGGATGTGATCTATCCTGGAGAATGTTCCATGTGTACTTGAAAAGAACATGTATTCTGCTGCTTTGGGGTGGAATCCTCTCTCTATATATATCTATTAAATCTGTGTGGTCCTATGTGTCAGGTTTTTTTTCATTAATTTTTACTGGAGTATGGTTGCTTTATAATGTTGTGTTAGCCTCCAGTATGTGTCATTTAAGGTCAGTGTTTCCTTATTGAGTTTTTGTCCGAATGATCTGTCCATTAGTGTAAGTGAGGTGTTCAAGTCCCCTACTACTTTTGTGTTACTGATGATTTCTCCTTTCATGCTCTTTAATATTTGCCTTATATATTTAGGTGCTCCTATGTTGGGTGTACATATATTTACAATTGTTATGTCTTCTTCTTGGACTGATCCCTTGATCATTAGGTGGTGTCCTTCTTTGTGTCTTGTAACAGCCTTTATTTTAAAGTCACTTTGTCTGATATAAGTATTGCTACTCTGGCTTTTTTAAATTTCCATTTGCATGAAATACCTTTTTCCATCCCCTCACTTTCAGTCTAAGGGTGAGCATCTTTTATTAGAAAAATGGATGTCTAATTTTCAGGTCATAACTCTCTTGAACTTAACTTCAGAGTTAAGAAGTAGAATGTGTGTGGTGAGGGAGAGAAAACTTTTCTAAACTTACTTCATTTGGGCAGCTTTCCTCTCTTTGCAGCAGCTACACATACACAGCTTACTGTACTTGTTTATAAACCTTCTCCATCCATCTGGTTTTAGTGCAGAGTCCTTAAAAACTCTGCTAATAGATTGAACACAGGGCTTCATGTTGTGATTATTTTATATATATATATATAAATCTCAAGGTTTGAAATACATCTTCTAGGTATTTTTTAATACCTTAGAGAATTTGGAGAAGGTACCTCATGAGTATTAAACCCTTTTAAACAGAAATTCTAAGGTCATGAATTTAAATGACGTTTAATTCTTAAAATGTTACCAAAATGAGGGAATTTGATGGAGAACTTTGTTTGAAACTAATGAACTTGTCATATTTCTTTGCTTTTTTTTTTGCCAAGTATGATATGACTTCTAAGTTAAATCTGTATCCCTTTTTTTCCTTGAATTTTTGAAGCTTGATATTTCTTATAGAACTATAAGCCCCCTCCCCTTTTAACTCATCTAGTGGGCCTTCCAGAAATCCAGTCAGACCTGTCTTGTTAATTTTTAACACAAATACTGGTACTCCTCAGTGAACTTAGTAACAGTAAATATCATGTGCCTCAACAGTTTTAGACTGTTTAGATTGTTTCCTCTTCTCTTTGCCTCACCTTCAATCTCCTTCCCTTTTCTCTGTCGTCCTCCCTTACCACTCTTTTCCTGTCTGTGTACTAGCCTCCATAGATTATCCTCATGTTTCCAAATATCCCGTTTCAGAATCAAGAGAATTTTTCTATTTCTGTTTAAATAGTCCTTCCTTAGCCACAGCATCCTTAGTTTGAAAACTGCTAGACATTTTTCAGTTGCAGGTTGGACCGAAAATAAGTGAAGTTAGAACACTTTGAATATCCAATAATCCCTTCTTCCCTTCACATACATACACAATAGCATTCTGTTTATAATGTGTTGAGAGAAAAGAGACATGGAGTGAATGCTGGTTTGGCCAAATGGGAAACAGCCACAAGCGTTCTGCCTGTTTTTCACTCTCATATCCTACAGGCCCTAATTGTCTTGAGGAATTCTATCAGTTAACTGCTTATCTAACTGACAGTGTATACCAACAGGACCATGTGCCACATTTAATAAAATCCTGTGGGAGGTGAAACAAATGCAGATATGAGAGGTTATATTCATGACAGCATAGCAATTTCTTATCATTTCTTGAGTCAATAGACAAGCAAATCAAAAAACATGATCAGAATTTGCTTCTCTTAATATCTATTCTGTCATCCTGGGGGAAAGTTAATCTATACAGGTATCAATACAGAATTTACCTGCATGAATCTTAGAAAATGTCAAAAATGTCAAGCTCCTTGAGAATTATAACTTTTCAGATTAAGACTATCTCAATTTTTAACAGTTCAGCAGAATATGTAGTAAAAGAGGAAAGGTCTATTTAATTTATCCTTAAAATTTATTTTAAATTCTGAAAAGAACTGCAGTTTTAAGTTTAGCCCTATAGAGAGTTGACTTGATACCAATAAAATATCTGTGGATATTTTACCAGTCCTGGGAAAGGGTGCCACATTCCTCCAGGTATATTTGTTGGATGACAAAGATATATCCTAATTTATTCTATCCAAGTTACAAAATTCTTAGATCCATTAAGAATAGCAAATACAGAAAATTAACTCTTTGAAATAACCAGCTTTAAGTAATGCTGACACGTTTCTCTGAGTTCATTTTCTTCTGAATTTCCACACTTAAATATGTTGATATCAGTCAGTGGACCACACAGCAAAATGCCATGCACATGTGTATATTATACGCAATTCTGGTACAGAAATCATATTACATATACACATAAACACACAGATACAGACACACACACACACACACACACACACACACACACACACACACACACTCTTCGACTTCCATGCATAGAAGGCCATGGAGTTCATGTGTTCCAGCACTACAAAAAGATTTATTCTTGTTGAAATAATAATGATAGAAAAAGTTGATTTACTGTTTTAGTAGGGACTAATGATCATAAAGTAATGCTTCTTGTAGCTTACCTAAATCCTAGATATATTTCCTCTTGATTGATTTTAAGGAGGAAATGAAAATGATTGGTCTCTTATGTTGGTTTCTGTAGAAGCAGAGCCTAAGAAAAGGATTCAAGTTGTACCTGATTTTAGATGTGCCATGTGCTAAATATGAGGTGTGGGAGGGCACCTCTTTGGTGACATGGCTCTCACATGGTAAGGTTGTTTCTCCAGAGAAGAAGGCAGCCATGAGCCATTAGTAGCTAACATTCCCAGCAGCTGGGGATATGTGTGCCTGCCACTAAATGAATCTTGGTAGAATACTGGCATCGTTCACTAAAATTCTATGCAGTCTTCATTGAAGCAATCAGGCACATTTTGGTATGCTTAATACTTTCCTTTCTTCAGCCATTCTTATTTTGCTTAATGTCCTAATTTTTTCTTACTATATTATTCCTAAAAAATTAGCCTTTTCTAAGCTTCATTTTCACAGATTACTAGAGAGTAATACTGAAATTAGTGTAAATGGATGATGACTGGAAAGTCCCAACTATTTCATGACCTCTCTAGGCTCCCAGTGTTATTCTTTGCTCTTCACTAAAGCATTATATTGGTAACTCGTAATCTGCCCAGATGGTTATTGTACTGATAACATATGATAACATTTACTATTATGTCACTTGGAATTCATTAAAAATTAATATTTTAGTGGAGGGTATTTATATAAATAAGTTTTAGGATGGCATTAATTTGTTATTTTAGAAATCTTGAAAAGAACTTTTGATGAAAGATTTGCTATGTTTATAAACTCTTCTATGATTCACTGAAGTTGCTTTAATTTTGAATATTATAAGACCCTTATGCTATTATTTCAATGAATTTTGGATCTGGATTCATGTATACGTTTTGAGTGCCATAGTGGAATAAATTGCTATTTCTTGGAATAACTCCTTTATAAATTGTATGTTGTGATGCAGCTTCATGAAGCTATATAGCAATTTAACTCTCGTGGGTAGGATAGATGATGTTTTAAAATTAAGGAAATGGGCACTCAACATAAATAAAAATATGGATTTTTGCACTTAAGCAATGAAAATACTCACATAAGTATAATAATAATAAAAAACTAATAGTACAAAAATTCATGTAAAACATATACCAAGCAATGTTCTGAACCCTTTCAATATATGAACGTATTGAATCCTCATAACAACCCTATGAAGTATGCCTGGTTAACAACCCTAATTTATGCATGAGAAAACTGATTCACAGGGTGATTAAGTGACTTGCCTGGGGTCACATAGCAAGTATGAAATAGAGCCACAGTTCAAACACACAGTCTGACTTCGGAATTGAGTGGACCACCTCTCTAACAAAAGCATTAATCTTACTCTTCCTTCCCAAGTGACAATCTACATATACACAAGGAGTAGCTAGTACTGATCTTGGTTATGTGCATTGAAAATTACCAGCAAAGAGTTGTTCTTCTAACTAAACCAGGACCATTAGCCTTAAAACTGCTAGGATTCTGTGATATCCCATAGGTGCTCTTATACTTTCCCTTTTCCCTCCCTCCTCTGTCATTCTCTCTCCTCCCTTTCTCTTTCTTCCTCTTTTTCTTTACAGGTATACACTATTTAAAAAGAAAATTAACTATTCAGGGGACTGAAAAAATGCCTAAAATTCCGCAAATCAGAAAGTGAGGCAAGAAATTTGATAATATGCTTATGAAAATATTATAGCTATAACTATTTTATAAATATCAACTTAAGTATTGTACACTTAAAGTATAAATGCCTTATATATATCTTTTCACTTTGCCTTCGAGAATCTGAGTGATACTGAAAGTTAATTGAGGAATTATAATAAAGTCCTTAATGATGGCTAGACTAGAATTTTGCAATTTAATATATTAATATTATTGTTTTTAGGTGTTAAAAACACCATGTATTCTAAAGTAGTACTAATAGTTTATATGTTGGGAAAAACCTGCTCACTTTATTTTATTGACTAAATTTTATTTTGGAATCTTTAGACAACTCTCCTAGAATGAGTGGAAAAATATGTGTGTGTAATTTTCAGCATCAAAAGTTGGTTGCGATTATTTTCTCTACTTACATATTTTTTCTATTCTGAGGTTTTTGCTTCCTTTATAAAGTGAAGGAATCTCTTTTTAGAAAGTTAAGAACCTTTTGGTATTTAACTCTCTCTTTGGAAAGGGAAATTAGCAGCTGTAGAGTTTTATTCAGACTTGGTCTGATTGTATATCTGGAAATGAAGTCCTACCTTAACTGTTTAATTAAAAATTGGAAGAAAATATTTAAGCAGGTGTTAATCAAGTCTTTAAAAAAAATATTGCATACCCCAGCCTTTCCAGGTGCAGTTCAAGTTTTTTCTACCTACAAAATAAAGCAGAAACTAGTTAGGGAGATGAAGTCTATTTTGAGGCCAGGAAGTTTATTTCTTAAAATTGAAGAATCATATGATTATCACCCAACACACAGTACTGGCTTCTTTTAAAGAAATAATACATCTTAACCTTTTTTATATAACTTTATCATTGACATTGCATTATTTGTTATTGATATACATTAAACTGTGTATGTATCACATGTATAACGATAAATTTTGCCATGTATATACCTATATTCATGAAATCATTACTACAGTCAGGGTAATAAATATAATTTTTTTCGTTGTAAAATACAGAAGCATACAGCAAGTATACAAAATAGAGCTGTATAACTCAATGATTTATCAAACGTATATATATATTACTATATTCCATTTGTCAATCTAATGTTTTGTTTAGAATCTTTATGTGAATAAGCATAGTATATGGCTTCAGAAAATAAGAAATTAAAAATTACAGGTTAATGGCAAAGTGTGGAAAGCTTACAGGCCCAAGGTATTCAAACACAAAGTCTGAGCAATAATTGGCTGACCACTAAGACGTGCTGACATAGGGGTGATCTCTAGGATGCCAGACTTAAGAATAAAAACAATAATTTAAAAAACGCCAGAGAATCCTCAGTGGTGGCACATTATGGGAGAGACAGACTCTACATAATTGCTCCAGGCAAGTTACTAAATGACAAAAAGCATAAACAACAGCTCCCTGGAGTGGGCGTCAGAATCTAAGACTATGGATTGGTTTCTCCCATTTCATGCTTATTCCAGGAATGCTCTTGGGGGGAATGGCAGGTCAGTTACCTCAACTTGGCAAACCATTATTTTTTTCTCACCCTCCTTCCCTCTCTTCCTTCTTTCTCTCCTCCCCTTTATTACTTCTTTACTTCCTTGCTTTACTTGCCATTCCTTTCTGATACCTTTTTTCTTTCTTTTTTTGCTCAGTACCTATAGTAATATTCCTGTAAGTTGTAGTGTGACTGGACACTATATGTGTATATTTGTCTGGAAGACACACATATTTGATGTTTACATAATTACATGTTAACAATGGTTACCTCTACCTAGATGTTCAGTATTGATGTTATGTTTCTTTCTTTGAACGTTTCTGTTTCTTAACATTTCTCAAATGTTTGAACATTTAAAGTTTTCTGCATCAGATATGTAGTCACTCTTGTAAACCTTTTGGGGTAAAACCAATAAATGCTATTTATTAGTTGAATAATTAAATTTAGTAATTAACTTAAACGAGTAAAGTAAAAAAAAGTTAATTGAAAAAAATGCAGCTCAAAGATGCTAGAGAAATATTGAATGTAAAAATATAATGTTTATAGAATTTACATTTTGAGACTGTTCTTGATACTTAAAAGAATTGAAAAAGAAAACTTCATTTGTTCACACTTTGGGAGACACCCAGATATATTTTATAATATTGAAAAATACATAATTAGTATTTTTCAAACATTTTTATAAGCTCAAACAGAACTATGTTATGCCAAGAACATTTTGCCTTGATTTTTAATATCATGTGTCATTCAATGAAAGCTAATCCATATGTTTATGATTCATTTAAATTAAATTATCAAAATATTGATTTGAAGAGCCACTTGATATCTAAAGAGAAATTTTAGAGTTTTAAAAAGAGACTATTTTAAATTTTAAAAATCAGGTTATTTGATCATACTAATGGTAAGAAAATCAAAATCTTATGGAAGATCCAGAATTATTTTTAATGTTGAAGAATAAATTTTTTAGGTGTTAAGAGAAAATATTTACCCCTACCCCTGTTTAAAAGGGGTTAAATATGTTTATCTGGGTGAGTAAAGTTAGAGTCCATAAGTCCCATTCTTTTAAGCAATTGTGTGCAGATATATACAATATTTTTGTGAAAAAGACTCCTTTCAGATTTACTGAATGTTTTCCAGTTTTGCACACATCACATGACAAAACTTATAGCTCTTTAATTAATTCCCCAGTAAATTTTGAAAACAAATCTTAACATAATATCTAAATTCAAGTTTTGTTTTGTTTGTTTTTAATGCTCCTGGTGATTTTAATCTTCCCAACTCTCTTTTTTTTAACCTACTATAGAGATAAAGCTATAGTAATAAGAATTCTTCTCCTTGCTCCCAGATAAGTTGGTTCTGAATATGAAAGTTTCTCTATTCCTAACACTTATGTAGGCAAGTGTCTACAAACACATTCATGTGTTTCATGAGTTTGAAAACATACAAATCACATGGGAAAATACTTGTCACAACACTTTTAATCAGTAAATACCTATTCACATCTGGAAGAGCTGAAGCCTATATAGCCTGATTCTATTCCTGTGGAAATGAAGAGGTGTAACTCCATCAAAACTCTGCTGGCAAATCTTTGTAAGAATACATTTATTGGGGAATGCTAACCACCTTAATTATATTTCCTACCAGCCCAGACTATGTCATAGTATTATTAATATTAATATAGTAAACTTTAAAATTATTTAAACATTATTTAAATTATATATTTTAGTGTTCAAAATATGCCAGACAATGTGCTAAGAGCTTTAAGTATTTTTATTAGCCTCACAGCAGTGAAGAAATGCTTAATTCTCTTTGCCTCTCCTCCATTTTCTAAGTACCAAAAATGTCACGCACCCACAAACTACTTTATTTCTTTCATGAAGATTTTTCTGCAAGTCTTGCATTTTTCTAATCATTAAACGAATGCTAAAGTTTGCATAACATACTTACTTATCATATATACCTCATGTATACGTATTGCTTTTTTTCATAGCTCTCTTAGATTTTCTTTGCGTAATGTGAGGGGCATCAGCTATGGAGTTCAGCAATCCTGGGTTCCTTTCCTACCTTCATCATATAGTATGGGTGTCACTTTTGTGCAAGTTAGAAAACTTCCTTGAACATTAGTTTCTTCATGAAAATAGTAACATCTATTTGGAAGAGTTGCTTTGAAGATTAAGTAAGATAATTGCATAGCATAATTCCAAGCATAGAATAAACATTCATTAAATGATGGTATTGATGTCTTAGATTGAATGAGTTTATGTTATACCCCTTGTGTGTCTTTAATTTAGAGGCTTCTAAAGCAGTAACTCTTAGTTGGATAGAGATATTACTTCCCTAGAGGGGCATATCACAGTCATGCTAAGGGCTATGTAAAAACTACCAGTTCTTTCTGTCCTACTTCTTATTCAGTTCTAGATTCATTTCCTGAAAGACAATTTTCTAAATGTCAATTGGATTTAAAGAATCTACTCAGATACATTTATTTGTTTCTTTTAACTGTTTGAACACATTTACAGTAAGTTTTACTACATGGAGTAGTTTTAGTAACCATTGATATTTCCCCAAATGTTTTACCTGCCAGTTTTCATTTTGTTTTCCTCACAGTGTTTTCAGTAATTTTAATTTGTCTCTCCTTGACTACTTGGTTCTATAACTGGAAGGAACTGAAATAAAGAATGGAGGCTGGGGCTTCTCTGGTGGCGCAGTGGTTGAGAGTCCACCTGCCGATGCAGGGGACACGGGTTCATGCCTCGGTCCGGGAAGATCCCACATGCCGCGGATCGGCTGGACCAGTGAGCCATGGCCGCTGAGCCTGCGCATCTGGAGCCTGTGCTCCGCAGCAGGAGAGGCCACAACAGTGAGAGGCCCACGTACCGCAAAACAAAAACAAAAACAGAAAGCATAGAGGCTGTCTGTTGAGAGCTAGGACTACCATCACACAACAAATCTCAGACTGGAGAGGACAGAAATGGAGCACTCAAGAGAGGAGCCACATAAGACACTGTTCAAACCAGAAATCATTTGAGAGGGAAAGGGGACACTAAAATATTTAACAGATATTATTTTACCTACCACAAGTGGAGAAACAGGAATGTTCTGGGCCAGGATGTCTGGTCATCCTACCTAGGGGATAAACTGGAAAGGGATTTAGGGGTGACAAATGGAGAGGCAGATTGATATGCAGTGAAAGAGGAGATTGAAATAACAAGATGTAATAAAGGAGGCAGATCAGAGAGAGGGAAAAATCTAAGGGTCACAAGAATACATTCATAAGACTGTATTCAAAATCTGTTTCTGTGTAAGAATATATTCAAATGCCTATTCAAAACTATATTCTTTATGAATATGTAAATGTATTCCTCATGAAAATGTTTTTCATGAAAATATTTTCCGGATGGATATTTTTTTGTGGATATATATTTGTATTGGGGCAGAGAGGAATTGAATATTCCATAAGATGCTGTTATAAAGACAAATTGAAAGATGAACTAAAACTTTACAGAAATCTTGTAGAGATGGTGAAACTATCCTTTCTAATATGGGCTGTGATAATTTAGTTTTTAAAGTTTAGCGGGTAAAAGTACTAAGCCTTCAACAAATTAACTTTATTGAATTTGCTTGTAGTGAATAAGCTTTCAGGGATTGGCCTGATAAATTTTGAGTCCAGAGAAAAGTATTGAACATAATTAATATTAGGAATCAAAATTCATAATATTAAATTGGGATTGCTTTAATTTGGGGCCATTATGCATAATCGTAAAGGGTATATATTTCTGTATGAAATGCTTGGATTGCTTTATCTCTTTTTTATTGGCTGCTCCAGTGGAAATCCTACTGGTCAGGGGATTAGCCAAAATGTGGGTGGGAGAAAGAGTAGGAAGAGAATGTAGGAAAAAGGTGGGTGGGAAGAAGCTAAAATTGGATTGGAATTCTCTACAAAGGTAGAATAATCAGGTCCTTAACAGAGAGTTACAGTTGTCTTCTGTGTTTTGAATTTAAGCAGCTTAAATATTCTTGGGGACAGAAATATTTTCTTAGCATAAAACACAGGTGCAGGTACTGTGCAGCCAAGGAAAAGCATTAGTAAACATTTGAACGTCCTTCCAATGGCATGGTCCAGAACCAAACTTTCAATCTGCCTCAGTGGCTTAATTTTCTTGTCACACTCAAATAGAGATAGCCTGTTCTCAATGTAATGAAAGGAACATCTCAAAGTAACATGAGGAATCTTTGTGCAAAGGCAGTGTGGCCTAAAATAATCTTCAAGGGAGTTAGCTATGTTTGTTCAGCAGCAAGACACTTTTAAATGGAAAGTGTTCTCTGGCTGTTTGTACTGGACAGTGATGTTTTACATTCCAGTCATCTCACTTAGTCTCATTGGACTGGATTCTCCCTTTTAAGTTAAGAGGTAGTTGGCAGAATGTCTCCCCTGGCATAGAGGAGAGAAGGAAATTTTTCTTTCTGTTTTCAGATTTCAAAGCTTTTGTGTATGTTCCAGCTTATGACAATAAAAGCTAGAAACAACAAATTATTTTAGGTTTTGGTGGATAAAAGAAGTCCACTTTTGCTAAGCGGTCAGGATCCTTTTGGCATTAATTGCCTTGATAATGCATCTTCTTCTCATTTTTCATCTTCTTATATTCTCTCCCTGGACAGAACTGCATGTTCTCAGAATATGGGCGACGTTTCCTTCTTCCTCTCAATGTGTAGTGGCCATGACGGTATCCATGTGTGCCCTCTTTTTTTCAAAGAAGAGAAACACTTATTTCCTATTCTGGTTCATTTTACTTTTCCTTACTAATTCCTGATTCTCTATGTCTCTTCATTATAATGTATGCCCTCAAGGACTGTGGGGTCATTAGAATCATCACCAACATTCCTTCCTTTGTGAGAATACATCCATTCTGGCATTTAGAATATCTGTATGGGGGTGAAATTACTGACCCTTCTTAAAATTCTGGCATTTTTGTTGTTGATAAATATTTTGAGAATTCTTTTTAGAATTACCTTGCCTTATTTTTCCCCTTGGGCTCTCACTCATTTTGAACAGTTTCTCCTTTGGATATATAGTCCTATTTATATTGAGGCTGTAGCTTCTCCAGTATTTGGATAGAGAGGTAAAAAGGAAAGGAGGGCAAAGAGTACTGGGGAAACCAAATAAGACAGAAGTACCTTCTAAATTCTTTCAGAAAGCATGCAGTTCTGATTCCACAAAATAGATTTGATTGTACTTCAAACACTGATATTTAAAGAGTGATGATTTGACAATGGGAATGACAAATTTCAATTAAACATAGTTGCTTTCTGGGTCAGACTGATTCACCTTAAACAGCATGGCTTTATGCCAGTTCTGATTCACAACTGCAATGGACTCAGCAGCATCCCATGTGTCCTATTGTGACCATTTATTAATCCAAATTGAAGCTTTAAAATCCTTATAAAATTTAAAGAATAGATGTATTAAGTTGTTCTCAGGAGAAAAATCAGTTTCTTAAAATATCTTTTCACCAATGACATGCTAGTAAAAGTTAGAAATCTACTCTCAGAAAATATTTAATCAAGTTAGTTTTCCATGTAGTGGTATTATTCAAACAGAGCAAATAAAGTAGTCAGGGTACAGAGTAAAAGGCAAAAAGATAACACTGGCCTGGATTGGGCTGGATCTCTTCAACAAACTAAGGGTTGCAGGATGCAACTGAAAAAATAACTACCCATGAACTGTGGCGGAGGTCCACAGGGAACCTTTTTTGGGGGAAACAGTTATTCTGGACATGTGGCACGGCAAAGGAATTTGAATTTGGTAGGCTCAACTGCATTAATTTCATTCTGGGTGTAAAATATGTTAATTTGCCACTGTGGAAGAAATCATGATGAGTCATTTACAGAACTACTTAGAGTCTTACTTCTAACATTTCTAAGTACTTATTGCTTTGGTCACTGCTTTTTCTCTTCATAAATCTACTTTTTAATAACTTGTAAAGATATGTATGAAAAATCCTTTTGTTTTATTCCACATGGAACAAATTTCTAACAGATATTCTTGAGTTGAATAAACAGTTGATCATATTTAATTTCCATTCCGAAATTATTGGTCTTTTCTGTTCAGTCATGGAATGTTTCATGAAGAGGAGAAGGATCATTCTTTGTTCCTTCTGATAGTATAATTTTTGTCCAACTTGTTGTCAAATCAGAACCATGCTGAATCCATAAAATGGCTCTCCCGACACCAAAAGATTTTACTTGCACTTTGCAAGGATTCAGGATCATCTTGGGTAATCAGCTGTGTGTTTAAGCAAAAGAGGATTGTATGGAGAGCAAAAAATATGAATCCAGTGGGTTAAAAAAAGAGTTTTGTTTTATGATCTCAAAATATCTCTATAATCTGAAACATAACACCCCTACTACACAAATAACCCAACTTCGGCAGATGTCTCAAACCTTGTAACAAGAAGTTCTTTTGCTCAGTCTTCAAATTTACAGCGTCCAAGCACCTCTTTTCCCAACCACACTTCACATAATTAACACTAATTCTAAATTAAGTAATTTGAAGATAAAACATAAAAGTCTACCTGGGTTTATAATCGATCATTAAACAGTTGACATTAAGCCGTTGAATAAAACAGACATGGTGCTTCTTACTGTTATGAAAGTAAAAACAAACAAAAAAATAAAATAAAATAAAATCAGTATTTGGAAAAAATGCATAGCTTTCTCTATTTTGGAGAGTAAACACGGGTTCTTAATATGCTGCCACCTTCCTACCTGTTTTCAACTAGCAATGAACATGGAATTATAAAAATGTGCACACATACCATTTCTCTTAAACAGCACTAAACTTATGTGAAGTCTCCAAATTAAAGCTCCCCCCAGAACCCCCAACTACAGGACTTTGTAGCCATAAATGCCTTGAGATATTGGCTGAATCATCCCCTTTCCAAAATTGTCCATCTGTCTTTGAGAGTAGTTGTGATCTGGAGGTTCAAGTTGACTTACTCACTGAGCTGCCTGCCAGCTTAGATGCACTTTGTAGGTGGAAAATTGTTGGTCTTTGTCCCTCCCAGCTTGCAAGTAAAATGAAGCTGCCAAGAGATAAACACATTCTAAGTTTATCATGCTATTCTTGGCCTCAAACTACAAGCCATAAGGCAACTATTGCTCAAGGTACCGTGTTTACAAGTGTTCAGTCCTCCGCTGTTTCAGAGACCCAACAAGATGGAATTTCTTCCTGCCAGCCTATATTTTGTTTTTTCTAAGCTTTCACATTTCTCAGTTCCTTTTTAAAAAGTAAGGAAAGGGAGCAGCTTCTTTGACAGCGTTTTGAAGATTTGAAGTCTCATTAAAATTTGATTGCGATGTTTTGGGGTTTTCTTCCCCAGAGGCACTATAAGTTCCTAAAAAGACTAGAAGCTTCTTTCTATTATTATCATCAGTATTATCATATTTGTCATCATCATTATTTTACTTATAAGTGACAAGATGTATACTATGTATCTTTACATAGATCTTTTCAATTTTTGCTGTTTACTCTTTCCCTTATTTACTGAATTGACCTTTAATTTAATACATTTATTATCATAAAATACATGTTTCTCTTTTAATTGATATGATTTTTCCTCTAGTGGCTATATTGAAAATATTTAATACATTTGGTAATGTTCTCAAAACCCAAAGAAAGGAAGAATTCTTCTTTTTCCTTTTTTTGAGGGAAAGAGTACTGAGTTAACTTTCTTCACAAATGTCTTCCTGGCTGCATTGGATAACAGGATGTATTGAGTTCAAACATCTTAAATATAAAAGAGGCGTATAGCTATATCACATCCTATATTGGCACAGTATATTGACATGTATTATGTATGATGTTACACTGTTTAAATTATTAGAAATCACATTAAAAGAAATTATAATGAGATGGGGCTTTTTACCAAATCTAGAATATTTGGCAAAGGCATGATAATCAAGTTCAGTCCTTGATTTACAAATAAGACTTTGAGCTTTCAGAATTTTAAAACTATATTCTATATCATGATTTCTATGCATTTCATTAAAAGTAACATCCTCTTCAGAGTTCAGCATAGTACATGTATAATTTACCTCTAGAAACAGGATTTAATTGTTTTCTTGGATATTAATCCACATCCTGGAAACATTTTTTGGACATACTCTCACTAGTGTCTGCTCTTTCCATGGTTTAATGTTGCTGCAAAGTAAATTCACTTACTCCATGACAAATGAAAAGAACATAATAGAAGAAATTTTACTTGTTCTGGTTTAAGTTCTAAGGGTAGTGAAGAAAGATTTGTAACAGTGTACTCTTGGATACTGCAAGGAAAAATGTATTGTTAATTTGAAGCATCTCTTAGGACATTGAAAGGAATAAAATCATTATGTCCTCACTAAAATGGGCAGAGAGCTTTCAGGACTGTCATGCCTAAGGGTTAGAATAGACTATACAACCACTGGGTGGCTTCTGAAGATGTACAGATGCGATAGTTAAGAACAGCGGATGAGTATTCTATTTGAAAATCATCTATATGTTATTTTGTTAGAATTTATCTGCAGTACTCTGCTAACAACAACAAAAGCAAGTTATGTGCTGATCAAGGCCTGTAAAAAATTTAACTACCTTTCCCCAATATGTAGAGTTCAAAGTAGGTGGCAAAACTCTTGCATAATCTGAAGACTGTCTGGCCAGAGGTGTTTGATATCTTTGCTTTATATATCTCTTGATCTATCTTTTATTTACTCTAATAGTATTTTTAGGTGTTCTTATCGAACATAGAACAGCTAAGTAGATCACAAAATTAGCTATAAAACTTCAAAACTTATATTATTAAAACATATAAAAGGCCGAAAGTCTAAGAAATGACCTCGATTATAAGGGGGTAAGGAACTGCTTGGTCATTAGTGCCAAGCAGTAGGAGCAGCCACTATTATTTGATGGAACTCATATGTACTTTCTACAGGTGGTGGAGGAGACTGCCAGACCTGTGATTTTTGGCATTTTCAAAGGTACCACATGGGTAAATCTACCTGTCTGGACAAATAACTAATGTGTTAGGAGTCATTGTGGAGAGACACTTCTTGAATTGTATTTTACAATATTTTGTGTACATTTATTTAATTTACTTATTTGTCTTTAAGCCTGATTCTTGGTTTAAGGTAAATGTAAGTAGTCCCAGAAATGAAGTACGTGGGTTCCAGCATTCAGTGTCACTGTTAAGAAATTAAAGTGTTGAGTACCAGGTACTCACGAAGAATGAAAAAAAATTTTTTTTACCCACAAGCTTTTTCTGAAAGATTAAGAATTGTTTTAAAATGTAGGTAGTTTTTCCATTTCTCAAATATTCTCGCATTACCTATTAAGCCAGGATGTACTTTTAGTTTTCAGTTTGCTCTTCTATTGGAACCTTTGTTTTTGATACAGTGTCTTTCCATTTTGTTGGATGAATGTCCTTGAAGGGTATGCGTGAGGTTATGTGGTATGATTCAGTAGTCTAATGCTGTGATAACAGTAGCCCCTAGATCTCAAAATCTCAGTGGCTTAAACAAAACAAACGTTTTTTTCTTACTCATACTACACGTTCAACAGAGTGAAGCAAAAGTCTTCAGGTTAATTGGAGACTCTGTATCACAGTTTCTCTAAGACCCAGTTAATGGAGACTTTTTGTCCTCACATACTTTACTATGGAGTCAGGAAAACGGAACAAAGTAAGTTACTCCATGGCTCTTGCAGCTTCTTTCTGTGATGTGCATCACTTCCTTTCACGTTTCTTTAGCCAAAGCAAACCACATGATATTGCCTAACCTCAGACATGGGAGAGAATTGTTCCTACCTTGTGTTTTAAAAGAGGAGTAATAGAAAAATCCTGAACAGACCCTAGGTCTTGACTACCATGGGGATAATGTTTATAGCTATTAAGAGAGGTCACTTTTTCTTAAGCCAACAGGAGTACAAAATATTTGATACAGGGTTTGACTTTCCTGCCTAGCATTAATTTAATACTTGGGTACCATTCTAGAATTTTAGGGCCTTGCTTCTACTTACGTCTTACTTTATTATGAATGCCATAATTATGCCATGACAGTTGCTTTCAGGGAAAATTTAAAGTTTCCACAATCTTTCATAGGAAGCCACCTTGGAAGTATCTCTTTCTGTCTGTGAACAGTAGTGAATCAGCAGCAGCCAATTAAACCTAGTTGGGGACAAGTTGTGTCCTGTGCACATGGACAGCCGAAGTGGATAAAACAAAATCTAGCATATAATAACATGATATCATATAAAGTCACCCAAAGATATGCAGCAAACATGATCCTTGTTATTGAAGCATACAGTTTCAGTGCTTTTAGATCACCTCGGAATGGACAGTGTGTCCACTCATGTGGCATATGTAACAGTATAGAGTTTCATTCTTTAATCTTAAGTGTTATGCCTGAAACACTAAGTAGTATCAATAATTTAAAGGAATCAATACATTTTATACAGACATATAAAGTTGCATTAATTAAAACACCTCATTAAGGACCTTATGGAAATTTTGACACGTCCTACATATTTTGATGTCTTATTTTGGTCTACCACTTCACTAGCAATAGTGACATGACAATTATCCCAAACCCTGCATTTTACATTTTTCCCCCATTAATGTAGATGCTAGATACTCAAGAAATGACCTAGAATATCTTCTAGAGGACAATGCAGATTTACATGTACTGTTGTTGTTACCTATTTTTACATAATATCGTCTAATAATTTTCCCCTATAACCCGTGCCTCACTAATGTAAAGGATACTATTGAGGAAGAAGAGCTGGGTCATTGAACATTCATGAGAGCATGTTCAAATAAAATAAATAGCAAAGATCTGGAGGCTCTAAGAAAGAGAGGACAGTGTAGAATGTCTAGAAAGAGAATCTAAGAAGCCATGAGAGTGAGAATATATGGCAAATGAGAGACAGACAGACAGACATGGCAAACAGGAGCAGGCCTCTAGAGTGACCTTGATCCTTGATGGCTTCCTGGTTCCACTTCCCTTTTCCTCAAAGTGGTCTGAGTAGGTTTATTTTTCTCACAATCAAAAGATTTGTCTAGAATAGTGAAGGTCTCAATTCTATATAGCAGAATTCAACATTGCTTTAAGAAAAACACTTAAATTGCAATTATTCTGACCATTTTCAGAATAATGTTTAGTAGGCCCAGAGATATTCTGTTTATGAGTTTCTAGCTAATTGTCTAAATCCTCATGTAAAATATGAGGATTAACTTTTATATAAGTAAACTGTTTAGCTATTTTAGAAATTATGTAGAACTTAAGTTTTTTTATGTTACTGGTGAAAACATGGATGTTGTTTGTCGTTGGCCATTTATCTTTGACATGTTGAGAGGTGAAAAATCCCTGATAATTCCCCAGAGTAAGAATTATAATTGTTTGGTAACACGATTTAAAATGTAATTTTCAAGTTATAACTATAGGCCGCTTTTCCTGTAGTATATACCATACCACAGTCAGACAGCTGGTCTGCAGTTTTCCTTTATATTAACCTGTATTATATGCAACATCTATACCTTTGTAAATTAAGGGGAACTTAAAAAAAAACAAAACCTTAACAGCACATGGGTGCAATCTGTTGACTGCTTCTATGTTTGGGGATTTAAGATAACATATAATTATGCTTGAGAAGTCAGCCCCCTGTGATACCAATTAAGAATGGTGGTGTTTATAAAGCAGAAACTAACACACCATTGTAAAGCAATTATACTCCAATAAAGATGTTAAAAAAAGAAAAGAATGGTGGTGTTGCTATTACATCCCAGTTACCATTAGCTGTTATATGTTACCTGAAAAGATTATACTTTGATGCTTTTTTTTTCACTTAAGCAAAAAGAAATTACATTTATGTTCACAATATTTCCTTAATTTGAAACAACATACAATTTTGATTAAATTTTATGAGTTGGACATCACAACAGGCGTAATAAAATAAGTCATATTAGCAAAATGGAGTCAGGTCAAGATGAATAACATTAGAAGTTGTTAATTCATATTGTCATCCTTTTTATTTCATGAAATCAGTTGACAAATGGTGCCAGGGCTTAGGCTGAAGATGTTGACAAACGTTATAAATTTATTTGGTAATGCAGGACCTAAAACAGCTAAAAATGACTTTGGCTTTTCCGACTTTGAAAACAAAATGGAGTACATACTCTAGTTGATAAAAGTATTTAACATAAGTCTCCAGTAATCAAGATAGTGTGGTAATGGCAGAAGTATCAATGGAACACAATATAGAATCCAGAAATAGACCCACAGATATATAGTCAACTGACTTTTGATAAAGACGGCAAGGTAGTCAAAAGGGTAAATGATCATTTTTTTCAACAGATGGTGTTGGAAGAATTGAACAGCCATGATCAAAACACACACACACACATGCATGCAAGCACACATGCGCACACACACACACACCCAGAAAACAAAAGAGAGAGAAAGAACGAACGTTTACTTTTCATATCATATATAAAAACTTAATGCAAATGTATTGTAGACCTAAATAAAATAGGGAAAAGTATAAGTGCTAGAAGAAAACAGGAGCAAAACATTGTCACTTGGGTTAATATTTCTAACATATGATGACAAAAGCACAATCCATAATTAAAAGATTTGCAAATTAGATTTAATCACAGTTAAAATTTTCAACTTTTCAAAAGACACTTAAGAAAATGAAAAGACCAGCCATAGACATGGAAAAATATTTGCAAAACTCATACTTGATAAAGGGCTTGTGTTCAGAATAGGTGATGAATTCACAAAACTCAATGATACGTAAATAAACAACCAGATTAAAAAACAGGCAAAGGATGTGAACAGACAATTCACTAAAGAAGATACTCAGCATCATTAGTCACTAGGGAATGCAAATTAAGCTGCAGTTAGACATAGCAATACACCCACTGGGAGGGTCAAAATTAGAAAGAAAAACCACACCAAGTGATGGTGAAGCTGTAGAATGACTTGACCTCTATACATGAATATTAGGAATAAAACATAGTATAACCACTTTAAAAAACAGCTTGGAACCTAAAAAAAATTAAATGTATTCCTACCATATGATACAGCCATTCCATTTCTAGGTATTTACCCAAGAGAAATGATGGCACATAGTTACATAATTACTTGCACAGAAATGTTCATAGCAGATTTGTTTGTAATAGGCAAAAACAGAAAATCCAAATGATCATCAACAGGTAAATATATAAACAAATTGTAGTATATTCATAAATAGAATACTACTCAGTAATAAAAAGGAACACAACAAAATGGATAAATCTCAAATAGTTATACTGAGTGAAAGAAACCAGACAAAAAAGAGTACTTACTCTGTTGATTCCAGTTATATAAAATTCTAGAAAAGGCAAACTAATCTATAATAACAGAAAACAGGTAAGTGGTTTACTAGAGGTGGCAGGTCAGGGAGAGGGAATGGAGGCCTGGATTACAATGGAGCATAAAAAATTGGGAGGAGTAATGTATACTTTCATTACCTCTATTGCAGTGGTGATTTCATGTTGTATACATGTTAAAACTCGTAAAATTCTACATCAATATGTGCATTTTATTGTACATCAATCATATCTCAGTAAAATCAAGTGTAATATATCTGTACTAAAGCAATGAAGACTACAGACACCTTAATTTCCATATGATCAGTAGTAGCAGCTTTTACATAGATCAAATGTGACCATTTGCAAGTGTGTTTTTTTTTAATTAAATGTACATGGGCTTTGTCCATCAGACCTTTGAACACATCTTCTTCTGAGACATAAAAGTAAAGCTATACATAAGAAATATATGGATTTGAAACGGTGCTTAAATGCCTTACTGACTATTCATATAAATGAAATAATCAATTTGGCTTTGATAATCAATTCTTGGATTAAAGACAGCTGAAATGCAAAAATCAATGATGTGCATGGGTTAGCCCTCCATGACCCATTGTGTCTTAATAACATTATTAGAAGAAAACATGGCATTATCCAACGTGATCTGATAAGCTACCACAATTTATAGCCACCCCTGCTTATTTTCTGTTCTGAAGAACAACTTTGAGGCTTCAGTTAAATAAAGTGAAGTCTTTTGTTTCTCCCTGAGGTGGTCATACCAACAACAATTATTTAGCTTTAATTGGTCTGTAGGAGATCAGGATCAGCAGCCTAAAAATGCACTTGTAAGGATTTCATATTTCAACTCAGTGGTTAAATTATAGCAATCTCTCTCTTTATGGTAGTATTCTGAAAATGCCTATTTTAAACCTCTTGTTTGCCAGCCCCCTCTTTTTTTTTTTTCTATAGGAAGTTTCAGGCCATTAATAAGGAATAAACTTAGGGTGCCTGTGGCTTTAAAATGTAACTGTTTTGCCTCTTCTTAAATTATCCTGCCCTGCTTCTTTGGAACTGAATGTGCAACAATGCTTCTATGTTTTCAAAGTATGCCATACTGTTTGCAGTATATTTTATTGTGTCCACAAAATGAAAGCACTAAAGAAGTTGAAACCAACCTAAATCTGATTATTTTATAACCACCTGAACTCCCATATCCCTCTCTTCTTTCTCCCATTTTTTAATAGAAAAATTTTATTTTCTTTACTCTGTATCTGCCTCATTATGTCTGTCATAGCTAAGGGCCATAGCCATGTGTTTAGTAAGGATAACAAATTATAAATGGAACAAAATATGATTCAATAATACTCAGGTTATCAATACTAGTCATTTGTTGGTCTGGACTTAAGACTTCCTTGTAGTCTTTAATGCTGGTTTGATTTTCAGAATTATAATACAATTTACCAAATCAAGCACTTAATGGAAAAGACTGAGTCAATATTTTCCCATATCGATGCTTGTAACAATGGCATACAGTCTTCTAAATGCTATTCAGTATTTTCCCTTATAAAATAAATATAAACAGATTATTAATTTATGACTATGCTAATGGTTCTTCACTCCAGAAGACTAGAGTATCTGTTCATCTTAAAGTATATCTATTATCTATCTACCTATCTATCTATTGATCTATCTATCTGTACACATCTACATGTATGTATGTATATCCATGTCCTCCAGCTTTGACTTGATCTACTTTCTTTAATTTCTTTCTGTCCCTTGACTATGACAATGTACTATTTGGGTAACTTTTTGTCAATAATTATAATTTAAATAGTATCACCTCTTTCTTCTAGATTATCTAACTCCTATAACCAGCAGTCTAGATATCATCATACCCTTAAATATAGCCCCTAACTGTCCCCAAATCTTGGCAGGAAACATTGAAAAATAAGTCAAATAAAAATGAGAAACTTTCACCCAGCTTTTGAAACCCTTGATTCAACTGTAATTTATTCTAGAAAAGAAATTAATAATTTTATTCAGAAGTTCTGGGGAAGGTAGCTTTACAGAGGTATAGCAAACAATTCTGAAGAATTATTTCAGAAAAAAAATATTCATGGGATTTGGTCTGATATAGGTTATCATTACTAATAACCGTATAATGTGGTTAAGACTCTGATGTAACAGACTTTGTTGCTTCTTGGCTATGTGTTTTAAACAAGTTAACTAAAATTTTAAACCTAAGATTCCTCACCTGTAAAAGGGCAATGATAATTTCTACTTCGACATGTGAATGTGAATGATTAAATGGTATTATGTGCATTAGGTACTAAACACAAGTGAGCATTCAGTAAATAAATAATAGCAATAAAACACAGTGAGAATAAAACAAATAGACTGATTTTAAAAGAGAATAATCAAATAATACAACTATGGGAATGACTGGACAACAAAATCACTAAAAAGCAAGTTTAAGACTGTATCAAATTTGTTTAGAAACAGACTACTTTTTAGGGCAGATTTAGGTTCACAGCAAAATTTAGGGAAAGGACAGAGACTTCCCATATACCCTCTGCCTCCACACCTGCATAATTGCCCCCATAATCAGCATCCCCCGCAGGACTGGTACATTTGTTACAACTGATGAATAAATATAAATTGACATACTGCAATTGCCCAAAGATCACAGTTTACATTTGGATTCACTCTTGGGGTTGTACCTTCTATGATTTGGACAAGTGTATAATGACGTATATCCACCATTGTAGTACAAAGTAGTTTCACTGCCTAAACAATCCAGCTAGGGCTGGATGGAGTTGGGCATTTCCCTACCTTCAGGTCAGGTTAGCCCCTGATAGAACCCCAGCAGGTTAGATTCTGGTTAAACAGTTTCGCCTTAGGGCAGACCTCCTTAAGAAGAACAGAATGCACTGGTGTATTTCAAAATGGTCCTTTTTCCTCTCCCTGCTGGAAGCCTGAGGGGGTTTTTCTCAAATATTCACAGAGAGATCCAGGTTGAACTCCTGGAGGCACAACCCACAGAAGTGAGGGGCCACCCCAATGACTGGGTTCCCCTGGAGTTTTTAATTCTGAATTACCCAGACTGAGCCTCCAGTAATTTGTCAATTACAGGTCGGGTTTCCCTCCCCTCTCCACACCTCCCACTGGTTCCTACAGATATTTTGCTCACGGGTTTCTTCTCCAGTGGGTTGTGACACTCTGGTTTTGTGTGTCTATGTCTCTAATATTTAGGACAGTGGTTTTCCCTGTGACCTCACTTCTTTTATGGATCTAAAAAGAGTTGTTGATTTTTGTTTGTTCAGCTTTTCACTTGTGGTTAGGATGAAATGGCGACTTCCAAGGTTCTTACAAGCCAGTGTGGAGAGTGGAAGCCTAATATCAACTTCTGATATTACTTGAGCTTTTTTATTACTGATATTTAAAATTAACTCAAAAATATGACTTTCAGATTTAATCTTCAAAACATTTTATCTTTGAAATTTACGTGCTAAACAAATCACTGTCAATGATTTGCTTAGCTCTCGTTAAAGAGCATTGAAAGTGTTGATAAGATGACAAAATAAGTTATATTTTTATAATGTACAAGTATATAGTATACATTTTATTTTCCTATGCAAAAAAAAAAAATTGAAGATAAATAATCCAGTGTGCTACCAGATACTGTGTTACATTGCAGTGGATGATCTTTTACCTAGTCTCCTCTATTTTGCTTTTATTTGTACCAGTCTTGAACTTGGTTCAATTACATGAAAGCATTTGAGTTGATTAAGTGCTGGATAATGTGAGAAAATGAAATCAGGACCTTGGTTAAAAAAAAAAAAAAAGACATAAGACTGCTGTTACTGTAGCTCAAGAGCAGAACAGAATTTTTCCTTAGGAATCTCATAAACACCTAATATGGTCTGTGTTGCCATCACTGAAGTGTATGTCTGAGGAAAAATATTAATGTGAATTATATAACCCTAAAATCATTTGAGATGTGAAATATAGAAAGTATTGGTGGTTGCAGCTCACACACTGGAAAATGGAAAGAAGCCAAAATACTGGCACGAACACTCTGCTCTTGTTAAGAAAATGCCAAGGGATCCTTTCACAAGAGTAACTCGCAGATTGCAACAGAGTTACCTTAGCTGGCTCCTGATGTGCAGTATCACAGCACATTTAAATTTCCATCTGTGGTGTATGGAACTATTGTTCTCACAGTGAACTTTTTTCCCCAAAGTAAATCTACAGGATCTTAAAGACCACAGGACCCTCTTCCTTTAATGGGACAACCAATTAGACGTAAAGAAGTTATAAATGAAGTTTGTAGTCTTTCTAGCAATGATGAAATAATTTCATGTTTTTAAATAAGTAAATCAACATTAAAATTACAAATAGAAAATGCTAAATTTTGATCTATCTGTACTCATTCATTTTTCTTGAATGTCTTTAGTGCTCTATTGTTACATTGTGCTTCTCTGAGTAAGAAAATTGAGGAGGCTGTGTTCCTTGTCCTTTCTCTGTGAAACTCAGTCATCAAAACCCTCAGAGTGAGCCCCAAGTAATTGATGGTTATTAAACAGCTGGATTGGTAAAATAACTACTTAGCAGTTTGATTTTAATACAATTTATTTGTCTCTGAAATGTTACCATTGTACTAGTTGAGTTATGATGCTGAAATTTCACATGCAGGCTCATACACATAACATCTGGTTTGTAAATATAACAAATTGAAAGGAACATTAAACTGAAGCTCATGAGCTAGTTATATGACTAATTTTTTTGCTTTAAGAAGAGGCAATGACTTCATGATCTTTAAGCTTTCCCTTTTTTACTGTTTTTTAATTATATTTGATTTACAATGTTTCAGGTGTGCAGCAAAGTATACACACATATATACATGTGATTCAGTTATACATATATATTCTTTTTCAGATTTTTTCCATTATAGGTTATTACAAGATATTAAACATAGTTCCTTGTGCTATACAGTAGGTCCTAGTTGTTTATCTTATATATATAGTAGTATGTATCTGTTACTCCCATTCCTTAATTAATTCTCCCCCACTTTCCCCATTGGTAACCATAAATTTGTTTGCTATGTCTGTGAGTCTATTTCTGTTTGATAAATAAGTTCCTTTCTATCATTTTTTTAGATTCCACATATAAGTGATATCATATGATATTTGTCTTTCTCTGACTTACTTCACTCAGTATGATAATCTCTAGGTCCATCCATGTTGCTGCACATTATTTCATTCTTTTGTATGGCTACGTAATATACCATTGTGTGTATATATATATACCACATCTTCTTTATCCATTCATCTGTCAAAGGACATTTAGGATGTTTCCATGTTTTGGCTATTGTAAATAGTGCTGCTGTGAACATTGGGGTGCATGTATCTTTTTCAATTGGAGTTTTCATCTTTTCCAGATACATGCCCAGGAGTGGGATTACTGGATCATATGGTAACTCTATTTTTAGTTTTTTAAGGAACCTCCATACTGTTCTCCATAGTGGCTGCACCAGTTTACATTCCCAACAGTGTAGGAGGGTTCCCTTTTCTCCACACCCTTTCCAACATTTATGATGATGGCCATTCTGACCAGAGTGAGGTGATACCTTATTGTGGTTTTGATTTGCATTTCTCTAATAATTAGTGATGTTGAGCATCTTTTCATGAGCTTCTTGGCCATCTGTGCATCTTCTTTGGAGAAATGTGTATTCAGGTCTTCTGCTCATTTTTAACTGGGTTGTTTGTTTGTTTGTTTGATATTGAATTGTATGAGTTGTTTGTATATTTTGGAAATTAAGCCCTTGTCAGTCACATCATTTGCAAATATTTTCTCCCATTCTGTAGGTTGCCTTTTCATTTTGTTTATGGTTTCCTTTGATGTGCAAAGCCTTTCAAGTTTAATGAGGTCCCATTTGTTTATTTTTGCTTTTATTTCCTTCACTTTGGGTCCGGATTCAAAAAGTCATTGCTGCAATTTATGTAAAAGAGTGCTCCTGCCTATGTTTTCCTCTAGGAGTTTTATAGTATCCGGTCTTATGTTTAGGTCTTTAATCCATTTTCAGTTAATTTTTGTATAAGGTATTAGAGAATATTCTAATTTCATTCTTTTACATGTAGCTACCCAGTTTTCCCAGCACCACTTAATGAAGAGACTGTCTTTTCTCCATTGTATAGTCTTGCCTCATTTGTTGTAAATTAATTGACCATAAGTGAGTGGATTTATTTCTGGGCTTCTATCCTGATCCATTGATCCATGTGTCTGTTTTTGTGCCAGTACCATACTGTTTTGTTTACTGTAGCTTTATAGTATAGTCTGAAGTCAGGGCACATGATTCTTCCAGCTCCGTTCTTCTTTGTCAAGATTGTTTTGACTATTCAGGGTCTTTTATGTTTCCATACAAATTAAAAAAAAAATTTTTTTGTTCCAGTTCTGTGAAAAATGTCATTGGTAATTTGATAGGGATTGCACTGAATCTGTAGATTGCCTTGGGTAGTATGGTCATTTTAACAATATTGATTCTTCCAGTCCAAGAACACGGTGTATTTTTCCATCTGTTTTTGTCTTCAGTTTCTTTTATCTTTTGGAGTACAAGTTTTTTGCCTCCTTAGGTAGGTTTATTCCAAGGTATTTTATTATTTTTGATGTTATGGTAAATGGGATTGTTTCCTTAATTTCTCTTTCTGATATTTCATCATTAGTGTTTAGAAGTGCAACAGATTTCTGTACATTAATTTTGTATCCTGCAGCTTTACCAAATTCATTGATGAGCTCTAGTAGTTTTCTGGTGGTGTGTTTAGGATTTTCTGTGTATAGTTTCATGTCATCTGCAAAGAGTAACTGTTTTACTTCTTCCTTTCCAATTTGGATTCCTTTTATTTCTTTTTCTTCTCTGATTGCTGTGGCTAGGACGTCCCTAACTACCCTAACTATGTTGAATAAAATTGGTGAGAGTGGAAATTCTTGTCTTGTTCCTGATCTTAGAGGGAATGCTTTCAGCTTTTCACCGTTGAATATGATGCTAGCTGTAGGTTTGTCATATATAACCTTTATTATGTTCAGTTATGTTCCCTCTATGCCAACTTTCTGGAGAGTTTTCTATCATAAGTAGATGTTTTTACTTTTTTATATAAGGAAAAACATACTTGTATGTGTTCAACCTTCAAAAAACTTGAAAGAGAAATTAAATGCTTTAAGATCATTGAAAGGAAAGCTTATATAAAGTGTTCATATAAATTTTTAAATGAAAAAGTATATACATTTGTTGATGTCTTACTCTTTCCCTTATGTATTAACCCAATAAGCATTTTTTTGCTTTTTTAATATATATTTCTTCATGAATATATGCCATCTCTTCTTAAATACTCAGTATATTTACAATATACAATTTTCATCTCTTTTCCATTTTCTACAAGTTAAGATATACAAAGCACTTAAAATAGTATCTAACATAGTCATATATCAATATTCATTAAATAATTGCTATAATTATTATAATATTGTTATTGAAATGGCTTTGTATTTAGTATTTGAATATCAACATTATTTTGATCTAAGTTAGTATTTATGGAGAGTTGCTGGTTTTAGAGGTTGCATGATCTACAAGGACCTTGAAGTGATCAGCTCAAGAAGCAGCATTAAAACAAATTTGCTCTGCAATCCTATTGCTAAGCAACTAAATTTTTTTATCCTCTGCTCCTTGGGTCAGGACTGGGGGTAATGAACTGATGTTTCATGTCAGAGAAAGGAGTTAGTGGCTGAGCCTGAACTTTAAACTTCTTGGCTTTGCACTGTTTTCCCACAGAGTGACCTCTTGGGTAACTTTGAGCACATTATCCCACTTCTTTAGGATGGTTTCTTTTAGATCATTAAATTAAGAATTATATACAGGAGACTTTAGCAAAGTGTCTACCTCCTGATATGAAGATAGTGCAAATAATATGACAAAGCAATTGGACTTCAAGACAAATATTTCAAAACTTTTAAGTAAAAGTAACTTAGAAATGTCTCCTTTGCCAAAGTGAAACTTTTTTTTTGCTGATTTGTTATCTAGCTCCTTCAAGAAACTAATGGCAGAAGTGATTGACAAGGCACTATATACATTCCCAAAGCCAATTTTTATTACATAATATACTGCTGCAAATAAAAATGTCTATAAAGATGCATAAGTTATTTCTGTAGGAATAGTAGGGTTGAGTTACATGCCATTCCATTTTGATGAAGTTTAATCCAGTTTCTAATCAACAAGATTGCCCTATACAATAAACTACTGATTGTGACTGCTGGCGTTAACAGTAATAGGGCAAGAAGATGTGTGGTACAATTTTCTCCATTCAGCTATTCATTTTCCTACTGCTTTGGAGGAGTCTTTATATCCTTATGATCCTTCTCAAAGTTAGCCTGATCAATCGTGCTAAATGTGCCCAGTAGAGCCGATGAATACGAGGACAACTCTTGTTGATTGCTAAGTAGTGTTGGTTTGGCCTCTGTTCCTCATTTTTGTCAGAGTTCTCAAAATATTAATTTAGTTTCAGGGTGTTTTTGCACCCTTTTAAGATAATGTTATCTACTCAAATCCCACTTAGTTTTATGCACACTACTGAATATAAGAAATAGATGTGCAGAAGCTGATATCCTCATGCCATATTATCTCTATTTAGTCTCTCTGAACTCTGAGAATTCATTTTTTCTCTGCCAGTGCTAACTAGAGACCATATGATGTGCTGTATTCAGTTGGAACAAAAACCTTTATAAGAACAGTAATAGGATAGAAAACATCAACAAAACCTCTACTTTTATCAGTCTTCATAGTCTCTAGCTCTGACATTTGGACTTGAAGTTTGGAGAGAATCTATGAAGCTGCAGTGAGAATTATTTATCAACTCCAAAAGGCTTTCGTTTGAGAAATCCAAATTTCCATTTTCATAGCAAGTTTATAACTCAACATAAATGTCGAGATTTAAAGAATATTGAAACACAGCATGGATATTTATTTGAAAAAAATCACTTGATAAATTTCAGAATGCACTGTTTTGTTTATTTTTAAAGAGCCTGTCAAACTACATCGGTGGATTAATTAAATAATATAGTTTTCCTGGGGTAGATTGCTACATTCACCACAGTTACAATGTTCCTTTCTTCCCACTTTCATTTGGTACGTGTGGTAGCAGATATTTGTATGGCTGCTATTTGTTCAAAATTACTCTTACTGATGTGCTGTTGAGAATGCAGTGAGAAAGGTTGCCTTGATAACGAATGCCCTCATACCTAATTTATTATCCATTACCTATACTTGACAGCTTACCTATGTCTCAATGAACCTTCCCCGTGAGTTCAAACATGCTCTCCTACATAGTGCGAACTATAATATTGGCCAGATGCTACCTGTGTTTCTAATCGCTGATAATGCATTGTAGAGATATAATTAAAATTTGTTAAACGTTTGATGTGGTTAAAAAAAATCACAAAAAATTTTCCTTCAAAAATTCTATTAAAAATAATAATTGAAGTATATTTTCCTTTCTCATCTTTTCCTCTATTCTTTTTTAGAGTAGTAGTAATAATTTAAAAATTGTTGGATACTCGATCTGTGTAAACTCTTTGCTAACAGCTTTATATGTTTAATTTCATTTGATTCTCGAAACAACCCTATAAAGTAAAGGAGGTGCTATGTTATGTCCACATTACTGGTAAGAGATCTAAGGCACAAAGAAGTGAAATAACTCAGGTCATGTAGCCAGTGATAGTAGAGCTGCTGTTGCAATCCAGGCAACCTCATTTCATATCTGGTCCTACTAACCGCAATGCTACACAGCATTAGACCAACAGAAGGAGGCATCAACATTAGGTGGAATTATTTATTTAAAGGTTTTTCTTTTAGATGTTATACATAATTTGATGCTGACTATAGCCAGTATTAACTTAAAATGTTCCAAAGTAATTTTAATATTAATTAGAGAGCCAAACTACTAATACTTATAAGTCATAAACTATTAAACTACTTATACGTCATAGACTGTTACGACTTGAAAGGGTTTTTGCACTCATTCAGTCCTATCCACATATTGTTAGAACTGGGAATCTGAGGTCTATGAAGTAAAGTTATTTTTCTCAACTCATACAGCTGGTTAGAATCAGAGCCAGGATGGGGACTTGGGTCTTCTGGCTTCCAGTGTGCTGATTAATTGTGTTTCTTTCTTAATTATAAAAGAAGACAGGGCTTCCCTGGTGGCACAGTGGTTGAGAGTCCGCCTGCCGATGCAGGGGACACGGGTTCGTGCCCGGTCTGGGAAGATCCCACATGCCGCGGAGCGGCTGGGCCCGTGAGCCATGGCCGCTGAGCCTGCGCGTCCGGAGCCTGTGCTCTGCAACGGGAGAGGCCACAACAGTGAGAGGCCCGCGTACCGCAAAAAAAAAAAAAAAAAAAAAAAAAAAAAAACAATTTCTGGGACAAAGTCACTATCTTTTTCTTTGGGGGGAATATTTTCTACATGAGCACATTGCATTCCGCTGATGAAAACTTGGGTAACGTGCACTTGCACACACACACAGGTCTTTAAGTAAATTCCAGCTTCTTCCAAGAATGTTCTGAGGCAATTAGATCACAGTTGTGGGTATGTGAGGGAAGATTTTCGGGTAGCAAAAAGTCTAAATAACTTGGTGATAGCTGAAAGATGGTATTGATGAGCAATGATGTTTTTGTTAGTTGGAGATACTAGGTTTTCCCTGATTCTACTGGAAAATACCAATGAGAAGAGTTTTAATAAGGCATTTTGGGAATGGGAAATGTATATGGGAAAATGTGGATGGATTTGATATATTCAATGTCCTGTGGGCAGAATTTTTAGCACTCTCAAATGCTCAACATCTTTATGTACTGGACTAGATACACTTTCAACAGTTTAGGCTGGAAGATATTAAGAAAAAAAGTCTCCTGAGATGTTCACAAGTGTAGAAAGGAGGTACGGATATTTTCATCAAAAGAGTTCAGTTTCTTTGAGTTCTGTTTAAGAGAAGAGAATAATGTCAAATATATTCACAGGATTTTCCAGTAATCTTCCATGCCAGAGGGTTGTAGAATACTTCTAATTGCTCCATCTACTCCTTTTTTCACATGGAATCAGGCTATATAACATCAAAAAAGCTTCTACTCTAGACTTTTATAAATTTATTTTTCTCCTTATAAACTAGGATGATTCACATTTTAGTTATCAATTATTTTGAGGATTTCTGAGAAACAATTTTATGTTTCTGTTAGTACATTTTAATTTTCTTTAGGTAATTGATTGCCACCCTGACCCCAGCAAGTTACGTTATTTTCCCAAAGAGCAGGCATCATGGGGATTTCTCAGAGGATGTTCAACTCTTGGAATACTTTTCTTCCAATTCATAGTTTAAGCGATTATCATCCTTATTGTGTCATTGAACACATACCATACACATCTGCCCCATACCAAATTCTCACTAAATACTTGTGAAATTGATGAGCTTCTGTTGGATTCTTTTTATCTAGCCAACTGTTTGCTTCATTTTGACTGCAAACCAACAGTTAGTTTGACCACACCAATGAGTTATATATCACCTACTGTTCAGTGCATCCTTGTGTGTATTGCCCTATGGATTAATTAATAGGAAATGACCTTCACTGTAATGCTTACTATCATAATCATTATCATCAGAGGAGTCACAGCAGCATTATTTAGAGACGTACACTAGAGGGTGGTGTTTTACCTGGACACTAGACTTATCAATGAATTGGCTTTGAGGAAGAATGAAAAATGTCTCCAGGAAATGTTCCCCATGTTTAACGTTACATAATTCTCAGCACATATGCCCCATTAACAAAGTTGATAAACCCCAGGGAATGGAAGCAGAGACTGAGTCACTTGGCGCCCTTGCTATCCCATTTCTTCAACACATTCCTGTAGGTGTTTGGTTTTCCTGAGCTCCACATGCAGTGTGTCACTTGAAAACCAACACTGATCACTGGGTGAGAATGTATTTGACTCTAGCTACAGGGAATTGGAAAGCAAGAGAGGCAAATAGTGAATGTGGGTAAAGCTATTAAACTCACCGCTTCAATTTTTAAATCCCCTGAATCGTTTATGTGTCCTTCCATGGCTGACCTGAGAAGAAAAGAGAAACCATCAATAGTCGAAGGAAAAGTTATTTCCGGAGAGCTCATGTTTCTGTGCCTCGCCCTCTGAATTTCACTTAGTTTAAAAAAAAAAAAAAAAAGTTTCCAATCTAGTGCAGTACATCTTTCATAATACCTTGCATGGAATGATCAAAATATTGCTGAAAGTTCCCCCCACCTCGGTAAACATGTTAATGTTAGTGATAGGTTATTCATTTTGTTCTGGTGCTTGCTTTCACCTTTGTGTTCTTCTCAATTGACTCTTCTAATATTGGTAAAATATTTGCTCAAATCATGAACTCTGTTGTGGTTTCTCATGACAAATGTCCAAATTTTCATTGACTTTTACCTGGTCATGTGAATAAATACATGAAAGGGGGAAAAACATGTCAAATGTATTGCTCTGAAATTTCCCTTCAAGAGAAATTTATTCTTCCTGCTCTGACCAGTGGAAATTTCCTTTTAACACAGGCAAGTCTTCATCTGGTGTTGTAGGTTTTCAGAGTTACATTCTTTATTATTCTTTACCACTATCTGATTCAGAAAGACTGCTGGAATCAAGATCTCCTGGAATAAATTTTAAAAGTGCAATTTCATATGATCAAAGTTGAACTGACTGGTTCCTATTAAGGCTAAACCCTGTCCACTACTGCCAAATTCTCTATTGAAGCTAGGTACACACTTTCCTTCAAATGTTCCTTTGCATTTGGCTCTGCTGTTTCCATGCTCCCCTTTCTTCAGTGATACGATAACATTGCAATAATACTTAAACGCTGACATGACAGAAAACCTTGCCAGTTTGGCTCTCAACCTTGGCAAGCTTTTTGTTATAGTTACAGCCGGCTTACTCCTTGAGTTGCACTAAACTTCCAGAGCTTCTCCACAGCATGTCTTATAAAGGGGACTGAAAGGAGAAGTAAGAGAGATGCTAATTTTAGACAGAGAATAGTAAATAGGACAATAAATAAAAGCTCTGTTTTGGCACATTGGAAATTTATTTTTTTCCCTTTGAAATGTGTGATTCCTTTTCCCAAATGTTACACTAGATTTATTTTTAAAGGTGTCATCTATTTCCATTCCAGTGCTATGTCATCTATAATTTAAATTTATGAGATAAATCTTGAGGTTCACCAGTGGAGCAGCTGGAGAATTCTAGCCACTTTGCCATTGAAAATGCAGATTTGCTGAAGGTTTTTGTGTCTGACAAGCCCCATTGAAAGCACCTCATTCCCTCTCCTGACAAGTATCCATCAACATGTAATATTTATTCTTCTGTTTTCGTTTCACTACAAATAATTGGCGGCCCCTCAGCAAGAAGACAGTTTCCTGCTGAGGCAGCACCACCTGTATAGCTTCACTAAAGCTGAGAACAAATGCTCTGAAAAGAAAGCTTTCCTAGAACTGATGGATAAAATGAATGAGGGACATTTTCTAAAAGGAGGGAAAACTAAATGTGCTCCTTTAGTTGCATCATAATTTTTTGTTCTCCAATCTTCCTTCTGTCACTGTCAGAATAGCAGTAGAATGTTCATATATACATTTTATGGCCGATAAGAAAAATATTCTTGCTGACTTGTATTCCACTCCCCTTCTGTCTCTATCTATAGCTATATCTATATCTATACCTGAGCCTTTAACTTCACAATTGTTATCTTTTCTGGACACAATCTATGGGCTTATGTGATTTACATTTTTAACATCCAGCAAACATGAAAATTTTACACCCAACTGTAGCTATTGTAATAGCAAATTAGATCGACCACGGCGTTCATATGATTGTCATGACCTCCAGTTTTCTGGTAACCCCCCAGGCCTATATCCCACTTGTTAAGAAAGGAGATGTTCTTAAAGAATTATAGTTCTATGAAATGTGCATGGTTTGCATTCAAAGAGAAAAATGTGACACGTAAATGAAAAAATAAACAAGTCGGTATATTGATTCCTTTTAAATAAAGGAAAAACTAGAGTGACAATTCAGATTTACCTTAATTTCTATTGCAGGAGTTTTTAAACTTTGAGCATCAAAATTGGTGCTTCATTACCAAAATTGAGCAGTAGTTGTTTTCTCCCAATTTACAGGAGAATAATCAAACTTATCTAGTATATCCCCTATTTTTAGCGTTAATCTCATGATTATTTTTCAGTGTTTAGTATCTAGAATAACTCATATTCTAGTGAGTACAATGAATGAACAAGTAAGGGAGAGATATTAAAGTACAAACACACCAATGCTTGCATAAATACCAGCTTTTGATGAATGGACATCAGTAGTCTTGGTTGTACTTTGCATTCTACGCTTTTAATTTAAATATTATATTATTATATTAATATTACTAAGCAAAGTAAAATCTCCAATGCTACACACCAACATTCATGCTAAATTACTCTGAACGAGATGGAATTAATAATTCGTAGACTTTCAGAAAGTTATCCCATAATTTCCAAGGATTGTGCTGTCAGAGAAAGTTTGAGAGCTACCATCCAATGTGCTTCACTTATATTTTAATAATTTTTCAACCTAAGGAAAATAACCTGATTAAATGGAATAGATTTCATGAAAATGCAAGAGACTATATATTTTAGTTCATCATTTTATTGGCAATTACTTTTTAAAAACTGTATCCAGATAATATGTTTGCAATAACTATTTCCTGATTACCTTAATGGTAACATGACAAATTAGTAGTCAAAGTAAAATTAAAGTCCTAAGTTTTAAAAATATGTATTGAACATTCAAAGGGTACTGAGTGCTCTGACAAGTGGTTAGGGGTAAGTTAAAAATACCCGGTGTAACACCTTCCCTCACGAAAATTATAATCTAAATAGAAGACATATGACCTGTAAATAATTTACAGACCAGTTCAGATATTGTAAAACTCACATGACTCAGGAAGGAAAAAAAGGCCAGTTTAGGGATTATATTAAAGAGGGCTGCTGAATCAGCACATTTGCCATCATTGATGAATTCTTTCCCTGGACTGGTCTTGGAATCAGGAGCCCTGAATTTCCTGTTTGTTCACATTCTAGCTGAGTTTCCTTGTTTAATTTGATAACTTTTTCCGAACTTTAATTCCTTTCTCCCTCAGAGATGGCTAATATTACTTAACCTCTAATTATTTTCTAAGGACTAAGTGGTTGACCAATAGCTTGGTAAACTGTAAGTTGTTATAAACATATGAGATATCTTTATAATCATTTTTCTGTGCCAGGCAAAAAAGTCTAGTTGAGGATCAAGGTATCATAATGATAAAATAATTATACTAACTGATATTTATTATTTTTTTCTGTGTTTGTGTGTGGCCCAACATAGTTCTCAGTTCCATGTGCTTTTGCTCATTTAATTTATATAAACACCTTTCATTCATAGGTACACATAGCCTAAAAAGATAACGATGCAAAGATGTACTGTAGGATAAAAAATAGGTACCATATGCCATTCATTAATGTCAAACTGAATTGTCATTCATTAATGCCAAATTCTGAATGCCAAGCTCAGAATTCAGAAGATGAAACTTGTGAATTCTGAGTAAAAGAGATCATTATGAACCGTGAAGGTCAAGAATGACTTCATGCGAGGACTTTGATATAATCTGAGCTTTTTTTTTTTTTTTTTTTTTTTGCGGTACGCGGGCCTCTCACTGTTGTGGCCTCTCCCGTTGCGGAGCACAGGCTCCGACGCGCAGGCTCAGCGGCCATGGCTCACGGGCTTAGCCGCTGCGCGGCATGTGGGATCTTCCCGGACCGGGGCACGAACCCGTGTCCCCTGCATCGGCAGGCGGACTCTCAACCACTGCGCCACCAGGGAAGCCCCATAATCTGAGCTTTTAAAGATGGAAAGGACCTTGATAATTGAGAAGGGAGAGAGTATTCTAATCCAAGGGAACAGAAGAGCATGGTCAGCAGTGAATGAAATATCTTTCATGACCCAAGAAATATACTTGTGCCCCAGATGTGATGTTTGATAAAAATGACTTTCAATTTGTGTATCTACAATCAGGGCATGCAGTTGCAGCTTGCCTCTAGGCAGCATCACTGGCTATTGTTATATGTTTAACAACCCCACATCTTAATGCTCTCTCCCTACCCTTTCAAGACATTTGAAATTGAAGCCCCATGCATAAAACAAGAACAAGTTTAAAATAGACAAGAGGAAAGTAGAAGCTCAAAGGCAATCACCTCCCAAGGTTTATAAGTGAAGCGTTGGTTCCTTCAGATGCAAAGAATGCTGTAACAGATATTATAATAGAAAACACGAAAGTATTTTAAAATATGATCATGAGGTCATGAAGATTCCTCGACGCTTTTGAGAGAACTCAAAATAGCTTTAGGGTCTTTAAGTTATTTGTGGTTGGTGGGATTAGCCCCATTTAGTAGATGAACAAAATGAGTCAAGAAGATTGTAACTTGCCCAGAGTCGTGCTGCTAAGAAGCGGTGGTTTAAGGATTAAACTATTACTTGTTTATCTATCATGTGTCAGGTACTGAGAGACATTTTCCATATGTTTTCTCCTTAAATCTTCGTAATAAGTTTGTGTGTATGGTATTAATACTCCCACTTTTGCAGAGGTTTTTACTACACGTTTCAAATTGACGCTGGGGCCTCTTGATATCATGGTATATTCCAGTAATTCCAAATTTCAGACCCTCAGGACATACACTTTTGCTCTTCTATGTCAGCAGCATCAAAACCTGAAATCTAAGGAATTCAGTGTCGCAAGAAGCTCACCATCCTTTCATGTGGGTTATTAATACCTAGTCAAAGCCATAGGGCACACTCAATGCACTTATGGTAGAAAAAACTCAGATACAGCAGATACTAAGAGAAAACTTCAGGGTTCTCTGAACTCTGTATTTTGTTCAATCACTTAAAGAATGTCTTTGAAAGATATGGATAGTCAAATTGCCTGCTTTAAATAAGAGAAGTAGGCAGAGACTCTGTAATTCCATAGCAGCTTCTGGCCAGCCGTGGCCTCTCAAGCTTTAGAAAAATGACTCAACTTTTCTCAGGCCTATTTCGGATCCCTGCTGCAGAAACCTTCTGAATGAAATATGTCTTGCAGTTGATATCCTGCTTCAAATCTACTTGGTGCCTCAAACAGCAGGGTGTCTAGAAATACTAGTCTCCGCTATGAGAGCAGAAATCTTAAAGAGCCATGCAAATTGGATCCACCCGGTCTTTAACTTGGGCCAATTCTTCCACAGTATGTGCAGACACATTCTTAGTTGACTTGACTGCATAATAGAGATAATTATAAGTACTTACTTATCTCACAGGGGTCTACTGAAGATTAATTAGTTAATGTTGGCAGACCAAAGGTGTAATATATGTGCTAAGTATTATTATTATTACTGTGCCGCTTATCTTGAAAGAATGTTGTTTCTGAAGTCATAGTGCCTATATGCCATCTGCTCACAGCAGCCTTTACCATCTCTCTACTCAGAGACTGAATCCGGTATCTGAATAAATAGATGTGCTCAAAAAAAAAAAAATCTATCACACCTCCATCTGTGCTTATGGAATATGAATTCAGACATAGGCAGAAATGCAAATCAATCAAAGGGGAGAGGCTTCTCCAGTGCCCAGAGTCACATTTTGAGATGTTGCTCTAATATTCTTGCTTTTCATTTTAGAATCCGCTAACTCACGATGCGAGGCTTCTGTGAAATTCTCTCTCTTCTGCATTTGAAATAGGATGTCATATTAGAGGCCTGAACTGCCTTCTCTTTTGTTCCCAGAAAGTTGAAAGAGAAAACTTCTCCAGAACACATTCACTGCCGATCTTTGCAGAAATTAGCTCCATGATTTTCATGCTTTATATATTAATATAATTATTAAATGCTAATGAGTTTTTAAAGATTCCTATATGAAATCATGATTTTGAAACTTCCTCCTGCCAGAATTATAACTAGGTTACAGGCAACATGATACGATCTATGACCCATTTTTACTAATGACAAAAGAATGAAGATACAGCTTTTTATGAATAAGCACTCCTTCCCGAACATGACAGGGCACTGCAACTGTGAAAGCTCTGAAAATCAGAAAGATTAAAACCTTGAACTAAAATTATCCAAATGTTTCACGGATGCCACTATAGTAATATAAATACCATTCTTTGCCTTTGAAAAAGTTATTGGTGTCACAATTATCATAGATATTTAATGTTCTTCCACAGTAGGTGGCTCAATGGAATTATTTCTTCCACCATCATCCTACTACCTCTTCCTCGAGTCAGCTGCAGAAAGTAAATTTCTCTTCTATTAGAAACTCGCCTCACTTGATCCATATACCCAGGATAATTCCAGTAATGTTTTTGTTTAGTTTTATTTTTTGTATCCAGTTTGTTTACAGATTTCTCATCTTGTCCAAGGGTATGTTAACACATCTTTTATGGTAGTAGTGGAATGAATCAAGTAGGAAATAAACTCTGGTTCAGTAAAGCTCCTGTGACCTATTATATGCATAACCTGATCTCATGAGGATGCAAGTAACATTTGAATTCAATTCATCTAATCTAAATTATGCATCTATCTTATGAATTGGTTAGGTTTTAGGAATATAAAGAGGAAAGAAATACCATACCTAGTCTCTACTCAAGAAGATACATCTATAACTAACTACATTAAAATGATAAGTTCCAAAGTAAGCAATTTGAACAAGTCTTGAGAGAGCTCAGAAGAGGCAATAATTCATTCTCCTGAGAGGAAAGAGAGTTTCAGAAGGCTTCAGATGGATGATATTTGAATTGGGCTGTGAAGGATGAAAACAGCACGGGTAGGTGGAAAAGAGGGAAGGCATACTTGGCTGTCCTAACTCTATACTTCCAAGAAGACTGATACCTCTTTGAAGTATGCTGTTCTATATTGTTAAAAATGAGCCTTGGACACCCTTCACATTTTAAAAAAATTTGTTCCTGGACTCTTGGATTGTATTCCCCTCTCAAATCTCAGGTTCCTTGACCTAGTTTTCCATTGCTTGCCCCTGCACTTGAAAATAGTTGTCTTTCTCAATGTTGAACTTCCCCTTGAGCATGGCTTTAACTCTGTTTACAAAAGCACAGCAACCCCAGATATCACCCACCTGATGTCCCTGCAAAGTTCACATTGAACACCTTGAGGGAACTTGAATATTTTCAGGAAGAGAAAATGATAGGAAAAAACAAACAAACAAAAAACATAGACAGCAAAGATCAAGACTTGTGTGACAAAAAGCAAGCCACCTGATGGGGCCAAAGCTCTCTGTTCCCTCATGCATGAGGACATTTGACAGAATGACATAACCAGCCCCACAATAGCAGTGATACTGTGAAATAGCACAGGTAATCCTACCCCAGCAATGTTTTAGCCCATCCCTCAGAAAATGCTAATTATAGACAGGGTATGCACACAAATAGACTTAACTCCCTAAACAACCATGACATCATTTCTTCTTAGACAAGATGGTCTAACCTATCATTGCTTGAACCTAGATTCTGCACATTTAGGGGTACAAGTCTCTCAGGGAATAGGTCTTAAGAACATCTAAAATAATTAAATATTTTATGAACTTCCTGATTACTAATTTGTTATAGAGTGAACACAAAGGTATTCAGTGGCTTGAATCTTGGGTATTTTAGAGCTTGGTTCCCTGTGCCAACCCATTTTGTTAGTGATACAATAATGTCTCATCAGATGGGGAGTCAAGGTTGCAGCTAGATTTGTTGATCATTAATGGTACTTACATTATTGGATAGATTAGGAGTCTGAAACCTTTGTACCCTCAAGAATAAGGATGTGATGGAGTGGGGCTAGCTCAGAAGACTTGCATCAAGACAACTTATGCAGTGCCTTCTCTGTAGACTTAAAAAAAGGGATTCTGGACTCAGGGCTGTAAATTTGGCACTGTCCATGAGTTCTAAACTGACTTTAAAATGAATGAGGTAATGGAATGCTCAGGCAGAAGGCTCATCCATTATAGAAATACACCTCAAATTGGTCCTTCTTTTGGTAAAGGCTAAGGAGTACTTTGAGTTAAAACTTGGCAAGTTATTTGCTTACCAGGTCTTGCTGGGATTTGAATTAACTGTAACAGTGATGAAATTTTCCTAGAAACTAAATGAGAAAGCCAAAAAATGTTACAGAAAGCCTTCAAAAATTTCAGAATTAACTGTTTGATCTAGTTAGCACCTCTAGTTCTGTTGGTATAGTCCATTTAAAACAGCTTTGTATGAGGGGATAAAGAGTGAGATTGAAGCAAATTACACATATGGCACGGGCCTATCTATTTATGTAATGGAAGAAGAGGAAGAAAACAGAGAGAGAAGAACATTGGAAGAAAAGAGACAGTGTGAAGAAACAAATAAAATGCTCCTTTAGCAGACCCTAAAAATTCTCAATCAGGTAATTAAAAGCAACAACAAATTAAAGAGTATTTAAAAAGCATACAAAATGCATCCAGCTGAATATAACCCACATGCCTCTGTGAGCTTTTCACATTGGTCAGGAGTTGCTTAGTGAATTGAGAATCTATTAAGTTGCATGTGGTTTTCATTCTCTTGTTTTTACAGCTTTTTGAAATTTACTTTGGATCTGTTGGGACCTCTAACCATTTTCTGGCCTGAAGATGCTGTTGTAGACAATACCACAAAGATAATCTCTTTTGTATAGCTATCCCATCACACTAAAATCCTGGAAACTTTATTCAACATTAATATGTCATAATTTAATCCTCACAACTACATTATACAGTTGTTACCCATATCTCTATTTTGTCACTCAGTTGAGGCTTTTAAAGATTGAATAACGTGCTCAAATAAGTGGTACAGCAGCTTCAAACCCAGATTGTCTGAATATAATTCCTGTACTCTTTTCTCTAAATCACATACATGCTATTAAGTTCTTACAGCTTCATTTATATGTATGAATCTTCTTGCAGTTGCATTATTAGAATTTAAAAAGATTACATTGATCACTGAACATCTCTTTGACTTCCCTTGACCCCCAGGATTATTTTTGCCTTGAGGGGACAAATATTAAGGTGAAAAGTTATGACATGAAGTGTTGTTATCAAACTTTTAATACTTTTGTAAAATTTATTGGTCACTGTCAAATCATGAAAATATGAAGCTTATAAAGAGGCTAAGTAATGCTTACTTTAACTTCCAGGTTTAATTTTTTTTAATTTAAAAAGTTATATATGTATAACTTTTTATATATATATCTTTTTAAATTTTAATAAATATATATCTGCAAAAAATTCCACCCAGTAAAGAAGTTATAATACGAAAAGCAACTCTTCCTCCCATCCTTGCTCTGCAGTCCCAATTCTCAGGTTAGAGTCTTTCGTGTATATTTAAAAAAATATATATATATATACATGCAGACATAAAATATTTCTCTCTTTTTTTAAACATATTTTGGTGATATTTTCATTTTCAGCTCTCTATAACTTCCCTTGCTTTTCACAGCTGCAGAGAATTTCATTTATGGGTAGACTGTAATTGATTTAACCCATTTATGACTGCTTGACATTTAGAGATTTTTGCACTTTTGTTCTTTCTAAGTATGCTGCAATAAACATCATTGTTTTTATCTCTTTGTTTCTGGATGTATATATAAATGCTGGATAAATGCCTTGAAGTGGCATTACTGAGTCAAAGGCTCAGTTAAGTTTATAATTAGATATGTCTGACTGAATTTTTCTTCTATATGTGCCTATTTTCCAGTTCAGTTAAAATTTGTAAAAAAAAAAATTACGTCTGTTTACTATAAGTAAAAAAATTAACTTATTTAATAAGCTTTATAAAATATTTGTATTTAATTCTTCATATTGTGAGGTTTGGGGCATAGAATAATTTTTATGTAGTCAAATTTATTAATATATTCTAATGTTGCTCTGGATGGTTCCTCTTATTTAGAAAGAGTATTTCCATATCAAAACTATTTTTAATGTAATTTTTTGGTACTTTTAAAGTTTTATTTTTACATTTAAATCTTTGATACGTCTGGAATTTATTGGGGTCTACTCTTAAGGCAAAAAGCAGTTGGTTTTTTTTTTTTTAATGGCTAGCTAGCTGTCCCAACATGTTTATTCAGAAAGCTATTTTTTTCACTGATTTGAAGTGCCAACTTTATCATAAATTCTCATACGTATTTGTTTATTTCTTGACTGTTTCTTCCATTTAATTGATCAATCTTCCTATTTAGACACCAGCACCAAACACTTAGTTGTATTAAAATGTATTTCACTATCTTACCAAGGTATTCTCCTTTACTACTTCTTATTTTTTCAGAAACTTGCTGCCAATTTTTTCATGTTGATTTTTACATAAGAAATTTAGAATCAGCTAGCTCACTTTCCAGAAATAAGGCTGTTGGTATTTTATTTGGATCATGTGAAATCTGTAGATTAATTTAGTTTGAACTTACATTTTTACAATATTAAATCTTCTGTGCAGGAATACGTTTTCTCTTCTTTCCTTTCAGAAATACCTATCCTTTAGTAGAATTAAAATATTTTTTTCATAGAGATTTTTCACATTTTGTGATTAACTTTTTACCTAGATATTTATTCTTATTTTAAAGATAAGATTCTTATTTCTCAGTATTTTATAGCTGGGTATGTTTGTTTCCAGGAAAGCAATTAATTTTCATATATTTATTTATTTGTATTTGGCTCCCTCAGTTAATATTTCTCTTGCTTTTAATTTTTCTAGTTGTATAATCATCTGGAAAAAAATGTTGTTTTATCCTTTCCATATTTATATCTCTTATGTTTAAAATCACTTTAAGTTTCTAAAAAATATTTTAAGTACATCATCTGGTACTCCTAGGATAATATTAAATATTTAAATAATAATACTAGTAAGCATCCTGTTTTATTGTTACTGAATTTAACGAGGATGCTTTTAATATTTCACTGTGCTCATGGATTTTGCTTTCAGACATGTATATCAAACAGATTATAAAGTTGTATAAAATATAAATTATTTTATACAGTTTTATTAAGAATCTTAAAAATCAAGATTAGATATTAATTTTTATCAAATAACTTTTTCCTATATACAAAGATAATCACTTGCTTTTATTTTCTTTTTAATATTTTAATATACATTGATAGATTTTATATAAGGATATTTGTATTTATATTCCTTGAATAAACCTTATTAATCATATTCTATCCTTTTAATAGTCTGAGAATGTCCTCCTTTTGTTTTATTTTGTATGCAAAAGTAGTATGGGGCTGTGGTTTATTCCACCTTTTTAAATCTGGAAAGACAGTTTTCCAGACTTAGACCATTAATTTTATGTTGGCTTCATAAAAGATGAGCTTGGAAGCTATATGTTTTTATGCTGTCTAGAATATTTTAAATAGCTTTATAATTTTCTGTTTCTTAGTGGATATTTAGAATTCATCACTTAAACTCTGGTTTAGGAAAGGTTTGGCTTCTTTAGGAATAGGGACGAATAAATATTTTTCTTAATTTTTCCCCTAAGAAAATTGGAAAATTTGCCCTTACCTGATTGGACTTTTGTTGTCTTTAGCACCAATTTTGTTTTTTTTGTGTTATCATAATAAAGCATTCATTCTATTCACACTTTCAAGTTTATCTTTAGTGTGTGACAAGTATTTTCTCATAATTATTTTCATTTTCTCTGCATCCGTATTTACTAACATTCTAATTTTTCCTATTTTATTTATTATATGTGCTTTCTCTTTCTCTTATTTTTCCAAGATCAGTTTATATATACACACATATACATATACACACAGGGACACACATACATAACTTAGTTTCATACATGTATATAGTCATATATGTGTATAATATGTACATATAATACATAGTTATTAACATTCAAGTTTTCATTTTTACTATATGTGCTTTTCCTTTAATATTATTTTTAAATATTACTTACATACATATGTATATTTATTAGTATATGAATGTATGCATAATATATATTCAGTTATATATGATACATAATTATATGAACACACATCAACCAATTAGTAAATTTGCCTTTTTACTCTTCTTCTATTTTCCAGTGTATTAATTTTGCATTTATCAGTAATAATTCCTTCCTTTTACTTTCCTTAGTTTCACGTTACTGCTACTTTAATAGACTGTTTTATTAAATTATTTCATCCTTGGTAGTTGAGAAAGGTAATTATTAAAACCTATAAATTTTCTTTTGATCACAATCTTAGTCAATTTTCATAGGTTCTGATATATTACAAACCCGTGTCCCCTGCATCGGCAGGCGGACTCTCAACCACTGCGCCACCAGGGAAGCCCAGTTGTGTTTTTCTTTTAACTCATGAGTTGCTGAACATAAAACTTATAAATCTTTAAACAGTTGGTGTATTCGTTTTTCCTTTTGTGTTATTGTAATTGTTATGTATTATAAGCAGAGAATTTCTCTAAATTAATTTCTTTTTTTAAAAAAATCACTTTACGTTTTCTTTATAACCTAATTAATCTCTATGCTGTTTTACTCATGAAGGTTGACATATTTTATTAGGAATATCTATTAACATTTATTTCGTCTATTTGATCAAATGAGCTCAAAAATATAAGTTTAAAATACTGTACTGCTCTTATGTTTCTCTACTTTCATTAAAGCGCCTATTGGAAGTCCTTTACTGTTTTTTCTCCTCCTTGATTTCAACCCTAATACTAATATCACACATTTTACTTTCTTTTTTGTTAGCATTTTCCCAATATGTCTTTTCCTATCCATTTCTTGTATTACTTTATCTTTTTTAAATTTAATTTAATGTTTTATATAGCAGGTTCTTATTAGTTATCTATTTTATAAATATTAGTCAGTCCCAATGTCTCAATTCATCCCACCACCATCTTATATTACTTTATTTTTAAATATTTTTGACATCTTTATTGGAGTATAATTGCTTTACAATGGTGTCTTAGTTTCTGCTCTATAACAAAGTGAATCAGCTATACATATATGTATACCCCATATCTCCTTCCTCTTATATCTCCTTCCCACCCTCCCGATGCCACCCCTCTAGGTGGTCACAAAGCACTGAGCTGATCTCCCTGTGCTATGTGGCTGCTTCCCACTAGTTATCTGTTTTACATTTGGTAATGTATATATGTCCATGCCACTCTCTCACTTTGTCCCAGCTTACCCATCCCCCTTCCATGTCCTCAAGTCCATTCTCTACGTCTGTGTCTTTATTCCTGTCCTGCCCCTAGGTTCTTCAGAACCATTTTTTTTTAAATTCCATATATATGTGTTAGCATACAGTATTTGTTTTTCCCTTTCTGACTGACTTCACTCTGCATGAAAGACTCTAGGTCCGTCCACCTCACTACAAATAACTCAATTTTGTTTCTTTTTATGGCTGAGTAATATTCCATTGTAGATATGTGACACATCTTCTTTATCCATGCATCTGTCAGTGAACACTTAGGTTGCTTCCAGTCCTGGCTATTGTAAATAGAGCTGCAGTGAACATTGTGGTACATGACTCTTTTTGAATTATGGTTTTCTCAGGGTATATGCCCAGTAGAGGGATTGCTGGGTTGTATGGTAGTTCTATTTTTAGTTTTTTAAGGAACCTCCATACTGTTCTCCAGGGTGGCTGTATCAATTTACATTCCCACCAACAGTACAAGAGAGATTCCTTTTCTCTACACCCTCTCCAGCATTTATTGTTTGTAGAGTTCTTGATGATGGCCCTTCTCACTGGTGTGAGGTGATACCTCACTGTAGTTTTGATTTGCATTTCTCTAATGATTAGTGATGTTGAGCATCCTTTCATGTGTTTGTTGGCAATCTGTATATCTTCTTTGGAGAAATGTCTGTTGAGGTCTTCTGCCCATTTTTGGATTGGATTGTTTGTTTTTTTTGATATTGAGCCACATGAGCTGCTTGTAAATTTTGGAGATTAATCCTTTGTCAGTTGCTTCATTTGCAAATATTTTCTCCCATTCTGAGGGTTGTCTTTTGGTCTTCTTTATGGTTTCCTTTGCTGTGCAAAAGCTTTTACATTTCATTAGGACCCATTTGTTTACTTTTGTTTTTGTTTCCATTTCTCAAGGAGGTGGGTCAAAAAGGATCTTGCTGTGATTTATGTCATAGAGTGTTCTGCCTATGTTTTCCTCTATGAGTTTGATGGTGTCTGGCCTTACATTTAGGTCTTTAATCCATTATGAGTTTACTTTTGTGTATGGTGTTAGGGAGTGTTATAATTTCATTCTTTTACATGTAGCTGTCTTGTTTTCTCAGCACCACTTATTGAAGAGGCTGTCTTTTCTCCATTGTATATTCTTGTCTCCTTTATCAAAGATAAGGTGTCCATATGTGTGTGGGTTTATCTCTGGGCTTTCTATCCTGTTCCATTGATCTGTATTTATGTTTGTGTGTCAGTACCATACTGTCTTGATTACTGTAGCTTTGTAGTAGAGTCTGAAGTCCGGGAGCCTGATTCCTCCAGCTCTGTTTTTCTTTCTCAAAATTGCTTTGGCTATTTGGGGTCTTTTGTGTTTCTGTACAAATTGTGAAATATTTTGTTCTCGGTCTGTGAAAAATGCCATTGGTAGTTTGATAGGTATTGCATTGAATCTGTAGATTGCTTTGGGTAGTATAGTCATTCTCATGATGTTGATTCTTCCATTCCAAGAACATGGTATATCTCTCCATCTGTTTGTATCATCTTTAATTTCTTTCATCAGTGTCCTACAGTTTTCTGCATACAGGTCTTTTGTCTCCTTAGGTAAGTTTATTTCTAGGTATTTTATTCTTATTTCTGTGCATTAATTTTGTATCCTGCTACTTTACCAAATTCATTGATTAGCTCTAGTAGTTTTCTGGTAGCATCTTTAGGATTCTCTATGTATAGTATCATGTCATCTGCAAACAGTGACAGCTTTACTTCTTTTATGATTTGGATTCCTTTTATTTCTTTTTCTTCTCTGATTGCTGTGGCTAAAACTTCCAAAACTATGTTGAATAAGAGTGGTTAGAGTGGGCAACCTTGTCTTGTTCCTGATCTTAGAGGAAATGGTTTCAGTTTCTCACCACTGAGACCGATGTTGGCTGTGGGTTTGTCATATATGGCCTTTATTATGTTGAGGTAAGTTCCCTCTATGCCTACTTTCTGGAGGGTTTTTATCATAAATGGGTGTTGAATTTTGTTGAAAACTTTTTCTGCACCTATTGAGATGATTAGATGGTTTTTCTCCTTCAGTTTGTTAATATGGTGTATCACATTGATTGATTTGCGTATATTGAAGAATCCTTGCATTCCTGGAATAAACCCCACTTGATCGTTGTGTATGATCCTTTTAATGTGCTGTTGGATTCTATTTGCTAGTATTTTGTTGAGGATTTTTGCATCTGTGTTCATCAGTGATGTTGGCCTGTAGTTTTCTTCCTTTGTGACATCTTTGTCTGGTTTTGGTGTCAGGGTGATGATGGCCTCGTAGAATGAGTTTGGGAGTTTTCCTCCCTCTGATGTATTTTGGAAGAGTTTGAAAAGGATCGGTGTTAGCTCTTCTCTAAACGTTTGATAGAATTTGCCTCTGAAGCCATCTGGTCCTTGGCTTTTGTTTGTTGGAAGATTTTTAATCACAGTCTCAATTTCAGTGCTTGTGGTTGGTCTGTTTATATTTTCTATTTCTTCCTGATTCAGTCTCAGAAGGTTGTACTGCTCTAGGAATTTGTCCATTTCTTCCAGGTTGTCCATTTTACTGGCATATAGTTGCTTGTTGTAATCTCTCATGATCCTTTGTATTTCTGCAGTGTCAGTTGTTACTTCTCCTTTTTCATTTCTAATTCTATTGATTTGAGTCTTCTCCCTTTTATTCCTGATGAGTCTGGCTAATGATTTATCAATTTTGTTTATCTTCTCAAAGAACCAGATTTTAGTTTTATTGATCTTTGCTATCTTTTCCTTCTTTTTCATTTATTTCTGCTCTGATCTTTATGATTTCTTTCCCTCTGCTAACCTTGGGGTTTTTTTGTTCTTCTTTCTCTAATTGCTTTAGGTGTAAGGTTAGGTTTTTTATTTAAGATGTTTCTTGTTTCTTGAGGTAGGATTGTATTGCTCAGAAAGCTTTTTTTCCTTCTCAGATAGCTTTTTCTGCATCCCATCGGTTTTGGGTCATCGTGTTTTCATTGTCATTTGTTTCTCAGTAGTTTTTGATTTCCTCTTTGATTTCTTCAGTGATCTCTTGGTTCTTTAGTAGTGTATTATTTGGCCTCCATGTGTTTGTATTTTTTACAGATTTTTTTTCTGTAATTGATATCTAGTCTCATAGCGGTGTGGTCGGAAAAGATGCTTGATACGATTTCAATTATCTTAAAGCCACTTTATTTTAAAAGTTTACTTTGCTATGAGATTGAGCTTTCTTGCTGATCAAATTAAATAATCTTTTATTTGTAACAGTTTATTTTATTCTATTTACCTTCATTGATGTGAGAAATATGATTGATTTTAGTACCTTAACTGATTCATATTTCATTTTGCCTTATTTTCAGTCTTTTACTGAATAGTCTGTATTTTATTGTGTTTCTTTTTTGTGTGCTTCTTTTTTTCTTTTAATTATTTGGAATGTTTATTGACTTTTAATTTCTTCTTGTATGTTTAACTGTATAAAAAGTGTTTCTTTTATTAACCTTAGAATATTCATTGAATCTCTGCATCAAAATATAAAGAAATTAGCTCACTTATACTTTTGTTACTCTCACCTCCCAATATATAGTATATTAGTTTTGGTTGATTTCATGATTATTTTTAACATTTTTTGGTAAAATTTACTTCACAAAATTAGACAGTATCTGTTGATTTCTCACTGGGGGAATAATTGTATACTCACTTCATCAAACTTCCCCTTCTCTCATGCTCTCTCTCAGTTTTGTTCTTCATATCATTATATAATCAAGTAATAATAATAATACCCACATTTATTTATTATTAGTTATTTTATGTATATGGAATCAATACTCACCATTATTATATTTTTTTTAAATTTTATTGAAGTATAAGTGATTTACAGTGCTGTGTTTAATTTCTGCTGTACAACAAAATGACTCAGTTATACATATATATATTCTTTTTCATACTCTTTTCCATTACAGTTTATCACAGGATACTGAATATAGTTCCCTGTGCTATACACAGTAGGACCTTGTTGTTTATCCATCTTATAAATAATAGTTTGCATCTGCTAATCCCAACCTCCCAATCCTTCCCTCCCCATCCCCTCTCCCCCTTAGCAGCCACCGTTATTATATTCTATCTCAAGTTTTCTATCCTGGTCTTTATTTTGACTCATCTTGGTCAGGTTTGATTTTGTGATTAAGTAGTTCTTGAATGTGTTTGAATGGGGGTTGTATAGCCTGGGTTGTGTGTAATTTCTCTCTGTTGCCTCAATTATTGAGAAAATTGGTTGAGGAATAAAAAATTTAGGCCACCTTTTCTTTCCCTCAACAATTTACTCTATTTTTTTTCATCTAATTGGTTATATATTTTGTTTTTTGTTGTCTGCATAGGATTAGTTTTTTATAGTGTTAAAGTCCAGCAACTGTTCCAGGATATGTTGTGATATTGGTTGATCCATATCACTTTTTTTCCTTATGATGGAATTTATCATTTTAATATACAAATTCAGATCTTTGTTATTTCAGTGTTTCAAGGGCCTTATTAAGAAACTTTATGTTCTTTTCCTTAGAACTATGAACTATATATATATATATATATATATATTCATGATATACACATGTATAGAATTTATCTCCCTTATCTTTTATGACTATACATTTATTTTCCCCATTTAATTATGTTCTGTTTATTCAAGTTGATCTTCCATGTCCCCAGTGTGTTTCCATATTGTCTCTACTATATTTTGTTTCTTTTAATGTGCCTTTATTTACAAAATGGTTTTAGCTTCAAATTCCATCTATATTTTAGCATTTTAATTTTTTTCTGGTGTCTTCTTCTGCTGTTCTCCTTGACTGCATATGTCTCTTCTTTGAACTCAAAAAAAACTATTGTTTTCTTTCTTTAAGCCATGATGAAGAAAGGTTTTTTCAGGGCTCTGTAGTCTCTTCCATCACACATGTAATCTTCTGATGACCAATCCCATGCTGGTCCCCTTCTGGATATTATCCCCATTGAATGGGGGCAGCACATATGGTTCAGCTTTTTAGTTGTGAAGTATGAATGAAGGGGAAGGAGGCTTAGTGAACTAAGGCATTTACTGTTTCAGTTTGGACATTTTTATCATAAGCTCTTCTGGGATGTCTGCCTTACAGAAATAACTACAGAGGGAGCTAGTTTTTTGTTTTATGTTGAGCAAAATATCTGCATAGCTGTCAGTGACGCATGCTGCAGAGTATTTCTATAGTAATGTGCCTTGTTCATACAAGAATGGAAATAATCTCAGCTGGAGGCAGTATGGTGCAGTGGTTACAGGCACAGGTTTTAGAACCAGATAGCCTTCCTGGGTTAAATTTTAACTTCACTGACTAGCTACATGCTGTTGAAGAAGTAGTCTTTCCTCTCTGAGCTGCTTGCCTGTATCTACCTCACAGATTTATTGTGAATATCAGTGACGTAATGTGTTTAGAGCATTCAGCACATAATAAGCACTCAATCAGCTTTCACTAACACTATTGTCATGACACAGTGTACTTAATGGTGAGGACTGCTTGGGTTCAAATACCAGCACTGCCACTTACTAGCTGTGTGACATTATGCAATGTACTTAACCTTTCTGAACCTCTGCTTCCTCATATGTAAGAAGGAGATTATATTAGTACCTATTTCATAGAGTGTAGGGGGTGTTTAATACAATACGTGGCATACAGTAGGGACTCGATAGCTTTATTGATAATCATAGCCCTTCAACCCACTGGTTAAAGCTTAATTTGTGATAGAGTCAACGTATAATTTAATCTTGGTTCATTCATGAGAGTTAAATAATGCCTGAACATAGGTACCTTAAGATGTTTATGACATGTGAGAATTCACCACAGTATTTAGTAAAATAATAACTTAGTAAATGTTTGTAGAATGAATAAACATACTAATGGAAGAAGTGATGTGTCATTGATACCATTCTCCCCCGCCCCAGACCTTCCCCTCCTTTTTTATTGTGGGAAAGATATTGAGTTCAGTTTTCAAGGTTTCCTGTTTGATGATCTCATTTATCCTATCTTTGTCTTCTTTGTTTTCAGCAACTTTTTTTTTCTTTCTCTCAATATTTCTATTTTAACAGTACCAGTTATCTACCGGAATATAACAGGGATTGATGAGAATTTGAAGTCCTTTGAATTCCAATATAAAGATTATTATTATCTCCTAGTATCAAGCCTCTAATTCAGCTTTAATACTGTTATGGATTGCCTTAATTACAGCCCATCTAGGTGGGATAGATGCTTCACAGTATTTATTTAAAACATTATCCCATTACAGAGAACTTTCAGTTTCATATTTTCCGTGTAATTTATTTGATTCATCTTTGTTTGCAGTCACTGGTTTAATAGAAAAGTGGCTTTCCATTTCCAAACAGTAGCCATGCTTTGTTTCCCCAGCTATAAGAGAATGGCCAGTCTCTGTGCATTATTGTTACTATCATTACTGTTCACTGAGTGTTGAAAACCTATGCAAAACTTTTAAATGCATAAATCAAATATAGCTTCTGCCCTGGCAACTCCTATCCTGGATGGAGAGGAGTAAAAAGGCTGAAGAGCAAAGGGAGACAAGCCTTGGTTCTGGTCAAGATTTTAGGGGAATCATGAATGAAATGCCTCTGAAAAGTCAGAAAAGCTGAGTAAAATAATCTAAGATAGCATCTTCGTTATCTAACTAACATCTTATCCCCACTAAAGTTTTCCCTTCCTGTTTTGGAAAAACTTGGACTGAATGTCCAGGTAATGTTTGAGAATTGACCTAACAGAATGAAAAGCTCTTGTCGTTTTCCCAGTGCCTTATAGTGCTACAGAGTCACTATTCAGAGCTGGGACATTCTTTTCAGACTATCACTCTTAATATTGCAGGTAACACTAGAAAGAATACAGAACCAAGCTGTTATCTCTATTAACACTTAGTGCCCATTAACTCATTTGTGAGTTTGTTGGCTCACTTAAGTTATTAGGTCTCAGTGACAGAATGCTAAGCAGGGCAAGTGATTTTAATGGAGGTGAGAGCATATTGTAGGATTGTTAAATCACAGGACACTAGCTAAGCAATAGAAACTGCAAAGTGACGATAAGTCAGGGAAATTGAAAGGTGAAGCAAAAAGGCTCTGAGGATAAGTCCCACCAATTTTGTGAGTTTGCCTAGAGCTGGCCCTGAGAAAGACATAGGGGAGATCTTTCAATAACGCACATAATGAGTAAGGTAGAAAGTGAAAAGAAGTATTACTCCTCAAAGTTTCTTATATAAGACTCTTGCAGTGGTATGCAGGGGCTAGCTCATAACAGTTTATGAGAGCTGGTTGTTAAATTGACAAAAGATGCGGGAGCCAGTTCATAAACTGTTGCTGGATTAAAGTTTACTGTGGTGGTTGTATTTACACCATGCAAAGTGGCAAATGTTAAGAATCAAGCTTTCTACCTTCCCCTCTTCCCCAACTCCCATCTCCTCCCCTCCCCCCAGAGCACATACCTCCCTTGTGGTAGGTTGAAAGCTAAGGAAGGAAAGCACAAGGGTTAATTAGGATGGCATGGGCTTTGAAGGGACACATCCTTCACACTGTGGTAATAGGAATTAGAACTGTTTTATGAAAGTGAAGACAGAATGCCCTCCTACCCCATCATTTCTTGGAATCATATGAGGAAACACAAACAGTCTTGCTTGATGTTTTTAGTCTCCTGTTTTTCTAAGAGTACACACTTGTGAAGTCTGTGATTCACAAGAGTGAAGAATGGGGAGAGATTTAGAAGGTTGAAACTTTGAGGGGTGATATTGATTCAACAGTTTATGAAACCACAGTGGCTGAGACAATGTAGACTATATTTCCTTGCAAAGGGATTGCTTCTTCATCCTCTACTTAAATTCTCATTCTTCCAACTCTTCTTCCTCCACTGTGACTTCATGTAGTTTTTGGAACTGTTTTAGACTGGAGAACATCAGGAGAAAGGAAAGGTTTATAAAAGCCCTCTGAGAAGAACAAAAGCAGACTGTTGGGGAAAAAAAAAAAAAAAGGTGGCAGTAAAAAAAAACGCACCAATACTTTTTAACATCCTGTTAGTAAGAGCCTTGAAATTCTCAACTTGAGAGGAATAAAGCCACTTAAGCAGATGGGGGAAAATAAAAGTTAGATGAAACTATAAAATATTCCAGTTACTAAACTGAAGAAGCCATTAGTGGAGCTCCTCCTTTCATTTAAACAGCATGAATAAGACTCATTCAGTAATAAATTCTTATCCTGCAAGCTGTTTGTAGAGTCAAGGAACCTATCTCATGCAGGTGTTCCATGTGTGAAATGCCAAAACAGATAATAGAAGCCCCAAACATACCATATTGTGGTTAGAAGGAACTCTAAACCCAAAGACACAGTAAGAAGAATAAGGGGTTTTCAAAACAAAACTATGTTTGTGCTTTAGTGCTGTTTTAAAGTGATTCAGTTTGTTTTAATCAGTGACACTTTTGTGCCATAAATTCCATACGTATACTAATTATACTAGTAGAATTTGAGTTTAACATTGCAGGAAGAGAGCTTGTGAGTTCTGTGAGAAGATATAGGTTTTCCTAAAGGATACAAACTCAACTTCAGGTCATTACAAATGAAATTTACCGTAGAAATTATTTGCAGAAGAGCTTAAGGGTTTGATTTGGCATGCTCATGCATGCAGAGCTCCTGGAGAAGTTATGGAAACTTAGAGCTCTATAAATGCCAGCTGTTGAAGGCAGGCTGCACGTGATCTGAGCAGAGGAGGAGAGAAAATGAAGATATGAAAATAAATGGGAGTAAAGAGAAACATCAGGCTACCATCTTTGGTTTACACAAAAGACTATGACAAAAACAGTTTGGATGTTGCTTGGGAGAGATGGTGAAAAAAGGAATAAGAATTATTAAAAGTATCACTGCTGCCAGAGTGGGCTTGGAGGCCCAGGGACTTCATTTGTATATTCATCAAGTCAACCTTGCTCATTGATATTTCTGCAGCCACTGTTAAGTATACAGGATATATATACATCTACACATATGCTCATACATTTATACGTAGACATATACATAATTGATTATGCACATCCATGCACACGTACGTAAACATGTATGCATACACACATAGAAACATATATACGTATAAAATGAGACATAAATAGGATAGAAAAGAAGTATAAAAACTGCCTTCTAGTAAGTCAGAAGGAAAAAGACAAATACCGTATGCTAACAAATATATATGGAATTTAAGGAAAAAAATGTCATGAAGAACCTAGGGATAAGACAGGAATAGAGGCGCAGACCTACTGGAGAACGGACTTGAGGATATGGGGAGGGGGAAGGGTGAGTTTTGACAGGGCGAGAGAGAGTCATGGACATATACACACTAACAAACGTAGTAAGGTAGATAGCTAGGGGGAAGCAGCCGCAAGGCACAGGGATATTAGCTCGGTGCTTTGTGACAGCCTGGAAGGGTGGGATGGGGAGAGTGGGAGGGAGGGAGACGCAAGAGGGAAGACACACGGGAGCATATGTATATGTATAGCTGATTCACTTTGTTATAAAGCAGAAGCTGACACACTATTGTAAAGCAATTATACCTCAATAAAGATGTTAAAAAAAAAAAAAAACTGCCTTCTAGAAATTTATAGTTTAATTGATGATACAAGATGTGATATACAGAATAATTGCACTATAGTACTTTGATCTCACATTTGTTTTCAACTGACTTTAATTTGGGTCCTGCCTCACAAGTCATTGAAACAGTGCTATGTGCCTTTGTAGCCAAATGTAACATACTTTTTAAAGTTCTTTTTAAAACTTTTAGCATTGCAACATTAAACTGATCTGCAACATTTGACCTCTGCCCAGATTTTGAAATTTTCCTAGCATTTAACTCACCCTTCTCTCCTGATTTCTTTGTCTCTGGACACTCTCAGTCTCCTCCATGGCCATTTTGTCCTTTGCTGGTCTGTTAAAAGGTGAAGCTCCCAGAAATCTTCTCCTGTAATTTCATTCTCTGAGTGTTTTCTCTTGTACACATGGCTTAATCATCAAATAGACATTGATGATTCGAAATCACCCTAAACCTCTATCCTGAACTCAGGTGTTTATATATAACCACCTACCGTACGTGTACACTAGGCTATCTTATACCACTTCAAGGTCATCATGTTCACGCTGAATTTATAATTTTCTTGCAACCTTCGATAAACCTGCTCTTCTTCCTCTCTCCCCTGTCTTAGTTGGTGACATTCCCATTATCTCAGAAACCAGAAGGCTGAATCATACCTGACTCTGCCTACTATCCTGTAATGCCCTATAATGAATCCCCATGAACTACTGTCAGTAATAATTCCCAAATAATTTTTCAATTGAGTCTTTTTTCTTGACCAGGACCTCTTATTTTCTAGTCTGGTTTTTCTAACAGCCTTCCAAGGGATCTTTCCCTTTTCAAAATTTCAACAAATAAATCCTAGATGGATGGGTCTAAAATATGTCTGATTTTATTCCTCCTCTTGAAAATCCTTCAATTTCTTCTAACCACGTGCAGATAAAGCCCTAAATTCCTGAGCATGGCATAAAAAACATTTTATAACCTGCCTTCTGCCCACTTATCCAGCCCCATATCACTACCCTCCCTTTCACTTCTTCTATAAGTAACTCTGGATGCCTTTGGGACTTGGCTCAGGTGTCACTTCGTCAGAAGACTTTTCTTTCATGTTCTTTCTAAAAGTTCTCATAACACCTGAGAGTTACCTCAGCCACAGTGCTTCAGTCCATTGCATTGTACTAATTGTTTTTTTTTTTTTTTTTCCTTGTTTACCTTTCCCACTTGGGCAGCTCTTGGAAGGCAAAGAACATTTCTCATTTGTCTTTGTGTCATCCATATGGAACAAAATGTCTGGTATATAAGAAATGCCTGTTGCACAGCAAATATTTTGTTAGTGACTGAGTTTGAGGCTAAATAGTGCTAAACCTTTTAGGAATTGCATTTGGGTAAGGGAAATGAAATATTCTTTTTCCCACCCAGACAAAACCCCAATAGATTAATGAGTGTTTTATTTCTCTTTCATGTTAAAGTCATAGGTATTTGTTAAGAGTTGGTATGGCAACCCCACCATTATCAGATCTGGGATCTTCAGCCTTTCTCCTCAGTGATTAGCACATGGTTTTCATATTCAAAGTAATTTCATGATCCAGGATGACTATTGGATTTCCAGCCTTCATGTTTCCTTTCTAGGCAAAAAGAAAGAGGAAGTGGGGGGAGGGCAAAACAGAGCAATGCCCGCCTGAGTCAAGCCCCTTTAAAAAATCTTCCCCGAAAGCCTCACTCCAGTCCTTATTCTTGCTTCTCATTGGTCGCCACCATCAGCAAGGCAAGGCAGGAAACACAGTTCTTTAGGTGGGCATGTTTCCTCTAGAATAAAATTAGTATCTGTTAGTATAGAAGGAGGGAAAGTAGATTTTTAGTAGGCAAATTTTCATACTGACACAAGTGCCAAAATTAATTGTACCAATGACTGATTCTATAGGAGTTTTGAAAATAACCTAATAGTTGAAGTGTGCTTGCAGGACAGAGGATGGGAATTTCTGTAAATGAGCTCTGAGAGATGGGTCAGATCGGAGTAAGCTTGAACACAGAATGGCATTTAAGAGCAGGAAAACGCTATGAGTAAAATATAGAATTGAAGATCAAGGTTTGGGATATTTGGTTTTTTGCTGTTGGTCTTTACCAGACTCTCAACTCCTTGGGGTAGAGACTGTATGCTAATCATTGTAGTTCTCTGGTCTATAACAGAGTCACTGACATCTAGACGGTGCTCAGTCAATTATATTCCAGAATTGATTTTGTAGATGTCTTAGAGAAAATGTTTGGAGAAATTTTTTTGAACACACAGAAGAAGTTGGAATTAATTCCACACACAGCTGGAGGCATTGCAGAATTTTGAGAGGAATGATACACTGAAGATATTTCCAAAGGACCAATCTTATGATCAAGGTGCTGGAGAAGACCATAGGGGCTATTTCAGAAATTCACTTTGAAGGAGTAAGGAATTTAAGTAGAAGGGAAGCAGTAGATAAGCAAAGCAAGAAATGGTTAAAGAGACTCTTTGATAGTAATTGTTACCCTTGTCTCCTGATACCACCTTTTCCCTTTCCCTGCTTGATTTTTTTCTGTATCAATTATCACCTTCTAATATACTGTATCATTGACTTAAATTTTAAAATAGTATATCTTTGGGGGCCATAGGAAATATCGTGAATTCGTTTGTTGGATTTACAATGTTGGCAGAACATCCAAGTTAGAGAGATAGACCTGGGATTGAGAAATAAATTCAGAGCTGGAGATACAGATTTAAGAATTATTAGTATGGTGCTGTTTATTAAGGCTGTGAAGTAGGAGCTGCTCTACAGAGAAGATAATGTACAGTAATGGAAGCAGAAGGCAAAAGAATAGGTAATAAAGATAAGATTTCAGATGATAGTGATCAAAGATGTTTGCAGCCCTGGAACATTCTTCTTCAGGAAATAATCATCTTGAGGCAAAAGTTAATATGTAAATCCTCTCTCTTCCTCTCCTTTCTTCTTTAGCTGGGGAAACAGGTTTGGTTAAGCTAGGATAAGACTAGGTCAGTGGTGAGAATGGAATGAGACTTTTATTTTCATGGCATGGATCCAAGTTGCCTTTTATATTATGTATGGGCGTTACTTTTAGTAAAATGCATTAAATGTAAAAACAGATAGAAGGTGGTGTTGGTTATAGACCTGGGTATTGCCATAAGAAGTTCTTCAGATGTACAAAGCAGTGGGTTTTTGAACTATTGCCTTGCAGTAACAAGACTTCTGAGAATGATCTGGTCTGAGTGAGACTGTGCTCTATAGAAACAGTTTCTCTTTACTTTCTCATTCCTCTGTTTGCTTCTGGAAGAGTCTTTTTCCTAACTCTTCTTATAAATACAGTTGACCCTTGAACTTCACAAGTCCACTTATAGGTGGATTTTTTCAATAAATACATATATGTACTATATATGTATTTTCTCTCCCTTATCATTTTCTTAATAAAATTTTATTTTCTCTAGCTTTATTGTAAGAATACAATATATAATATATATAACATACAAAATATGTGTTAATCAACTGTTTATGTTATCAGTATGGCTTCTGGTCAACAGTGGTCTATTAGTAAAATTTGTGGGGAGTCAAAAGTTATATGAGGATTATCAACTGTGCAGGGCTGGCAACCATAATCCCTATGTTGTTCAGGGATCAACTGTATATCCTTGGTAAATTGGGTGGTAGTGAAGAGGGGTTTCCTGGGCTTTTCTCACTCTGGTGGCAGCATTTCACCAACTTCACTTTGGGTTAGTTTTTTCTCACATCTGATAGGTCACAATGTAACAAAATGGCACCATGTGTTTAGTCTTTCAACTGATAAAACTCCATATGGTAGGTAAGTAGGTAGTACATATCTATCTATCTAATCTATCTGTCAATCGTATTTTCACTGGTTAAAACTTTATCATTTTCCAAGTCAGCTGAATTCTTTAAGTAACAAGTATTACTAGTTTCTAGAAAGTCTGTTTCAGCCTTGTAAAAATTAAATTTCTAATGTGGTCCTGGTCTGCATGAAGAAATTGTAAAAGACAAAGCTGTGGATAAGATAGATTCAGAGGAAATGAGATGGCCAGGTGACCACCATCCTAGTGACTCCTTAAGTGATGCTTCTATGACAAAAAGGTTCTATGTCTTTCTGAAATGTTTGTTGGTTTTGTTTTTTTTTTTTAACTTTTTATTTGGCCGTGCCTCACGGGATGCAGGATCTTACTTCCCCGACCAGGGCTGGAACCCAGGTCCCCTGCACTGGAAGTGCAGAGTATTAACGCCTGGACCACCAGGGAAGTCCCTGTATGTCTTTTTTTAAACTGATAAAAGATCCCTGAGAAAATGAGTCTTTTAGAAATGTCTGATTAAGAATCACACTTACTAACTAGCTTTGGAGCTGAGAAGACCAGGAGCAAGTACAGCACTAGCAAAAGAATGGCCCAGAGTATTTGAATATATAGCAAATTCAAGTCAACAAATATTTATTGAGAACTTACTTAGTTGCAGTCTTGGTGAGCAAGACTGACATGTCTTTAGGAGAAACGCACACAAAAGAAGCTTAGATGCAAAGTCTTTAAGACTATATTGTTAAGGGTTTCTGGTCTCTTAAGACGTAGTTTGTCCTTGAAAGAGAAACCAAGGTACAGAGTTTGTGGTACCACCATGGTGTAGTTTTGTTTTGTTTTGTTTTCATAGTTAATGTCCTGCTACTCTCACTGAATTTGGGCAGAAATCTTGGTATAGTAATGCTTATTCTTAGAGAATAACTTTTTTAGTCATGTTCTAAAGAGGGAAGGATTTTGTGCTGTCATTTGGTTCTCAATAAGAATGAAAGTTTAAACTAAAAATTAAGCTAATAGTGGATGTCCCTGTGATAGTTTTCCTGTAACTTTATTGATTTTGCCCAGTTGATCAGGTAACTTGTCTGTAAATTATTCACACCTAATTAGAGTAAATTTGTGAATCTTTGGAATTAGAATTATGTCCAAAAATTACATTAAAGAAGAATCCCTCAGGTTGAGCTCAGAAAACTTGATTCTACCGTAAATTTTGCAATGAAGACATAAACAGTTCTGCAACTCTAATTCCTACTTGTAATATTTCAAAAAGTAGACTTCTGAAAGTTACAGATTATAATAATTACCTCTGGACATCTCTCTATATTTCCCTTCTAGACCTAGTGCATTTTACAATTTCTATTTAATAAAGGGTCATCCTGTTATTATCTGGTAAAGTAGCCTGGCACAGGGACTCTGGAAGCAAGTTCCAAGCAGAGTTTTATTTGCTTTCTACCTTTGTTTACATTCTGACCCCAGTTTTATTTGCAGAAATTATTTATGAAGCTCTTTTTCCCCTTCTTGCTTGTGAAGCAGCTCTTGGGTCTGTAAGGCACAGAAAAGTGTTCTCTTCATGCATATATTTAACACCCTAATCTCTGCAACCAGTTTTAGCTGCTTGTTATACTTTTCTTGACATTTTCTGGTATGCTTTTTGACATCTGCTTGCAAACTCCTGCAGCCTTTTCAATCCTGATATTCACTTGTTTCATCTGATGTTGTTATCATTCTCCTTAGATATGCAGATGTGTTGCTTTCCTTCCAGTCCTGTCCCTTCAGTCTTGCTAGAAAGACTGTTTTGGAGGCCCACCCCCATTGCTTGCTGATTTGTTTCTTTGCTTGTTTATTGTTACACTATTTTCTGCCTCATGCTTCTAGCATCATACTCTTCCTTTGAGAACTGAACGCCCTCAACTCACTTTTTAATGCAATCCATTTGAAAGTATAAACACACACACACACACACACACACACGCACACACATGCACACAAACTGTGCAATGGTTTATATTTCAAAGAAGGTAGTATTTAATATCAGCTTTTTCAATGACTCCAACAGAATTCTTTGCAAAACTCTATTTCACAAGAGCTTGAAAACCCTCATGAAATGAACGCTTGTCAGAAATGATTTTATAAACTTGAGTAACTAGCAGCCTAGGTGCTGTCTCATCATATGGCATCACTTTGTGTCAACAATCATCCTTTCTGATCATGAAAGCTGAAATAATCATTTATTTGCCTCTAGTATCATGTAGATCTATGACATTATCTGAGTGTTTGGTAATGAACCTGAGTATAGTGCAGTGCTTTCTTCAGATCTCTGAATATTTCAAAAGACAGAATCTTTTGTCTCTCTGGAAATGTACCACATTTGTAATGCAATTTATATCTTTGGAAGAGATGCCTGCAGGGATGCAAGCACACAGCAGCCATGATTTCGGGTAAGCCAAAACAGGTCTTGAGACCCTGAAATCATCCCATGTAGTGTCTCAAAGAATCATGAAAGTTTAGACCTAATGCTATATTTCTAATTTCTGAAACAAAGGCTCTCTTACTTCTGTGTTCCAATTATCAGAAGACATTTGGGCAGTAGTTAATTGGTAAAAATCTGTCAGTGCTGAAGGTGAAGCAGTAAGGAGCTCAGTTTTCATCTATGCTGAATGTGTGATGTCTCACACATAATATTTAAGTCAGTAACTTAAACTTCTTTGTATATTTAATGTGAGATAAGCTACTAACAGCAGTTTGAAGTATTTAGGTAACTATATTTGAATTAAGTTTGAATGAGCACTAACATATTTCTTCTAGTAACATTAATAAAAAAGATAGCTATTTACATGATATTGTCCCTATTCGTCACTAATAAAAATTGACACACGATATTTGAGTTTTATTTTTAATATCAGACACTGGATTATACAGATGGTGTGAATTATTGAAAGATTCAAAAAATTGTAAACAACACTCTCCTATAACCATGATAAAATCTTTTTAAGGCAAGTTAAATAATACTTCTCAGACTTTGGGCATTTTCTTTACTATCCTGGAGGAAGAAAAAAACAAAAGCATAGTTTCCTGGAAGAATTGATGCCTCCCCAGCTCTTTAAACATTGAGCTAAGTGCGTGAGTTATTGAGGTGAAATAAGTTGCTTTCAACAGTTGTTAATATATCATTAATAATCATACATGCAATAAATAACAACACATGAGTTATTTCCTAAGAGATATAGGACTGCAAATTGCAGTAACAAATCACAGCATGTGTAAAGAATGCTCATTACTCTCGTGTGTACAGAAGCTGTTTTAACAACTGTATTCTTTATGGTGAAGCTCACCCTAATTAGCCTTGCAGATTCCTTAGGGAATGTATGCGGAATGTTTGACATTGTGATGCTGGAGCTAAAGTGGGGGAGGAGGATATCATTTCTGCACCAAGAAAGCACCAGGCCACTAGCCTGGTTTTCTATTCAGTCACTTGTTTTAATGTATGCATTGTGGTGAAAGTAAATAGCCTTTTCAAACAAGTAGATAATAAGGGTGTTTGGAATTAAATGACTAATTAAATCAATATTAAACATGAAAGCTAGACGGCAATGTGGACTAACATTTTTTTTTCCTCTATGGTGCCCCTTCCAATATAAAAGGTGCATAAACCAACTGCATGTCTGTAAGTGCTTGAACACCAAGATTTGTAGCCACAAACGAAAGAGGAAAACACTTCCTAGTCTCTTTTGTATTTGAAAGCTAAGTGGACCATTTTTTTTTTTTTTTTTAAATAAGAAAAGAGAAAAAACAAGGTTGAAGCACACAAAAAAACAGCATGGTTTTTTTTTTCCCTTTCTATGAAACATTATATGTGGATTCTGCTGCTCTGTTAGCTTATAGCCTGTTACTAAATCAGACCTTTCCTGCAGTGAAAAAAATTGCATCTTTTCGTTGTAAGCCTTGACAGCTTAAAGTTTAATGGAGGCAGTTTTTTTTAAGGTATATAATGGGTTGACACCATGGAAGGCTGCTGAGAGCTCACAAACTCAGAAATAGCATGAAATGCAATAAGAGCAAGCTCTTGCTGATTTTTTTAAAATCATAATTTTCTATTCTTGATAGAGAAAGCAAGTGAAGAAAACAGCTTATTGTTTTCTTAAAGTAAGTTGTTTGTCTCATCCCAATCAAATGATTCTCTTCTACCCTGGAAAAGTTTCAGAGTGGGGATTTGTTCAGAAGGTAAGAGTAGGGTTATACAGCCACAAATACAGACAGAATAGATATCTTCCTGAAAGTAAGAGTAAGTAGAATACGAATTGCCAAGATGAGAACTCAACGAAAGGGACAGATTTTATCTCTTTTGGAAAGAAGAGGTACACAAGGGTAAACCATCACTGGCTGACAACATCGCCCTCCTTGACATCCAGAGGTCATGCTTGGTTACATTTCAATTTGCAGGTTCCAGAATACCATCTCCAGATAACACGTGTTCAGGGATACTGCTGAGGAGAGTTCAGAGATTACACCTGTAGCAGGCTGTAAAACAATCTTGACAGTTGGCACCAAGATTCCTTTTGGAGAGATAATACTTTGGTTTATCTTGGTTTGGTTCTTCTTGGTTTGTATAATTCTTTGATAAATGGTTAGAATGATAGGGTAGCCTGGGGTGATAAGTCAGACTTGAAGGGAATATGTTGGCTACAGATAAGAAAACAAAAAGGCGGGTAACTACATAAAAATAAATAGGAACAGGAGGGGCTGAGGAAAGAGGGGAGTAGAGGGAAGAGAGGAGAGAAGAGAATTCAAAAGTATAGCACGACACAAAGTTTTTCTTTTTTTAGAAACAAAGCTGTATACTATTTTTTTTTTTTTTTGCAGTAGGCAGGCCTCTCACTGTTGCGGCCTCTCCTGGGCCCAGCCGCTCCGCGGCACGTGGGATCTTCCTGGACCGGGGCACGAACCCGTGTCGCCTGCCTCGGCAGGAGGACTCTCAACCACTGCGCCACCAGGGAAGCCCAAAGCTGTATACTATTTAATTTTAATTTCTTTGGAAGGTTACAGTATAAAGGCTGTTTCTCTACAACATTCAGGAAAATCAGACATATACACATGAAACAATGAGGAAGGGAGAAATGAATGAATAGGTTCCTTGAATGAACTGATATGGAACAAAGAGGAGAAAACATCCATAGACGTGATGGATAACAACATGGAGCATTAGCAAGTGAGAACTAGAGTGAGAAGTAGCTCTGGAAAGGAAGATGTGAGAAGGTAGAAAAATATCTGGAGGTGAGCCAGAAGAAATTTGTTTTCAACAGGCTTACTTTATACTTCCTTTGGAGAAAAGTATTTACTTTTATCTGAGAGTCTTGTATTATTCCATTATACTTTCTGAGACCTTTCTCAGTATTCCATTAAGTTCAGTGCAAGTGTGACACCCTATGCAGTGGCAAAATTTATGATCATGGAAATGTTAATGATGTTAATTAATTTTTATATTGGTTTTGATAATAAAAAGAAATGCTAGTTCTCTGATTGCTCTCTACGGAACAGTTCAGATTGTGCCCAAGTGTTGAAATAAGCAGATTTAAAACACTAGTCATCATAGTAATTTTTAAAAATAAATTGGAAAAAGCAAATGGGGAAACTAAGATTTACAATAGAAGGTAATCTGAATATGTTATAATTTTCTAAGCATAGACTCCAGGTATCGTCAAAGACTTCTAATTAATTTATTTAATAAAACTTTATTGAAAACTTACTGTGAACCAAACAGTATTCTAAATGCATAGTAGGTACTCAGCGTTCTAGACTTTGATTACCTAAAATTTGAATTTTCAAACTTAAACCATATTTCTATTATCTCCTTTTAAACTACCTATGATAAAATCTGATATGTTAAAGTTTGAGTGTAACTTCTCACATATTTTTAAAAATCAAGTAAATCAAGTAGATGTAAATCAAATCCTAAATTACATTTTGATTTAGGATTTAAGCTTTTCAGTGCTTATCTGTATCAATGAATGCTGAAGTTTTACATTTAAAAATATAGTTCAGTATCTTTTAAAATGATCATAATACTAAAAGAAATTTTGAGGGACCCCCAGGCCTTTAATTTATGATGTGCAAATGTAAATTGATAGAACACAAAAATGTACTGAGCACCTGTAGTGTTCAAAGTACTCTACTAGCACTGGATATGATAGAGTGTTGAAAAAGACAGGGACTTCTATCTTAAAGGTGTCCAGACATGTGTAGAGTAAGGCAACAGGTAAGAGTCATGGCACATCTATAGGGAAAAGCAGGTACTTCATGAAGATGTTGAACCCAACTAATGTGGCAGTGGTATGCAGGAAATTGAGATGAGGTGGTTTATTTATTTATTTATGAAGGATTTCTAGTGACATAAATAGTGGCACAGATTCTTCCCACTTTTGGTGTAACCTATTTTGATGTGATTCTACACAGAGTCAACAACCAAGCAAATATTCATATTCAACCAAAATTTTACTAGTTTTCAAAAGCACCCGATCTTTTGGGGATTAAGGGTGTGTCTTCCACTAGCATGAAGAACAACTGATCAGAGAGCAAGCCCTTCTTTAAAAACTTGTTATTACTATTTAAAACATTTAATAAGAGATAACTAGGCATGATTAAAATAGGACAAAAAGCCACCATTCTAGGGTGTGTCAAGGTGTCAGTGATGGTGCTAATAAGCACATTGGGTGAATTATCATATTTAATCTTCTAAACCACCCCTGGAGGCAAGCATGTTATTATTCCTGTTTTATGGGTTTGGAATTCTAAGGCTTTGATAAAGAAGTTGAAAGAGATCAGCTTATAACTGTAACATATATTGTACCTCAAATGGACAAATGGGTTATGGGATATTATGATGTGTGAACTCTAAATAAACCTTCTACTTGGTACTATTTTAGTCAGGCCTTTAATGTGTTCCATTTTGAGGGCAAAAAAAAGCAGAATGAATATAGAGAAACCAGAGATGGTTTTGAGAGGAAGAACAAAGTGATTAAGATGGCAGAAATTATTTCCTATGAGAAACAGCAGAACTGTGAGTCAGAATTAACATGTTTTAGTCCTGTTTTTATTACTTGTTGGCTGTGTGACTTTGGGACACATTATTTATCTTTTTGGATCTCAATTTCACATTTATAAAACAAGGTACTGTTAGAGGTCTCTTAGAGTAAATGTAAAAGTTAATGAAGAATGGTATTCCCCTAGGCATATTGAGGTGGGACGGGAATGTTCTTTTTGTGTTGTTTTTGTTTTGTTTTGTTTTTATTAGTTATCTTTTTATTTTACACAGGAATTAGCATTTTTATCTCAAAGCCAGATAAATGTCTTACATTTTGAAGTAATGAATAATAAAAGTATTTCTTAAGAATCAACACTAACACTTAAGAACAATTATTTTTTACATCTTTAATGGAGTATAATTGCTTTACAATGGTGTGTTAGTTTCTGCTGTATAACAAAGTGAATCAGCTATACGTATACATATATCCCCATATCTCTTCCCTCTTGCGCCTCCCTCCCTCCCTCCCTATCCCACCCCTCTAGGTGGTCACAAAGCACCGAGCTGATCTCCCTGTGCTATGCAACTCCTTCCCACTAGCTATCTATTTTACACTGAAGTAAGTAAGAAAGAGAAAAACAAATACTGTATGCTAACACATATATATGGAATCTAAAAAAATAAGAGAAAAAAGAAAAGGTTCTGATGAACCTAGGGGCAGGACAGGAATAAAGACACGGACGTAGAGAATGGACTTGAGGACACGCGGTGGGGCGGGGGAGTAAGCTGGGACAAAGTGACAGAGTAGCATGGACATATGTACACTACCAAATGTGAAAAAGGGAATGTTTTCTGCTAAGGGAATTATGTGTATGAAGAGATCAGAGGAAACGGCAGACATGGAGCATTAGGGAACTTCAAGTGCCTAATTTGCTATGGCAGGAGTGAGTGGCAAAAGTTGAGCAGTTTTGAGAAGTGAAGATGACGAGTTAGCACTTAAGAAGAGAAGCTATATGTATTAGTGGTTAAGAGCATGGACTCAGAAACCAGATTATCTGGACTCAAATTCTCCTTTACTGTTTCTTTATTGAATGATGTTGGGTAAGTCACTGAATATCTCTAATTCCATATCTTTATCTGTAAAATGGATGCAATAATGATAATGGTCCTACCTCTAGCAGTATTACTAGCAGTATTATGAGGATTAAATAAGTTAGTTCTGTTAAGAGGCTATCACTCAAAAGCTGAAAAAGCTAAATTTGTGCTTCGTAAGCAAAGGAGAAGGGTTCTTATAAAACGGTCTCTCTGAACAAACTATTGTGGGTTTGAGGAAGTATGGAGCTCTGGGATTGGCATACTTTTAGAAGCTGGAGTATTTAGCCTTGGAAGGGTGGCCACTACAGTGTGGTTCTTACTGCATGGCTGATTCTAAGAAGCTTGGTCACTGAAATGAGGCTGTTACTGACTGGGAGTGTCACTGTTCAGCTGGCTTTCAAAAATGTGGCTACTGATAGATTAGTATCTAATATAAGTGCCTAATAGATTAGGATGGGCTCAAAATTGGTTCTAGGGGTTACTTGTACTATGACCAAAGAACTACTAGCCTTTTCCTTTTTGAATATAGAATATGGGATAATAATCATTTTATTCTCAATTCATTTTAATAGAGTAGCACCTCTGCATCATGGGTTATATATTTCTATTTATTTATTATTTGACTGGATTGAGAACTTCATTTTTCACTTAATCATAAAGAGGGTTGTTGCTTTCTTTCCCTGAAAGAAATGGAGATTATGTACTAAAAGATTTTTAGCAGTGGAATGACATGATAAATTTGTCTTTAAAAAATGAAAACATCTCTAGCAGTATGGAGGTCAATGAAAAAAATATATGCATAAAAACTTTCTCTGGGTTTATGTGTGTCAGGATTGTTGATCTCAGATGTATTTTCTCTTGAGTCATAGTGGTAAAAAATGAGGAAAAGCAACAGAAATAAAAGTTTCTTTATATAGCCTCATGGTAGAAACACCTCCCTCACCAGTTTTTACCAATAAATTTAATTCACTTTGGAAGTTCCAAGGGATTTTCACATTCAGGGGGTAAAAGGGAAATCAACTAATGCTGTAGTCTAAATTAAGTGAAAATTCATTTTACAAATTATCAGTGAATTTGAAACAGGTGTTCCCTTCCTACTCAGGGAGGTAAAAAGTGAGAAAACTGCCACAAATTTGTTATTGATTTAAAGTGTTCTTAAAGTGAAGAAAAAGTTCATTCTCAGTTTTCCCATACTTCTAAGTTTCCCTCTGAGGAAGTCCTGTTCAACAAAGAGAATTTACAGAATATCACAAAGAAAAGCAATAACCAGGAAAGAGATGTGTCATTTATAATATTTTGGTCTGCCAATATGGTTGGCTAAATAACCAGGGAATTGCGAGGCTACTGGTTCCAAAAGAAAATTGTGATTTATTAGTTGGCACCACTCAAATAATGGTGTCTCTAGTCTCTGTGTGATTTTGGAAATGCCCAATTCCCCCCCTAAAAGGAATACAGAGATTAAAAATCCAGGACAGCTACGGGAAGCCTTTTCAGAGGGCTCTCATTCTATTGCCAAAAAAGGGGAGCACAGAAAAAAAACTATTTTACACGAATCTGTTGGTAGGAATCTGTCTTCACAAAACTCAGCTGTTTTTGCGTTAACTGTAAGAACGCCCATGAGGTTTGAATGAAAGCAGATGTTCCTCTTTTATACTGACCTCAGAAGAGATTCAAGGGATCAATGTGTTCTTAAAAATCTCCAACTGACCTCTTATAATAACACAGTTTGAGGTATAATTCTCTAAAAAAGGATCACTGGCATATAACTTTATTATTTCTTTTGCAGCATTGCACTTCTGTAATCATGATGTTGCATGGTATTCCTGTTGCTGTCATGATAGGACATGATACATGATAGGTATTCCTGTTGCTGTCATGATAGGGTGAAGAACAGCTAATCTGAGTAGAAGCATTACCTGAAAGTGAAACATACCTAAAGTACAAGTCTGACTGAAATAAATAATCCTGGACCCAGTAAATCACGTTTGCAACATCAAATAAATTCTGTAGTTGCTACACAATTTGTATTTCCTACCCACAGATCAAGCTTGTTTAAATTTATGTGTCTTCTAAGCCCATCCTATGTACTTTCCAAGAGAAGGCAACCATGTCAGCCAGGGAAAGTAAAACTTAAAAGGAATTAATGGAGTATTGGTGATTTGGAATAACTTTATATTGAAACATGACACAGTATGGGCAAGCACTTTGCCTTTAAACTAGAAATGTACTCGAAGAATCTTCATGAGTGGGAACAAACAGTGCTGAAAATAAGAAAGGATGGGTGCTTCATTTTGAATCTACCATAACTAGTACCTTTGGATGGGATCTAAGATAGATCCATCATATCCAAAATTCCAATTGATCATCAAATATGTACTGAATGCACTGTTCAGTGTCACAGAAGAGTGGTATTGGAGTAGGCAAGTAGTTGTTAAGACAGAGGATAAAGTTCACAGTCATTTATATGCCTCCAGGACTGACCCCTACTTATCTCTGTAGCATTATGTATCACTAACCGTTCACATTCAAATTTGAAATTCCAGCAATCCCAGACAACGTCTCTTGGGAATATTTCCCTTTCTCTTCCCTGCGTTGCCTTCTATTTGTTCTCATTTTAGTTACCTAGAGTAGTCACCCCTGGCGTACTCCCGTACTTCCAACCTCTAGGTTACGTGGCTCTCCTGTAGACTATGACTGCTTTGTGATTTCCTCATTATAACATTTATCCCACAGTTAGAAATTTTCATATTGCATAACTATTTCCCCCATGAGGCTATAACCCTGTAAAGACCAGGAACATTAACTTTCTTGTTCACACTGTGTCAAAAGCTTTGGTCCTGTGCCTGGCACATGGTGAGTACCCTACCCTAAATATTTGATTGAATAAAGGCTTGTATTTTAAAGCATAGGTAAGTTGATCGAGTGCTTTACAAATAAGTTATCCCTAGGTAAACATTGCCTCATTCACTACATCTGTAGGTCATTTGAGTTTTGGCCTCATTCTTAATATAATGGTTCAAGAAGACCAAGAGTTGGGAGACTCCACTTTTTTTTGTTCTGAGCATCCCACTTAGATTATTTCAAAGGATCCTGAGGCAGCCATTCAGTCTACGATACATATATTAACGTTGATGTTAGATTCCCATGAGCAGTCAAACTGCATTACAATATGATTCATCATTACGAGTTACAACTGTATCTCTTGTCAAATTGTGTCCACAGAAAACCATAATCACAGCAAATAATGAGATGGTTTTATAAGCCATATTAAAATATAAGCCTATTTTTCCATAGAGTAATATGAGTATTGGAGCTATTTCCATCATGTGCCTTTTATAGAGATCTCATTTAATGATGTGTCAAAATGTCTCTTATAGAAACTAGTAAAGCAAGTTTAGTTTTCTAATGTTATACAGTCAGTTAAACGTGTTGACTCATTTCATGAATCCTATGTCATGCGGTAATCTCTCTGTATCTGGATGAAGTTTGGAAACCATAGCTTTAGACAAAGCTTCCACTTTATTTTGATTTGAGGAAATATGACCTTGTCTGGAAATACATAATTTTCAAAAGTACAAATATGGAAATTCTTTATTCCGATTTTCTGGAAGGAATAATGATTCTTTTTTAAAGTGTGTGTGTGTGTGTGTGTGTGTGTGTGTGTTTAAGTAGATGATAATGAATGTAAATCATTCTACAAAACAATGTGAGCTTATTTTCACATTTGTTTGGGATTAAACTGCTTCCATAAACTGCTTCCACATGTATGCTAATTAACTCTGCAGCAGTACCAACTACTCTACTTTGAGGATTATAGACAAAAGCTTTGTGAAATCCTACCTTTTCAGTTCAACATTTATCGCCATATTTCTGGTCACCAGGGCTCAGTTGTGAGTAAGTCTATTTTGGGGTCTCTTTTGGTTCAGGGCATTGGTAAAAGGATATGGAATCTTTCTCTTGTAGATAAAAAGATTGAACACAAACCAGCCTGATGTAAACCCACAGCTATTATTATTTGATAGCTGTCAGTAGTGGAAATAAAATGAATTAGTGGTTTTCTAGAAAATAAATATTAAGACTAAAAAAAGTCATACTTTCATTGGTATTAATTGCTAGAAGCTCCAAGAAGCCGGAGATTAAGTAGGCATTTAACAACATGCACACCTCTAGGACTAGAAAATTCTAGGCCACACATTAGCTATATTATTTCGATGGCTTCAAGAGGTTGTTATGTGCCTAAGCGCTATTTGGAAGGGCTTGTTTGTATTTGATGCTTATTTGTAACTGCAGAAGAGTAAAATGAAAATGAATAACAGTGTTTTTTTGTGAATGTGTGTTTGTTGTGTGCGTGTGGGAGAGGAGAGAGAGAGACCATGTTTTAAATATAGGTATTATTTATTATCACAAATTGGCAGATAAATTGATTCTAATGCTTATTGTAAGAATCATCTTCATTTTCTCATTGTGTTAGTGCTTTGTTTCATTTTGTTTTGGAGTAAGTATGTAAATAAAAATTTTAAGAAATATAAGAGTACCTAGTTCTACTTTGATTGGAATATAGGTCAAATCCCTCAAGATAGCAGTTTCTTTCATAGTTTACATCATTTTTGTATAGTTTTTGTAGTGATTTAGGTAATAATTATTAGGCAAATAATGCAAATGTTACTAACCTATAGCTTTCAACTTTCTCAGACTAAAGCAATACCCCAGAATTGCCATCACTGTTTCATTCTTTCATCCATACATTCGTTCAGTAAGAAGTTACTGAACACCAACTCCATACCAGATACCATGCTAGGCACTGGTTCTACACAGACATGCATTAATAAAGGTAATGTGTTACTTTGTTTTACAGAGCTTTCAGCATAGTATATGTGTGTATGTATGTGTATGTAATTAAAAATTTTGAAAATTTTTGTGAAGGAAATTAGAAGGATCTATGAGAGGATTAAGAGGAATTTGCCTAATTTAGATTGAGGGCCAGATAAGGCCTCTGAGCATTTGCACTATTGAACTTGAATGTCTCACCATGTTAATGATATTTACTTGGTTTAACTGATATTTAACCAAGAATAGAGAAGAATGTTTTATCCTCAAATGTGCACATTCAGAATGGCTTTGGGGGTATCTCTTTCTGTAGTATATTGTCCACTGGCTCCCAAAACAATTGAATCAGAATAACATGGGAGGGGAAAAATTGAAAAAGACAAGCTGTCTAGAGTGACTAGCTCTTCGTGTCTCCCTCCCTTCCTCAAACATCCCCTATACACTCACTCTGATTAGCATTCTCACAGTCATTAGAAACGTGGAGATATTGTTATACAATTCTAAAGTTAACCTACTTGGAACAGAGAATAATTTAAAAATGGAATTTAACCTCCAAATATATACTTCAGGGTTTTGTGATTTTTTAAATTGATGTTAATGGGATTATCAGGTTAAAATTGGCCCAGTTAATTCTCTGTTCCAATACACGGTTACTTACATCATTATTTTTTTGGTCTACAGAAATACTATTTACACATGAAAATATTACATTGTGTCAGTTACACATTTTGATGACAAAAATAAATTGGAGAATTGAACATTTGTAGATTGTAATAACCTAGAAAAAAGAATCTTTCTTGTTTTATCTCAGATTCTTTTACATTTAAACAGATTTCCTCTTTTGGTGTGAAAAGAATCTTCCAAAATTACTGCTCCATCTCTGTGTTACACAATATTGTAAAATGAATAAGTATCTATCATATTGTTGTGTTTAATAAATATTTTGGATTGAGAGAAATGGAGGACTCTTGAGCCACATTTCAGTCCTTGTGAGTTTCTGCACTTTATAAAATTATATACACCTATAGAACTAATATGATGAAGGAAGAAAATCGGGGTCACAATAGCTATCATCCACACTAGAAAGAAAAGACATTTATCTTATCAGCTCATGAAGATCCACTGAAATAGGTTTGAAAGGATCTGAAGCTGCTGACAAAACCACAACACTGGGCCCAATTAACAATACCCATTTTTAATTAACAGTTGCTGACTCTTTGCCATTGAAATATTCACGCCCTAGGTGCGAAATGGCAACCCCCATTTGTCATATCTGTCAAAATTAATTTTGAAATCCCATGGTCTTCCTTCCACAGGATAAAAGTGAATAACTAGAGCATACTTCCTACCTGCCAAAGTTCAGTTCCAGGACAAAGACTAAGTATAATAGAACCTAAAAAACTGGTTGGGTCCGCATTAGTAGTATAATTCGTGTAAATTATTTTCATAGCATTTCTAATGTTGCAAACTATGCCAATATTTATTCCATACTTTGAGATAGGGTATAAGTGGCATTTTAAAATTCTTATCCATAATTCTTTTTCACTTTTATCGTTCAAAAAAATGTATTAAGCATCTAACATATGTTAGTTACTAACCTAGGCACGTCTTTCAGTCCTGAGGCCACAAACATGAATAAGACAATGTGTTCTGGAGTTCATCACAATCTAATAAAGAAGGAAAAATTGCCAAATTTCTGTATATGTGAATATTAGGAATGAAAATATGATCTCTTTACAAAGATGTAAAAGTGTACCACCATCAGTGATAGCATGTTTGGGAAGGAAGTTAAAATAAGGCTAAAGAGCATGTAAGCTGCCTAAACCTGGGTAAGACCTTTTTTTGCAAATGAACATAAAAAGTTCATTTGGATTCAATAATAATCTTAGAATTGGAATCACTTGTATTTATTGAGCATTTAATATAGTTTTTTGTAAAAAGCAATTAACATATCATGTTCTACTTGTCTCATTTGATCCTTCCAATAATCTTATGAAGTAGATAGTATTATTTTTATTGTATAAATGAAAAAATAATTTCAAAGACCTAATTGATCATCCTAAAGTTGCAGAGTTGATAGTACTAAAGTGACCAAATGACACATCAATTTATGAACTCATTTTTTGAGGGATCACTATATGCTCTGAGGTATTGGTGATTGAAAATATAGAGATATAGTTAAAAAAAAAAATGCCCTGGCCACAAAGCATTTACTTCTGGCAGAGGTGTGAGGTATGTATATATGAAACTATTATAAAGAGGGGAAAATACAATATACACATTATACCATGTACCAGGGGAACACAGTTAAAAGAGTGAGTGCTAAATCCTTGCTGTGGAAGTGGGCAGGTATTCAAGAGAAAATGACATTTTCTGATCTATATCATGACTTTCTTCCTCAAATGTCTGCTTTCTTTGTCCATTCTGTGTAAAACACAGTTATCATTAGAGAAGAAAAAAAGATCTAAAAACATTGCATTGTTCCAGTGCTCAAGAAGCTTATATTCTAATTAAAGAACAAAATAATACCACTCTTAGAGCAACAGAAGAGGAGTGGAGTTTTCAAGGTTGTAATCATTGCCTAGGTCTCCAGCTAAACAAAAGGGAGAATCAACAGTGGAACCTGGACGGGTTATTGCAGTCCTCTACCACTGGGGAATTTACTACAGCTAAAAGGAAAACTAAGCTGAGTGAATCAGGGGTAAAAGCAAAATGGAGGAGGTGAAATTCAACAAAAGGTAGCTTGAAATACGCTGCTTTGTTTAAAGCACTGTACTGTTTCATATGGGTGGAAAGATGAACAAGATAAAATCCCTGTAAGATTTAATTGAGATTAGATCTATTGTTAACCAAACTCTGACACAGAAGCACAGCTACACTACTCACTCAGAAATTTGAATTTAATGACGAAGGCATATATTAATAATTAATTTAGCAATAACTCTTTCCTTCATTTTATATGTTGTTAAAATGTTTGTAAATGCAGGTAGACGAAAGGAGAAAAAAATCATGTTTTCACTGTTAATGAAATACACACACACACAAACACACTTTAGTGGGATTATATACGATTTAACACAAATATTTTCATCTTATAGGCCACTAATATCATCTAGGGTTTTATTTTGAATGGCTACCTATTATTCGCTATATCTTTGCACTAATTTAATCAGTCAGTCCTTTTAAGTACTTCCAATTTTTCACTATTGTAAACAATAGTATTCTCATAGATAAATCTATCATATTTTCATGATTGTTTCCTTATGACAGATTTCTGGAAATGCAGCTATTAGATCAATGCATAATAGATATTTTAACACTTTTGATATGTGATCAATTCTCAGTTTAAAAATGTACTGATTTATGCCTTTTGATATTGTGAAAATTTATTTTCTCCAGCCATATGTGTGTGTGTGTGTGTGTGTGTGTGCGCATGTGTGTATATTCCATTGTTTTAATTTGCATTTATTAATTGTTGGTGATGTGGGATGTTTTCCTTTGTATTTCCTCTTTCATTAATATTTGGTGTTCTTCCTTAGCCTGGGTACTTACTGGTGACTTTTTCTTGATTTGTGAGAGATATTTACATATTAATTCTGTTGATTCATTGCCCTTAGATATGGTACAATTATGAGGGGGCTTTTTACTTTGTATATTTATGTAGTTGGATCCAACAATCTTTTCCTTCACACTTTCTGTTTAAGTGGTGTCATGTATAAAATGTTTCCATTCAAATTATATAATTATCATCTGTATTTATTCTTGTGTTTTTATTTAGATCTTTGGTTCATCTAGAATTTTGATGTATGGTGTGACATAGAAATCCAATTTTATTTTTTACTAATGGTTAACAATTTTCCCATTGCTACTGAATTCTTTCTCCACCGATTTGGCATACAATATTTATTATATCCTCAATTATTAAATAAATTTTTATCTGTTTCTGATCTTTCTCATCTTTACCATTGATCTATTTCTGCTTTATTCTTTTATTTATTAAGTCTTTAAAGTAATTTTTACATATGCCATAATGTTACTTCTCAAATATTTCATATCTAGTCTCTCACATATATCATCTAGAAAATCTTTTGAACAGTTTTGTCAGATATGAAAAAACAAACTTTTCTGATATTTTCTTTATGATTGTATTAAATTCATAGATTCATTTGGGAAGAATTGACATCTTCACTATTTAGCCTTTTTATCTAGGTATGTAGTTTCACTTGCAACTCATCCAAGTTTTTTCTGTGTTTCTTGGGAAATTAATAACTTTTGGTCCCAGAAGAACTTGTGTTAGAGAAATCCTAGTATGCTATTATGCAGAACTGCAAAAACTGCTAAAACATCCCTGAATGAATTACACAAAGACTAATTCAATCTTGGAAGTGTTTACATCTTTTTCTTTGAAGAGAAAAAAATTGGCTGTTAGTATATTGCCAAGTTAAACACTATCTAGGGACATAACATTGATGGTAACCAAATAATTTTTACCACTTGTATATTTTATCAATCATCTTCTTTTTTCTCTAAGTAAATGCAATTTGATGAAATATATGCTGTGAAATTTCCTTGTTAAACCGTAAAACCAATAGGAAAAACAAAAGTGCTGGAAATGAAAGCCACATCTGATACATAGAAAGAAAAAACATTTCAAAATATCAAAATGGTAAAGTTTGATGTCTGAATTAGATGTGTGCATGGGTGAACCATGAACCTCCGGTCATCATCAAGGCCAGCACTAAGTGTAAAGAAAGATAACCAAATTAGGTGCTCATCTGTGGTTCAAAACAGGCCAAGAATGAGTATTTAGAATAGTTCACAGACGTAAGGAAAGGGCCCAGGAGCTCTGAAATGAAGAACAGGCTAGGAATGTGATTGAATGGAGAATTTTCTATATATAACTGAAGGAACTATATAAGGATATGTTCTAAGTACTAGTATTGGAAAACTTCTCTTATTGGGCCATACTATACAGAGAAAACTCATGGAAGTTAAAATAATAGAAATTTACAATTTTTTTCCCTGTGGAAGTTCCTAGCAGCAGTAATTATTTTGTGTTTTTTTTGATGGTGGCATATGAAGACATGACTATAGACTTTTGAGTTGCTTCTCTTTAATAGGATGGATTTTTATGAGCCATATGAAACTCACACCATATACCATATGGCCAAAAACATGCATAAGCAATGCAAAAAAAAGAGAATTAAAAAATTTTGCCCAAGACATATAAAGAAGGAGGGAAGTGTGACCCATACAAAGATAAAGAAAAGCAGGTAATAGAAACTGTCTTTGAGAGGGCTGAGGTGTTGGACATAGAAGACTTCAAAACAATATTATAGATAGGTTCAAAGAACTAAAGAATATTATGTTTAAAGAATTAAAGAAAGATATGATGACAGTGTTTTATGAAGTAGGGAATATCCATAAAAAGACAGAAATTATTTTTAAGTAGTAAGGCTGGAATTAAAACATACAAAAACTGAAATTGAAAAAAATTACTAAAGGGATTCAATCGTAGATTTTAACTGACAACAGAACGAATCAATGAACTTAAATACAGGATGAAGTGTACCATCACAAATAATAAGAGCATCAGAGGACAGCAGAAAGAGAAAGGAGTAGAAAAACTATTTGAAGAAATAATGACTAAATATTGGACAGATTGAATGAGAAACACTAAACATCCAAGATGCTATATGAACTCCAAGTAGTATATATATAAAGAGATCAATACACAGACACATCATAGTCAAAATACTGATAGACAATAACAGATTTTGGAAGCAATTTGAAAAATTACTCATCACATAGAAGGGAATCTAAGATTAACAGTTGATTTATCATCAGAAATAATGGAGGCAAAAGGACAGTGAGAGGATATATTCAAAGCACTGAACAGAAAACAAACTATGAATCAAGATTTTATGTGTAGAAAGATTATCTTTCAACAATGAAGGCAAAATTTGAATATTTCCAGATGAACAAATTTGTTCAAGAATTCGTTGTTAACAGACTCACCTTATAAGAAACACTAAAATAAGTTTTTCAGACTGGCAAGTGACACCAGACAGTAATTTAAATCCCCATGAAAAAACAAGTAACGAAATATATTTTGACAGCCATTTCTTTCTTTTTCTCTCATCATTTCAGAGATGGCATTTCATTAACTTGTGGCTGCATTGTTTCTGAAGAGATGGCAGTCATCTTTTTTGTTGATATTGTTCTCCTGTGTGTAAAGTATCTTTATTCTCAGTGTATTTTTAAGAACTTTTTTCTTAAATTTGGTCTTCAGTAATTTCTGTATGATGAAATATAGTTTTATTTGTGCTTATCTTAACATCTGTTCACTGGGCATTTAAAATAACTTAGTTGCTCAATTTTTAAGATTATTCTCCTCTTTTGGGGGGACTCTGGTTACACAAATGCTTTGTTGTCCTACATGTTCTTTTCAAGCTCTTAGATTTTTTTAAGCATTTTTCTGTATGTGCTTCAATTTGGGTAATTTCTATTAACCTATTTTCAAGTTCACTGAACTTTCTTCTACCATATTCAGTTTGAAATTAAGCCCCATATCCAATAAATTCTCAATTTCAGATTTAAAAACAATTTCCACTCTAGAATGTCAATTTGATCTGTAGAGATTACATTTCTCTACTGCGAAATAGTTTTTTTCCTATTTTGTCTATCTTTTCTTCTAACTTCTTTAACATATTTATAATAATTTTAAAGTCTATAACTCACTAACTCCAGTATCTGATTCATTTGTGGATCTGCTTCTATGTATTTATTTTTCTCTTGCTTTCATGTATTTTCATTTTTGACAGTATGTGTAGGATTGCATATTTAAATGAACCAAGGAAAATAATTTTCCTCAGAGAGAGCACATCCCTTTCTCTGTCAGGTAGGTAGGGTGTGGAGCTGATTATTTTGATCCAAATGGGAATTTAGATGGGGTATGTTTGTATTGCAGCTGGAGTTTCAGTTTACCTTTGATTTCAAATGTCTTGAGTAAGGTCTATCCTGAGTAATTACAGGCACCCTCTAGGGGGAATTTAGGATTGAAGCACTACAGTATATGGAGACTTCCCTCTGATTTACAGCCCAGCCCAAAGCATCCTATGCTGCCATACTACCAGCAAAATCCTCTTAGGGAAGCACTGCCTGGCCAGAAGAATCAGCTCTGTTTGGGCATGCAATAGATTCCAAGCCATCATGCCAGCCCATGCAACTATTAAAAACTGCTGTATTTCTTGCTGTACCAGCAGAGTTCTGCCCATGGCTGGCCCATTTCTTGCCCATTTATTCCCAGACAGGGCTAATGCTCACAGATAGAGAAGTGGCACTGGTATTTGCTCAAAAAAGGCTTCTTTACTCTCTAGAAAAGAAACTAGTTATTTTAGACTTATTTTCTACAAAACTCTCTGAAGTCTTAAATACACACATATTTTATATATATGCGTATGTATATATATATGTTTTATATTTTTAAAAATTTATTCTACTTGCTATGATGGAAATTATCATCACTTGTACTTCCTAAATGGATGCGGAGCACCCCAGTACCTTTGTAATGTTTATTTAATGTCTTAAAAAATAATTGATATACTGTTGTTGTTTTTATTTATTACTAAACGAGTGTGTTTTACAAGTTATGGTAGCCTCCGCAATAGCAAATAGAGTGTCTTTGCCATAACAACAGCTATTGTCTGTGGAGTTCTCACCATAGAGCAGGTAATGTTCTAAGTGCTTTACATAGATTACCTAATTTAATCCCCACAGCAATCCTATGAGTTACTATTATTTACCCTATTATACACATGAGAAAACTGAGCCATGAAGAGTTTAGGTAACCTCTTGAGGCCATGTACCTTATAAATATTGGAATCAGAATCCAAATTCAAGCAGTCTTCCTCAGAGCCCAAGCTCTTAGTCATACTCTAAACATATTTGTTTTATATAATCTTCTAATTATACCATTCTGTACCACACTTTAGTCTCTTTTCATATGCTCTTTATCTGCTAGGGATTACTTCTATTCCTTGTTTACAGGACAAACATCTATCTTTCCTTTAGAATTAAGCTTAGCTAGCACCTCCTTTAGAAACTTTAACCCCTCGGTTAGAATTAATTACTACTTATCTATTCTCTTCGCACTCTGTACATATACCTACCTTAGCATTTAACCTGTTGTATGTAATGTATTTATAAGATGTGTCTCACTCATTAGTCCATAAAATCCTTTAAAATAGGAACTGGGTCTTATCCTTATCTTTCTATACACACCTAATAATGCTCGACATATAATGTTCACTGAATACACATTTACAAAATTGATTTCAATCTCTATATGTTCCTAAAATTGGCTCTCAATAGGAATTTTAAAGGTTAGAAGTCTCTGTGGTGTATTGCACTTATCTTTCTCCAAAAGTTAAAACTTAATAGGTCTCAAAATAAATGTTGTCATACATTTTAGAAGATCACCTTGGCTAAAGTTAAAATAGCAAGAAATGTGGTTGTGTAAAACTATAAACTTATTCACTTAATTTTGTCTGTTTTTAATAGTTAAAAACAAAATTCAAGCCTCCTCTTTCAAGTTAAACTACTATTCACTGTTAACTAATAATACCTTTATGTGCCTGACACTTCAGGTGGAATGATTAAATTATGCACCTGTAGAAAGATCTCAGAAAGCAGTGACAGGTTTTACAAACCTACTATGTTCCTGGGTACTTTAAAAAGTACTGTTTTTAAAATTTAAGACATTGATTTCAATTCATTGTTTCTCTTGTATATGACATTCTTGTTTTTCTTTTGATTCCCATATGAGGTGTAAATTTTCATTTCCTTAACTTTGCTTTGCTTTTTATTGAATTTATACCATAGGACATTGTACTGTTCAGCCTTATTAGATAGTTACTTTAAGCAAGGAAGTAGAAGAATACATTATTTCTCTTGCTTAAATGGAAGAGGCTTTAAAAGGACATTTTCTTTAAAAAGAAACAAAGTGAGTCAACAGTGGGCTGCACACAGAGAGATTAAGTCAGAGCATGAAGTCCTTAAAGCCACTCTTTCCATTCTTTGCATGTAGAATATATTTACTCCACTGATTTTTAGAGCTGAAGTCCTCTAACAGAAATTTGGGGTGAGCAACCCCAAATAACTCCTCATTTAGCTGTTGCAAAATTGTTTATGCCTGCAACCCTCTTGGATTCTTTTCATGTCCTACTATGGAATGTATATAGCACCCAACTATAAGAACTTCTGAGACTGCTGGTCCTTAGAAGGAAGAAACAGAGGAGTTAGCTTTGACCCTTTGGGGTCTATAATTTGTAATTCAATGAATGACTCCCATGGCATTCTTTGATATTACTTTCTACTCTCTATTTCTTTCTAATCTAGATTCTTTGTTGTTGTTGTTTTTTAAAATGTCTAAGAAGGAAAAAAAAAAAGCATGTGAGTATTATCTTCCTAAAACTGCCAGATGTGCTTTTTTTTATGGAACAGAAAAGAGATGGGGAACAATGATCTGAAAAGCATTTCCTTGAATGAAGCTGTCCAGGATGGGAGGGAATATTTTTCACATGTCTTGGGCAATACTGTCACTCTTGTTCACAAGGGGGATTGTAGTGTTTTATGCTAAGACAACTTATTTCGTCTTCTAAAAGGAATTGTTGCCTCAAGGAGACTGTCTTGTGCCTTAGATGTTAGTGTAGCAGGAACGGATTTGGCTGATGATGCATTTCCTATGCCAGTCAATGCCTCTCTCCAGGGGAAGCAGGAACGCCTGTTGTTCTAATGGTTTGCCTTTGAGTTTGAATCTGAAAATCATCCCCCCCTCCCAAATCATGTCCAAAATCAGTGTATCATCATTGATTCTTCTCTTACAGTCAGGCTTTATAGATAGAATATGGGACAAAGTAATTTTGTTTTCTCTTTTATCACTGGTCATAACTACCTATACTCCATGGTAAGTTTTGGTTCTCACTGAGCACATAATTAAAAATAAAAAAGAGAAGGCAGAGTCCAATTTCTCCTCATTCCCAAATAAAATCTCTTTATACATGTCTGAACATTATATATAAAGGAGAAATGAGAATAAAATTATGTGAATATGAGACCGTATTTATATGCACATACCCCTAAGTTTATATATTTATAGATTTATTTATTTGTTTAATAAAAAAATCACTACTTATTATTTGGTGATTAAATTTGGGCTTAAAATTATCTTACAACCTGTGTGAACATGGGCAGACCTATTAACCTCCATGAGACTTAATTTTTCATATAAAAATGGAGATACTAATACTTGTCTGAGGTGGTTGCAATAAGGAGTAACTGATATAATATATAAAATAATTGGCATAATTTCTGTCATATTATCAGAGCCCCCAATGTGGTAGTTATTATACTTATCCTGTTACTCCTATTACTTGCTAGTCACGAGACTAAGCTGCTCAGTGATACAGAATAAAAACAAAATTTCTTTTCTCAAAAGCTCCAAAGTCTACTGGGGAAAACTTAAAAGTGCATCAAAGCCCAAAATATAGTATGATAAGTGCTATTAAAAATATTAAACAAGTTCAAGTTCAAAAAAGTGGAGCAAAGTAAGAACCTGGTGGGCAATCATTGGCAGTAGAACTGCCAATGTCTTTACTAACTTAATTGAAACTAGTTACTAGTCAGGGGATTTTGTCCTTGCTATTAATTATTTTTAATTTATTGACTATTTTTATTTAATTTACTTGTTTTTGTTTCTTTTTAGAGTTTATATATTTTTGTAAAGCTAAGCATACGGAGTTGTTCTGCCTTTGGACTTGAGTATCAAAAGCTAGAGGATAGGGCTTCCCTGGTGGCTCAGTGATTGAGAGTCCGCCTGCCGAAGCAGGGGATACGGGTTCGTGCCCCGGTCCGGAAAGATCCCACATGCCGCGGAGTGGCTGGGCCCGTGAGCCGTGGCTGCTGGGCCTGCATGTCTGGAGTCTGTGCTCGGCAGCGGGAGAGGCCACAGCAGTGAGGGGCCCGCGTACCACACACACACACACACACACACACACACAAAAACACTAGAGGATACCACTGACCTCATAAATGTCTTATCCTGGAATTAGAAGGAATCTCTTAGCATAAGTAATGTGTGTTGGGACCCAGGCATTCGTGTGGACTTTTTGTAGAGTGAATATTAATCAGCTTTGTCAAAATGAATTCAGATGTTTAGAGATCATAAATATTTTCCTATCTTACCTATAATATTGAGGCAATTTTCCCAACTTCAGAGCTTTAACATATTATAGTTTAAGACTGAAGAAGATGCTATAAGACACAGTGGAGCAATTTTCAGAAGACTCTGAACTTCTAAGGTATAGGAGTGAATGTAATCTGGACCACAATAAAATTTATTAGCCCTAAATGTTGTTGGAGCCTGGGTCAGCAGCTGGAGTTAGAAAAAGGATGCAGCACACATATTTACTTTCTCCATTACTTTCATGGGTCTGACAAAGCTTAAAATGTGTATGTTTCTCAGGATATCACTCTTATACACTTTCTGAGAATTAGAAGATAGTATGAGACTTTAGCTGATGTAAAGAGAAAGGAGATCTAGTATTGTTGTTTTTCATCATCAAGCACACGTGAGAGTAACTGGGAATAGATAGGAAATGAAATACTTACAAATGGACATAAATAATGATGAATCAAAGAAAAATACAAAAAAATTAAGCATGGATAAGAAATAGAAATACTTAGGAATCAAAAATTGAGATAGAAGAAAACAAGCTTGAATACATGGAATAAAGAAAACTAGACATCAGTGTAATCTTTTTAAAGAAACAAAACAAAGACTGAGCTGAAATAGTCTTATTATAGTTCCCTTCCTTGTTTTTCTCTCTTAGTTTCTAGACAAGAAAAATCCCCACTGTTTTGCTCCTTGCTTCTGTTTTTCATAGCTAGGGTAACTGGGGGATAGAAAGATAAAAATCACCCAAGATGAAGCATCCACAAGAGGCTGAGCCAGGACTTTGATCCAGATATACCTGACTCTGTCAAACCACCTGTCCCCTCTGAATGTCTTTTTACAAAATATGGGGAAATGTAGCAAATTAAATATACAGATGTAAAATGTTTCATATCTCAAGTCTTTGTACTATAACCTCCTCTTTAATCTGTCTTGCACTAAATATTCGTCTCACTTAACTGGTTTCCTCTGATGCTGGAGTTCACTTAAGGTTCAATTTTAGGAAGTTGGATTTTTAATAAGATTCCTTTAAATGGTTTCCATATTTAGCCAATCTTGCAGTTCTCAACAGTACATGGAAGAGCAAACAGGGAGCTTAAGAAAAACTTAGCTTCTTTAACTCCTAGATGAAACCAAAATTTGGGCTCTCTGACTCCTAAGGATGTGGAAGCAGTGTTGGCAGTCTAACTTTATCAGTAGCCTAATATAACACTCTTCATAAAGGACTTCTTCATCTTTCTTATGGTAGTAATGTTTCTTAGATTTCCAAGAGTTGTCCTTTCCCTCTGAGTGGTTTCAGCTTGACAGATAGCTTGTTTCTGAAGTGCATTAATTTTGATCCTGTGCCGCTACTGCATATTAATTTATACATATGAAAAAAGATGTCAAATATGGAAGAATTCATTTATGACCCTGTTTTAAAAAGACAAACAAATCTGGGCGTAGTTTTTAAAACTGTGCAAAGCTTAGCCATTTTTATAGTACATGTGTAATGCCATCCCTCATTTTTCTTTAATGATACTCCAACAAAATTAAGGATTAATTTTTCTTTGGATTGTTAATTGAATTCCGTGAGGCAGTCAGTACCGAGCCCTGTAACTCCTGATGGTGTGGAGAGGAAGGTGGGCAGGGGGAGGAAGGTGGGCAGGAGGCAGAAGGATGGCAGGAAACATTTTATGCTTTGTGCAACTTTTATGAAAAATATTCTCTTTACTTACTGCATATTTTACTGTTATTATCATTTGGTGGGCCTTAGGCACAGGCCACACACATCATCTGGCTAAAGAGGATTCTGCAGCCTGTCTGGGTGTCATTATGGTGTTTGTTTCATAACAACTGCCTATGAATCTTTATTAAAATTCAAACGGGCTGTGACTTTGAGCCAACAATGGGGCCCATATACACTAAGAGAGCACAGTCTGTCCCTGAGAAGGCTCTGGCAGGATCAGAGTAGGGTGTATCCAAACCCAGGCACTCTGCAAAGAATCTCAGATCCAGAGACTCTGAAAGAGATAGGAAGAGACCATTAAAATGTATTTCTCCCAAATAAGATATGTGGTATTTAGTTCACTCACGGAATGAGAAGGGATAGACCCCCCGCCCCGCCCCGAGCTAACAACCTAGTTGAGAGCGACTTGGAACCACTTCCCTTGCTGACTGACCTAGAGGAATGAATGTTGAAATGTCAGGGGCTTTTCTAAAGAAAGATTTCTAAAAGCACAAAGGCAACAACACAGCATTTTCAGTAGGTACATTATGAAATCATAGAGTTTCAATGGTGGTGTCATAATCTTTATAATTGCATCTATTCTTTCATGTATTGAGATACAACTTGGGTTTATGAAACAAAATCTTCATTAAAAATCCAGGAAATATCAAGCGTGAAGTTCACAGATTTAATCTCTAAATTAAATACTTATTATTTTTACAAGTATTTTTTTTTCTGGGTTAAAATACTCCTATAAAACTACTATGAAAACATGGACATAGAACTAACTGGTTGTGAGAAAAAAATTACATAGTTGTAGAATAAAGGTTAAATAAAGGTTAAAAGGGCTATATTTGGTATTTAATGACTATATATTCCATTAATTAAAATATAATATATTTATTAGAAATGTGGGAGAATGTAGATACCAAATGGAAAAACAAGTATCTCTAATGATCATATTGGAGTGATAGCATTAGTATTATTCCATTGGAGCTTTTGGGTTTATATGGTTAGATAAAGCATACTTTGTGTAATGAAGTAAATATAATGGCAATACAGAGGAAGTTAAATTAAATCTTCATTGTTCTGTATTTGAATTAAAAATATCAATATGAACTTATGGAAGTATTATATTTTAAATATGGTATTATTTAATCTGTTTTGTATATCTCTTGCTACTACTAAAAAGGCCTAAGAATAATAACACATTCAGTGGCATCTCTCATGCCCAGATTGTGAACTGGTAATATGATTTTTTACTAAGAAATCAAAGTGTCTTGAAGAAATGGATGGATGATTCCATGTCTCTGGTAGGAATTTTGCAAAATGAGTTTGGATCATCTTTTGTACTAGAAAGAATGAGAACTATCAAAGACTACTAGTCATATCAAAGAAACACAGGAGCTAACTTGAAGAGCCTTCCACTTACCAATGATAAGGCAATTTAACTCTATTAGAATATTAATTGCAATAGATTGAAGTACATAAGGTGTATTTGAATACATGAATTCAATAATAATATTTTAAAACTACTAATTGGTTACTTCAAAAGATGACAAGAAACCATTATCTTGAAAACAGGTAAATAGAGAAGAAGAATCAAACGTGTCCTTTCAAATAGTAGATAAGGAGAAGTATTTCTTTATAAGATGTATTCCAATTAATAAATCAAAAAATGATAGGTTAGAATATCACCATTTTTCAAGCCTCCATGAATTCATATATCTATGCATTGAGTATCAGTGGATGCTAATGTCACAGGAAGGGAGACAAACATTACATGCCTCCTGGTGTAAGTATACAGGACTCCTTAGAGGCTTGTCATAGAGACCAAACTTGAGTCCCACGAAGCCTCTATATCCAGCATCCAATTTACAGGAAACACAGAGAGTAGAGGCACATGCTTAACTATCCCATGAGCATGTAATCAGCAAGATCCAAACTGTGTAAAACTCAACAGGTCAAATGGCCTGGGCCTTTAGCAGAGAAATCTAAGGAAATAATGAGTTGAAGGAGAAAACTGTAGATGAAAAGAAACTTTAAAATTCTATTAAAAATTTAAGAATGGCTAAGACTGAAACTGTATTTCTGGGGAGCTAACATTTGTAAAATTCTGTACGTAATTCTAATGTGAGATGAAGTTGGCAACTATAGGGTTAGAGACTGGTAAACCAGTTGGAGGTGAGGTCACTTGACTGCACCATGCTATGAAAGTATGTTGGCATTAGAAAACCAGGGACACAGAAGAAAAAGGTAAGATGCGTGCTGGAGCATTTTAGCATTAAGATGGAAGCATATGTTGACAAGGCATCAGACTTTAATAGGAGAAGTGGGAGATTTAACAACCACCCTAAGAAAGCTAAAGAGATCATTAAGATCCTGCCAGGCTAAACAGCCAGAGATGTTTTGATGCTGAACCATTCTGAAGGTTGGAGATAAGCTGTGTGGACGGACTTGAGTATAAGTGATTTGGGAATGACGTTAAATATTCTTAAGGCTAAGTATTAGTGGAAATGTTCTAAAATTTTACTTTAATCTTTATTTCTTTCTAAAATTGCTTTATTTAGTAATTAAAAGCAGTATGGTGTGGTGTAAGGAGCTGTATGACAGATGGATCTGGGTTCAGATCTTGATAATACTATTTCTTAACTTTGTGACTTTGCTGAACTCAGCTCCTAAGTCTCAATTTTATTGTATGTAAAATGGACATAATAAACCATACCTTAGAGAATTATGAAGAATAAATATTACTAATGTGAAAGCACCTACCCGTATTTGTTGGTTTTTAAATGTGTGTTTTTTAATATTTAATTTTGGTAAAACTTTAAAAAGAAAGAAAAATGTAATTAACAGATACAGTGTATCTACACTTCACATTTAAGAAATCTTAGCATCGTGCATTAAAGAAAAAGTAGCAGCTGCATCCCTTTCTACTTTTTCTTTACTCAGGGTACAAATACAAACTTGTTTCATATTATCCTGATGCATTTATAACAATTTTATTGATGTATGATTCATCCTCATATGATTTACCTATTTAAGGTATACAATTTAGTGTTTTTTAGTCTCTTCACAAGATATGCATCCATCATTACAACCTAATTTTGAAACATATTTGGCCCCGGGAAAGAAACCTGTGTCCCTTAGTGGACAATCTCCATTCCTCCCCAACATCACCAGCCCTGGGCCACCAAGAATCTATTTTCTGCCTCCATAGATTTGCCTATTCTGGATATTTTATGTAAATGAAATCATACACATGTGGTCTTTTGTGATTGGCTACATGCATTTAGTGTAATGTTTTAAAATGTTCACCCATGTTGTAGTGTGTATCAGTACTTTGTTCCTTTTTGTTGACAAGTAATACTGTACTGTAGAGATATACCACATTTTATTTATCCATTTATCACTTGATGGACATCTGGGTCATTTTCACTTTTTGCCTATTATGAGCAATGCTGTTATGAACATATATATACATGTTTTTTAGAGAGATGTTTTTTATTTCTCTAGTGTATATTCTTGGGAATGGAACTGTGGCATCATATTATAACTCTGTGTTTATTATTTAGAGGAATTCTTGTTTTCCAAAGTGGCTGCACCATTTTTCATTCCCACCAGCAGTGTATGAGGGGTCCAATATCTCTACATCCTGATGAGATATCTAGTCTAGTTCCTTCTCTGGTTAATTCATTGAAAATATTGACTAGTATTCTACTGCATGAATAAAACATGGCTTAATCATTATATATTTTTCTTCCTGTATACGGCCTTCCAGTTGATTTTCTGAACACATTGGCTGCTCTCTCATTCTTAACAACCATTGGAACATTTGATGTTAAGTATTGTCAGATAAAGCCTCCTCCAAAAAATAGAGGAATTTATAATGTCCAGACACTATTACTCAATACAAACAGTACCCTAGAAACATATCTTTAGTAATCATAATTTATACAGTAATGCCTTACTTCTATGGACATAAAAAGTATTTATTTTCATTCTGTAGGTTGAGGCAGAGTCATAGTAATTAAGCTTAATGATTACATAGTATGTTTCTGAAGTTACAGAAGTAGGAAGAAAAATATTTGGAAATTAAAACTGAGGATAATTCATAAATAAAAGTCACAAGTAGACAGTTGAGTCAACTGCCCATCCCCCCAAATTCCTCTGTAAAGTGAACCTTGGGGAAAAAAGGTGGTTGAGGACACTGAGGAATGATGCTGAATACTACAAGGTGTCAAAGACCTTGACCTGCTAGACACTGATTTAAAAGGGGGCACATCCACCTCCATCAGATGTTCTGTGTCAGAAAGTCACTATTCATGCTTCAAAGGGCAGCAGACATTCTATTCACAGAGAATGCTCTGACTCTGAGAAGGCTCTACTTTTGACCTAGAGAAAGAGAGGAATAGAAAGAGAGCTCTAACAAGACACTTTCAGATTTTATTATTTTTTACCTTCTGAATTTCTTTCCGTCTTTACAAAGCTTTGTCACATTGGTCATCAGCACAGTAAATGTCTCTTTTCCATGAGTGAATTTATTCACTCATCACTTAGCACATAACCAGAACTCATATGCTTACCCATGTTTCAGGCTCTGGATACTTGTTTACTCCCAATGATTTATACTCTTGCTACTCTTCGGCTTTTTATTTCTTTTATTTCAATTTTCATTACTCTTGACAGATCACTCATTTAAAAAAATTCAATTTTGTGTCTTTTCTTTTCAGAAATATTCAATAATTCCATTTCTTACTACAGCTTGGCCTCTGAAGCCAGGTGTCTGGGATGTGCTTCAAAATAATTTGGGCTTGGGGAGAAATGGGTGGATATCAATATACAGTCCATTTATGGTGGCTTATTAGACCATCTTTCTATTTTTTAAAATAGATTTGGATTTTTCTGTAAAAAAATTAAAACAATGAGTTGATTTTAATAAACCCTGCTGTAAGTAGAATAATTTTTTTTTTTAACGATATAGGATTAGTAGAATTAAGGTGTGGAAAATGACAATTGAGTGAAAAAGTGAGTTTGGAGCAAAAATGCAAAAAGCATACTACATTACTTTGTGAAGAGGAACTTGTGTCATTAAGAGACCTAAAAAAAGGCTTGGGCAGGCACTCTTTTCTCATAGAAGCAAAAACTACTTATTGTGATGGAAGACAGCATGTCTTTATGGTAGGGCCACTCTTGCTTAACTTACCGATTTCATTTATACAGAAAGGAATCAAGACTATCTTTTGTTTATTTAGCTCTGCCATATGTACATATTCTATATATGTTCTTTTACATATATTCTTTTATACATATTCTTTTATTCTCATTTTTATCATCTGAAATAGTCGAAGTACTATAAGCTGCTCTTAATATCAAAAAAGAATAGCTTCCCAGTTAATGCCTTCATATTTATAGTCACATTTATGTCACTTCACATTTATATCACTTCGTATAATTCTTTTCTTTACATTAAGCTGTTTATAAAATAAGATTGCTTTGTATTTAGTATTTTGGAGAATAGATACTTTCAACAAATAAGAACGTTTCTAATACCTAAAACATCCATATTATTAAAAAAATAGATTTATTTATTTATTTTTGGCTGTGTTAGGTCTTCGCTGCTGCACACCGGCTTTCTCTAGTTGCAGCGAGCAGGGGCTATTCTTCATTGCAGTGCGCGGCTCCTCTTTGCAGTGGCTTCTCTTGTTGTGGAGCATGGGCTCTATGTGCGCGGGCTTCAGTAGTTGTGGCGCACGGGCTTAGTTGCTCTGCAGCATGTGGGATCTTCCCGGACCAGGGCATGAGCCCGTGTCCCCTGTGTTGGTAGGCGGACTCTTAACCACTGCACCACCAGGGAAGCCCTAAAATATCCATTTAAAAGCTAATACTTAAAATTATTTACTTATTTCACAGATACTTTTCGAAAATTTTATGTCCATACTTTGCCTTATTAAATAGACTATAAGAGTAATATTCTATACTTTCTTAACTAGCTGGGCTCATAATTACACCCATTATTTTTTGTACCAACTCTAATACATTGATGGTCCCAGTGCTCCTGAGGTTAGGTTTGCTTTTAAAGTAAATGACTACAGGTAAACTGTGATGATTCTGATGCCCAGTTGTGCATTGCTGTTGTTGTTGTTGTTTTAAGTGTCATTTCACAATAGGTCATCTACTAACACTTATGTTTCAAATCAGGTGTTCACCATCATTTGGTAAGAAATCAAGTTTTCCAAAGAAACCAGGTGGACAAATTTGCTGAGTGAATACACTTAATTCCATGTGAATTACCAAGTCATTTGACTATTGTTTGAGGGTTGGATATGCTTCCCATGCAAAGCTCATGAGATTTATGACAACTATTTTCTTCATTCTTCCAAAAGCTTTCTTATTGATTTCCTGTGAGGCTGGAATCTGAATCTGGATACAATTGAGATTGCCGCAGTGGGTTGCCTCCACAGCTTAAAAAATTATGAGTGCTCTTTTTTTTTTTTTTAACATCTTTATTGGAGTATAATTGCTTTACAATGGTGTGTTAGTTTCTGCTTTACAACATAGTGAATCAGTTATACATATACATATGTCCCCATATCTCTTCCCTCCTGCGTCTCCCTCCCTCCCACCCTCCCTATCCCACCCCTCTAGGTGGTCACAAAGCACCGAGCTGATCTCCCTGTGCTATGCAGCTGCTTCCCACTAGCTATCTATTTTACGTTTGGTAGTGTATATATGTCCATGCCACTCTCTCACTTTGTCACAGCTTACCCTTCTCCCTCCCCATATCCTCAAGTCCATTCTCTAGTAGGTCTGTGTCTTTATTCCTGTCTTACCCCTAGGTTCTTCATGAGCTTTTTTTTTTTCCTTAGATTCCATATATATGTGTTAGCATACAGTTATTTGTTTTTCTCTTTCTGACTTAACTTCACTCTGTATGACAGACTCTAGGTCCATCCACCTCACTACAAATAACTCAATTTCCTTTCTTTTTATGGCTGAGTAATATTCCATTGTATATATGGGCCACATCTTTTTTATCCATTCATCTGTTGATGGACACTTAGGTTGCTTCCATGTCCTGGCTATTGTAAATAGAGCTGCAATGAACATTTTGGTACATGACTCTTTTTGAATTATGGTTTTCTCAGGGTATATGCCCAGTAGAGTGCTCTTTTTAGTTGTGTTGATTCAAAACTGAGAAGCTATTGAGATAAAAGTAAAGGCAGAACTAGTATAAGAACTAAACCTAAGAACCAGGAGTTTTATTAAGACTATTCTTGACATAAATCAAGGATGATCTCTTTCTTAAAAGTAAAAATGAGTGAAGTATTCACCCTCAAGTACTTGCCTTCTTATAGCTTCCCTCATGTTGAGAACATTATGCCCAATGTTTTATCTATCAGCTAGATGATTGTTATTTTGCTCCAGAAATATTTATATGAATACTATGTGAATAGTAAAATAATTTTGAAAGTACATTGATTTACCTAGTAAAGGAAAAGGATAATTTTAAGCTCTGGGCTACTTTATAAAGTTCCAAAAGGTTTTGATCATTAATAAGTATTAAATTACATTTTTAAATTAAATAACTTTATATATTTTTTGAAGGAAATAAAAATAAACAATTTCCATTTACTAATTGCTTTATAAGTAAATATGAGTGAGCAACAATTAAAAAGAAATCTGCACAGAATTATGAAAGCATTCAGGGGGAATAGCCCTTTGAAGGAAAGTTAATTTTTTTTCCTTTGAAACAAGAAGATGGTTTTGAATTCTCAGCAAGGAGTTACCATCTCAATTAAAAATTGTTCTGAATAGGGATTTAAAAGCTGCTACTTCATTTTATTTGTGCTTTGGCCATTAGAAGTGTACAATAACAGAAATTAAAGTGATGGGAAATTAGTTTGAATTCTGTATAGTAATATTAAAGAACAAAAGAAAAATTGTTTCTCAAATACAGTGTTATATTTTTTACTTTACATGTAATATTTGAATCTCTCATTATTAGCTATGTAATCAAAGAATCAAACACCCAAACTGTTCTTTGAGGCCATATACTATCGATCAGATGGTGCTTTACACATGCAGTGAGAGGAAGATTGTGTTCATGAAAACTCCTGAGAATGAAAATATCTGTGACCATTTTCAGTTGGGGCTGATTTTTACCTGTGTAAGAAGAGTAAAGATATCTCTGTTTTCATTTATATAATATGACTCAGTATTTGAAACAGATCGAGACATCCAGATTAGAGCAATCAGAGCTTTTCAGGAATCATTCACTATTTCAGGGAAACATCCATGTACTCACGTTTGTAGTTCTCTTTAATATTAAAACATAAACATCAGCACTCTGAAACATCAGGAGCTACTTTCTTAGATACTAAAAACTATGTTATTAAAGACGTTTAAGGCCCTACATTTCGGAGCTTGGAAGTTCAAGCCTTCTTACTTCTTGTTCATCTTGTCATCCAGGACTGCACTGCATGGCAGTGTCATTTGTCCCCTGCAGAAACTTAGGAGGTGACTTTCATATTGCTGTCCATCTAAATGGTGTCCCCTAAGATAGTTTAGTGCCAAACTGCACAAACATGGCAGGCTTATAGATTATTAGCATTAAAATGGCATATCTTCTGTAAAATTACTGAACTTTACCAAACTATTTCAAAAATTTATTTCTATGTTTTGAAAGTAAAGTAATTCAAGTTTGAAGACCTAAGCAGAAAATGCAACCTGAATGACATAAGATTTTGGGTATTTTGTTGTATTAGACATTTAATACTGGCCCATCCCATTATGAAGATTTGCAAAGATCAATAGCGGAACCTTTTTATAGTAAAGATAAACTCACCATAGTGAAAGTACACATTTCTGAAAAGCGATAAGGACAGAAGGTGACACATAGTGGAGCATGAAGGACTAGTGAAACAGTTACTGTAATAGGGAGGAGTAGGGACAAACTGGGAACTTAAGGGGGAAGATGTAGGAAAGTGGTTTTAAGAGAAGCAAAGGAAATGAGAATCTCCACATTGAGCTGTAAAACTCAAGTTCATTATTAGGGGCCACATATGATGATAAGAAAAAGATTACCACTGCTTTGTCCCTTTTACAAATTCAAGTATAAGTTTTGGTCCCTGAAAGTGCTCCAACACCTGAGTCATAAACAGTTCCTCATATTATTCCCTCTATTTTCTTTCTAAATAAAAATCAGGATTGTGTCTAATGGCTTTTCTTGTTCTCATTTTTTTTTTTTTTTTTTTTTTTTTTGCAGTACGCAGGCCTCTCACTGTTGTGGCCTCTCCCGTTGCGGAGCACAGGCTCCGGACGTGCAGGCTCAGCGGCCATGGCTCACGGGCCTAGCTGCTCTGTGGCATGTGGGATCTTCCCGGACCGGTGCACGAACCCATGTCCCCTGCATCAGCAGGCGGACTCTCAACCACTGTGCCACCAGGGAAGCCCCTCTTGTTCTCATTTTTGAGTTGGCCTTTTTTTCAGACAAGAGGCCACAAATGGTTATGGTCTCAAAACCGATTTAACTAGAGAATAAAATAGTAGTGACTGAAATGTTTTTTTTTTTTTTTTTTGAAGTATAGTTAACTTACAATATTGTGTTAGTTTCAAGTGTACAGCAAAGCTATTTTCCATTATAGGTTATAAAAAGATATACAATACGTGTACTGTACAATAACTCCTTTTTGCTCACCTATTTTATGTATGGTAGTTTATATCTGTTAATCCCATACTCCTAAGTTATCCCTCTTCCCCCCTTTCCCCTTTGGTAACTGTAAGTTTGTGTTCTATGTTTCAAAGTCTTTTTCTGTTTTGTATATAGATTCATTTGTATTATTTTTTAGATTCACCTGTAAGGGTTGTCAACTAGTATTTGTTTTTTCTCTGACTTACTTCACTAACTGTAATAGTCTCTAGGTCCATCCATGTTGCTGCAAATGACAATATTTCATTCTTTTTTATGGCTCAGTAATATTCCCTTTATATATGTATATATATTATCACATCTCCTTTATCTGTTCATCTATTGATGGACACGGGTTATTTCCATGCATTACCTATTGTAAATAGTGCTGCTATGAATATTGGGGTGCATGTATCTTTTTGATAAAGTTTATGACTTTTCTGGATATATACACAGAAGTGGGATTGCTGGATCATATGGTAGCTCTATTTTTAGTTTTTTAAAGAACCTCCATACAGTTCTCCATAGTGGCCGCACCAATTTACATTACTACCAAGAGTGTACAAGGGTTCTCTTTTCTCCACATCCTCTCCAGCATGTATTATTTGCAGACTTTTTGATGATAAATCATCTGACCATTGTGAGGTGATACCTTATTCTAGTTTTGATTTGCATTTCTCTAATAATTAGCTATGTTAAGCATCTTTCCATGTGCTTCTTGGCCATCTGTATATCTTCTTTGGAGAAATGTCTATTCAGGTCTTCTGCCCATTTTTTGATTGAATTGTTTGGTTTTTTTGTATGAGCTGTCCGTATTTTTTTGGATATTAATTCCTTGTAAGTCACATCTTTTGCAATTATTTTCTTCCATTCCATAGGTTATCTTTTCGTTTTGTTGATGGTTTCCTTTTCTGTGCGAAAACTTTTAAGTTTGATTAGGTCCCATTTGTTTAGTTTTGATTTTAGTTCTTTTGCCATGGGAGATAGATCTAAGAAGATATTGCGATGCTTTATTTCCCAGAATGTTTTGCCTATGTTCTCATCTAGGACTTTTATGGTGTCATGTCTTATATTTAGATATTTAAATCATTTTGAGTTCATCTTTGTATATGGTGTAAGGGAATGTTCCAGTTTCATTGATTTACATGTAGCAGTCCAGCTTTCCCAACACCACTTGTTGAAGAGACTTTTTCTCTATTGTATAGTCTTATCTCCTTTGTCATAGATTAATTGAATGTAGGTATATCGGGGCACGAACCCGTGTCCCCTGCATCGGCAGGCGGACTCTCAACCACTGTGCCACCGGGGAAGCCCTATATGTCTGCTTTTGTGCCAATCCACACTGTTTTGAATACTGTAGCTTTGTGGTATTGTCTGAAGTCTGGAAGACTTATGCCTCCAGCTCTGTTTGAAATGCTTTTTACTTGGCAATATATTGTTGCCAGCATCACAGATAAAAAGATGTGTTCAAGAAGAAAACCTTTCCCTGTATCCCTACTTAAAAAATGACCCCATCATCAGAATCTTACAGAGAAACTGACCTTTTTCAAAGAAAGAGCTTATATATCTTGTGCTAAGTAAAAATAAAATGTGTTTAACTTTTTGCCACTAACGTGTTCAGCATTTACACCTTTATGTTTATTTGATACCTGGGAAAATGTGACTTCACCTTCAATCCAAAATGTATTTTGGATTTATACTTATTTAGTTTCCTTTTAAAATGTCTGAATAATACAGTGGCAAAGAATATTTATATACTTAAATGCCAAAATGTGTTTTATGTTGCATAACTTCTCTCTGAGGAGCTGGGTTGGAAATAAGACCTTATAAGTGTTTGGTTCGTTACAGTTTTCTTTACAATGAGCTTTGGAGTAACAGGAAAAAGACCATGATAATAATAATATTCTCAGTTCTCAAATATGCTTAATGCAGGCCAAAATGCTCCAAAATATCAATTAATGGAAGGCTCTTTAGAATTCAGTGAAGATGTCAGAATTCCATTGCTGTTTCATCCAGCAGTGAACAGTGGAGAGTTTTGTCCATCTCTCAGATTCAGATCATGTATTATTTGATTCTGCAAATTGCCATGAAGAAATGGTGGCAGTAATACCAAATCTGAAACTAGAGATATGTTTTATGTCTTGTACAAGTGTCCTGTACCAAGTATTTTTCAACATATATGCTCTCTATTTGATCTGATCTTTTTTCTCTTTCTGCTTTTTCTTCTTAAAGCTCGTGTGTGTGTATATACATATGTGTATGTGTATGTATATACACATACATATACACAAATGGATACTGTATGAAAACAGTGTGTTCTCACTGTGTTTGAGGATATAGTTAACTAGACTAAGCGGACTTCTTAAAGGAATGAGCAAAATATGTTGACCCTCTTGTCAAGGGGAAGTCTGGTGATATTAATATTGAATATTTTCTTTCCAAATGAGGTATAGCATGTTGAATAATACCACAAGATCTACAAACACTTCTGAAACATATTGTAAAGGACTAGGGTATATTTGTGTTCCAAGGGCTGAGCTAGGAACTGCATGCTAGTTTCTGAGGATTTCTGTGAGCCTTTTTCATCTTGCCCTTGGCTGACTCAATTCTGTAGCTAAGGAGGTGTGGGGCAGTTATTTGGACTAGAGTGCCTTTGGAGAGTCCCCACCATTAAAATAGTCTCCACTGGCTTAACTCATGAATAAAATCATACATTCCAAAAGCAAAGAGGCAAAAAAGAAAATATAAACATTTTTCCCTTACACTTGCTTATAATGGGGTTTATTCTTAGTAAGGAGAATTTGTGAAAAAAATTTTTCTTTTGAAATGGAATAGAATAAATAGAACTTTACTGCACCTGGGGATGAATGTGCTTTGAATGCATTTCAAGTGTGTTTTGCATATGCTTAAGCCTAATATGTTAGCTTTTCTTTGGCAGAAGAGTATTCTGCTATGCCCTTTCTTGCCCATTCGACCTAGCAATTCATCAATTGATATCCCTATTTACTGATCAATCACAATTTACTGAAAACCTCCTGTAGACCACATTTGCAATACAGAGAGATGCTATCCAAGGACAAGAATTCTCTTGCATTATGCTCAATTTACTACCATCTAGAGATGCAATGAGAAACAGAGAAAAAGTGTTTTCAAATCCTGCAGCCATCCTTTAGTGCAAGCATAACAGAATGGTAAATAATTTACTTTGGGTCACCTGTGTGATTCACATTCAAAATATTTGCTTAGTCCCAAATTTATGGACAGATATGTTTCGTGAGATTAAAATGTTCAAAAGTGTCTCTTTTAGCCTTGCATTTTATTTGTCTGATCTGTATTCTTTTTTTGTGCAATAAACTGATAAATATTCTAGCCAGGTTTTTTATTAATTCTTCTTGCTTTCCTTTTGTGGCTTTTGACTGACATCTATTCACTTCAAGGGTGATTTTCCTGTTGGCAAGAGGCAGAAGAGGCACACCAAGCATCACCTTCAGGAACAAGCAATTTAAGTACTATAATGAGATGGGTCTTTTCAGAGTCTATAATTGGTGACAAGGTATGGCAGCTTCATATCAGACAAAGATGTACAACACAGAGCTTATTAATGAGGATAGAGCGTCATACTCAAGAAAGCTTCCTGTGACTATGAGACAGGAGAATATAACAGATAGTGTAGGTTGTTACTAAGTCCAATATCTCCAATTTGCATCATAAAACCTTTATGTAAGCCAATTCAAGCTAATCCAGGATGGGATATTTTTCCCCTCTAGAAATCACTAGGGTAGCCAGCAATCCATCACTTTGGATCCCAGCCCTCACAGACAACAGCAATAATCATCTAAACTTGCAGATATGCTCAATTTAATTGGGTTAGTTTAGTAACCTTCCTTGTATTAGAGCCAACTTGCAAAGAGATGTAATATTTTCACAGTTATGAAGACATAGCAGCTGGCCATAGTAAGATTTGATTGTGGATCAAGAAATCAGATTTTCATCAAGTTAAGAACTCTTCATGGAAATATATATGGAATAAATAATAAAGTAAAATGATTAACAAGGAGACTTACAAAGATATTGGCAAGGCATAGGAAAACTGCCTTACTGACAATGCTGAAATCTGTTACTTAGCTTACTCTGGTGGTTTTTACTTATATTTTGGAGAAAACACATTAATTTTAAATAAAACAACAAGATTAAAAAGTAGATATTGAAATAATGTATTATGTTAAGATTTAGAAGCTCTATGAAACTTCAAGATGTTCAAATTGTTTTGTAAATATTAATCCATTAAGCTTTATACAATTTTCTAGGAAGGTAACAGTATCTTCCTTTTTAATATTCTTAAACACTTAAAAAGTTAATAACTTTGATGCAGTCAAATACAATTTTAAGGAAAGTCATAAAGAGAACCCATATTCTGGGTTCTTGGTGCTTTGTTCTAACTGAGAAATGATACTTTTTATTTTGAGAACAATAGAAAACAAGTACCTTTTCTTAATTGTCACCTGGGACCTATTTCAATGAGGCAAGTGACCAAAATGCTGAAGAATAAAACACTGTATAGTCTCTTCACCATCTGCAGCATATTAACAAATTTCCTTGATGAACTGTTTATAGTATAATTACAAAGAAAAATAAGGTTAAAATAAAACAGAATGAAAGGTAAAGGATTGTCTAACTTAAAATGCCCCTTTCCTAGTTATCAAGCATTCATTTGTAGAGAAAGGGGACTTCATTTCAACATGCACTGCTTAAGGGGGAGAGTGTCTTTCTGTTTATAATTAGAGACCGTTTATTCTATTAAGTTGTAGGATTCCCCCTCAGATTGTCACTCTATGATAATGTTTCTAGGGAGTTCATGAATTTTCCAAGTAATTGAAATATTTCTTGAAGTCCAAATTTTGCCTTCATTGATTGTAAGCTGGAAATCATAGCTCAATAAAACTTTTAGAAGCATTTAAAATTAAAATTGTATATGGATGAAGATACCCAGGACCACATTTTAAACTAGCAGTGATTGCATGGGTATTATTACTAATGCATTGCATATGACAAGTTATGAGAAGCTAGAAGCATTTCCTTCTGCACATCAGGACTAAAGAGAAAGAATCCCAAGGGTCAGAGACTGGCTTCTCCTGTTTGGTCAGGGACAAGTCAGGGATAATAAATTAGAATTATAGATTCTAGGGAGGTTGGAAAGACCTACCCCATTTCACTCCTTCTAACCAAGCTTTGATCTTACCCTCAGGATTCTGTGTGTGTGTGTGTGTGTGTGTGTGTGTGTGTGCGCGCGTGTGCGCGTGCACACGCATGTGTGTCTGTTTCTGTGTCTGTCTTTTGGTTCTAACCAAGACACTGATCAAAAAACTGGAATAAGTCCACTTCCTGCCTGACTCAGCATTTATAAAGTGAGGAAGTCAAAGGGAGAGAAAGGATTCATTTTATTCATTAAGACTATCCAATGTCTTAGGTGATACATTAACAATAAGTGCTGTCAGATGTAATATGACATAGAAATTTGTAATTTAGTGAGTCTATTTGTGTACTAAATTTATATTTCATATTATCTATTGTGCTCGTTTCCCACTTTTTTTCTTTTCTGGGTAAGTGAATAAATAACTGAGTTTTAAAGACTGAATTTTCAATTTGTGGGTCCTTCTTTTTCAGTCCACTCTCCCCAGAAACAACTTCGTATGCAACCAGATATGTAGCAGCAAAGAATGTTGAGTAGAGTGTGGGCTTTGATATTAGACAGTTTTGAGGTCAAGCATAGATAATTCCCTTCTTAGTATTAGAACCACAGACAAGCCTTGGCCTCTCTGAGCTTTGCTTTTCTCATTTATGAGCAAAAGTAATACTGTCCACTTTGTAGGACTGGTTTAGTGTCTAGAAATAATATATGTAAAGTGTTCATCTTAGAAACTAGCATTTAATGGATACACAGTGGATATTATTGCTGTTATCATTCCTACTGTTGTTATATGAGCAAGAAGGTCTCTGGGGAAAGGATAATTGTTTGGGTGAGGACTTGTGTAGGATCATATGATAGAGTCTCTTTCAAATTCTTGCTCTTGTGACAAACTGCGTCTGTGCCTTTTCTCCAAGTGAATCATTCACATCCAGCCTGGCCACCTGATTATAACCTCGCCTCTCTTTCACTTTCACTAAGTGTTCAGTAATAAAAATAAGATGACAGTTTGCCACTTCCAAGTGTGGTGACTCAGCCCTCAGGGTTGTTTGTGAAGTGACTTACCTTTCCCTCATTTTGTGCAGTAGAACATTGAAGTAAGGGTGTTAGGTGGTATAAGCTGGTTTTTTTTCCTTATCCTGAAGCGTAAAAGAAGTTATTTTTCTATGTATCTTACCTTTTCTGTGAAGTAATGGTTTGTTCACAAAAATATTAAAAGGGAATTAGACAAGCATTTGTAAATTATTATTAAGATTAAAATTCAAATATATTTCTGTGCAATAAATAATTAAATATCTATTGATACTAATCCAGGACTATTGTAGATGTCGGTTTTAGAACGGGTATAACAATAGTTTAAATTATTTCAGTAATGAAACGTAATAGAAACATGAGGAATTTGTGTGTAAGAAGAAATTTTTTAAAGAGTCCAGTCTTAAGGGAAAGAAGAGGCTAGGAAGCTAACCAAGAATGCCAAAAATGATTGTTTTCAGTTAGATGAAAATATCTTATATGTCCTTTAAAATGAATTAAGACATATTTTATCCTGTTATTTTTTTGACAGGTGTCGTTTTACCAGGGCAGGTGTTGTAATATCTTAGTTACTTTTAGAAAGTAACAGCCACTAATAATTTTTAAAGTTTAAAACTGGTGACCACAGTCATCAGGTGTTGAGCTGAAACTTTCATAATTGTCGGCGATTTATTCTTCCTATCCCTAGAAGTGAGCATTTTTGCAGAGAGTCCAGCACCACACTGTCACTGACTGAAAATAATTTGAAATTGGAGTTGGTAAAACCTACCTATCTGTGAAGCTATCCTACTTGTTCAGCTCTCAAGAGAAAAAGGAAGCTAATCTTTATCAAACATTTACATTTTAACTCTTGCCATTTTTTTCTTCTTTCAGGCAACTTATTTTCTCTGAGTAATTCTCTAAGTTTTACATCTGTGCATGGTCCTCCAGTGTTGTATACCTTATTTTAGTAGTTCCTGGTCCTTTGTTTCTAGAAAGCTAGAGAGTGCTCTCCTTTGTCTATGAGAAGATGAAAAAATATATAATAAACTGTCCACTTTGCTTCACAGTTTATTCCTTCTTCAAGTTAATGTCCTCTCCTTTTGTACTTTTTCTTATGAGCAATGAGTAATGTAGAAAATAACGTGTTCTGTTTCTCATTCTCTAAAAGGGTTTAAACATTGCTGACCATGAAGGAGGTGGCAGGTAAACTCCCAGAGAAAGAGAGTAGCTGACAGCTCTTTGGTGGCAATAGCAAGCAAATGTGTTGTCTTGATTTGTAAAGGGTTTTAATGTCATCAATAGTAATTCAGCAAAGAGAGAGTTGTAAAATGCAGCTCAAAATGTAGCAAATTGCATCATTGTCAATGCTTTAGAATTTTAAAATATCTGCAGCAGATGGTAGAGTGCTAGGAGCAATGTCTTGCTTTAGTGTCTAGGAAAAGTTTATGTCATCATAAACCCTAGCATGATTGTGGCTTCTTTGGCCTGCTGAAAAAAAGTTGTTATTTATTTTCCTTCCAATAATAATTTGCTTTTAAAAATATTTAACAGAGTATCAAGAAATCAGGATTTCTTAGAGAAATTGTTCACTTTCCAAAGATATAAAAGAATATTATATAGTATCCTCAGAAGTAGAGAAATGTTTTGAAACAACTTAATAGGGGTTTTTTTCTCAACAGAAAAATTCTGTGTTATATATTGTCCAGTCTAGTTTTAAATGTCTTGAATAAGGAAGGTATTTTTGCTAAAAAAAAATAAACAAAAAACAGTTCCAGTGCTGTACAAATTCATCAGATTTTAGTTCTGGAAGCTTCTTTAAATATTAGGTATTCCAGTATTTACAAATGGTGGAACTGGAACCCCTCAGGATTTATCTAAGAACATATACCTGGAATTAGGCCACCAGGTATCTCTTCTTCTCCTTCAACTTAGATTTTTGTTTTGTATTTTTTAATGTACTAAATTGTAAAAAAAGTTAATAATCTAATTGATATTTGTGGCAAGTACAAAAACTTCCTAAATTTAAATTGATAATTGTGCAATAATTGTAGCTTTCTAGCCTACAATCTCTTGGAAGAAACTGAGCAATAGGTTGTCTTATTTTTTAGAATCATGCAAAAATCAAAATGAAGAATAGAATAAAATAACCTATATTTTAGAAGGAACACATGTGACAAAAATATTTGAAATTAGGAAATTTTTCACTGGCAAATATTATACAGAAAAGGGCCTTGGGTTCTGTATCGTGGTGGCTACTAGGATCACCTTTGAAGCCAGTCTATCTGGGTTGGACTCTCAACTCTGCCACTTAATGCTTTGTTATTTAAGCATGTTTCTCAATGTCTCTGTGCCAGGGTTTTCTCCTCTCTAAAATGGTGCTACTTATTCCAAGGTGTTGTTGTAAGGATTGAATGAGTTAATAATGTAAAACACTTTACATAGTCTCTGGAAATCAGCACGCTTATAACAAATTCAAGTGCTCTTATTATTATATATTAAACTTCACACATTATAGACTGAACTTTTTGTCAGGAAGACAGTGGCTGAGATAAGCAGAAATGTGTAAGTAGTTATCGGGAAAACTAACTAGTGCCAAAGAATTAGGAGAAAGTTTCCCAAAGCATAACTGGAGAGGTGCTCCAAAAATCATTTTCTACTTTGTCTGTTACATGGAAGTATCCCAACACAGGCAGAGTAAACTATATTCCGTTTCGCTCTTAACCTGTACTTTAGTTCCCTCCAAACTTTTGTACCCTAGTTTCATTCTCTTTATCTGGAAATTTTTTTTTCCTTAAAATTAAGTATGCCGGGGACACTATGATTCCAACTGAGGCTACCAAGAAAAGATGCTCAGATAAGAATAAAATAAGAACAGCCACCCTACTGGCTTTTCTATCTTGTGCTCAGCTTCCCTTGATAATGCTCAAGAGGGAAAAGGTAAACGTGGAAGATGAGAGGGGAGCATATTTATCCCTCCCCAGAGCATCACAAAAATCTAAGATAGAGTCAACTTTAGTTGTTTCTCGCAGTTCAGCCTGACTCCTGGTACCAAGGGACCAGATCAGTCTTCTCACTAACTAGTTGTTGCATCTCACCCCCATCCCCCATCAGTCTCTTTCTGAAGGGCACACACCCTGTGTGGTTCTGTGCATAAAAAGCTAAAGGATAAAGTAAACAAAGAAACTGTCAAAACAAAGGCAGAACATGTTGCTAGGCATGCTAGTGGAGTATTTCCAGAAATCTTTTTTTCTGAGCCTCAATACTTGTTGCCTTAGGCGCCAGGCTGTGGAGATTCTTTTCTTTTGATATAACATTTTGACCTTCATTTATACTCTCTTCAGTTATATGTAAAGTTAGTTGTCAGGATCTAGCATTCCTTAGTCTTTACCCAGTGCATGTTAGTTTATGATCAAGGACAAAGGCATTGATCCCACTAGCTGATGTTCCTGCCATGTAACTGTCACCACTGACATTCACCTTTCTGATAGTCACCCTTGAAAAATAGTGTATCATTTCTGAGGGTCATCTCCTTTCACAGATTCAGACCTTGATGTATATGGGAAAAAAAAGCCAATTTTTTCCCACTATCTTTGTCCATCAATTCAACATAGCTCTCCAACCACAAGATACGAAAGAAATCTGTTAGAACATGACTCATTTTTACAAGCGTTCACAAATGCTGCATATCAAATTAGGACTCAGAAAAAATTAGGAAAGTCACCCAAATAAGAGACAGATATAATATACTTCCCTTATAAACTGAGTAAATTTTGTCACTAAGTATCATTATACATGTCATTTCCTGTGCCAGTGAAAAATACCAAGGACGCAGCTTTTTCCAGTGACCTTGCATCCTTTGTTGATGCTCGATATTCTCCTGTCCTAGAGAGTGCCGCTGATTCATGCCATTCCTATGTATGGAAAAATTGGGGTTCTTTTTGACATCATTTTTATAACTCAAATGTAGATTGGTACCTTGGATTGTCAATTTCTACATTCTTTGTTGATACACAGTAAATATTGCTTGTATATTTTCCTTTGGAATGAGTACATCACAAACATGAAGTATATGTGAAATGTAGGAGGTTCTCAACAGGAGATTTCCTGTTGGGAGATTGGTAAGACAGCAAAGCTCCTATAACACAAAAATATGTGTTAATGGAATGATCACCTGCAAAATTAGTCCCTAATTTGACATCTGTTTCCTATTCATCATTTCTTTATTGACTACATTTAACTGACTTTCAGAAAACAGCGCAAGCCAAAGGCAGGACAAAGGTATTGATATATGAACCTGAATTTTATAAAAGATGCTAGATTTTTTGAAATCACTGTGCCTTGGAATAATCTTATATTGCCTTCCTCCTTTGAAGCTGAGCTCTGATTTTTTTTTCAGACACCTACACAAATCCTTATCTCCAGAGGGGATTCTAATCAGACTGTCCAAGTGTCTGGCATCTCCTTTTTAGCTATTGTTGAACCAGAATGAGCCTTTGATTTAAGTTATATCTTCAATAGAAGAGAATGATTTCTGTCCTAGGCTTTGAGAGGAATAGAGTTTTCCCTTTCACATGTTCTTATTCTCTCTTTTTATGGAATTCAATAAATAATCCTCAAATACCTTTGGAAACCACCCTGCAACTATAAGGGAGCCAGCCTTTGGTTAAGACCTAGGGTATGGAAGGCAGGTTGAGAGACCAAAAAAACATGTGTTTTTGATAGTGTCTTTGAACACCTGTCATATGGTAGCTGGGGCACACTCTAGCTCCAGTTACGTATGCTAATAAATTTCCTTGCAGTTAATATATTTTTGAGTTGGGAATATCAAATATTTCAAGCAAAAACACCATAATTGAAAGTTATAGGAAGAATTATTAGAATCATAATCAAAGACACTTACAGATCGGCACACGGAAGAATTACACCATTTACCAATTGCAAAAAAGAAAATGTCCAAGGATAGGATATTTTATGCGTTCCAAAAGAGAATATTTGGATATCAGAAACTGAAGAGAGGCTTGGGGAAACTTGATGAATCACTAACGTATTTTTTTCAAGTTTATCTCTATAGCAGCCCATATCAGGGAAATATGAAGGTGTTCTAACTGCCTTAAATAATTTCACCGGAAAAATCTGCCTCCTTCCTAAAAGAAACTCCTTGTTTATTCTAAAATTAGTGTATATTATCCATGGATATTGATTTATTAATAATTGATAGATTAAATTATTTTAAAATATATGTTATCACCTTTCAGTATAAGTTTCTAAAATATGGTTAATTATTTGAAGTGGATTGACTTTTAGTTATTTTTTTCCCCTAACAATATCATATGCAAAACATTTTTTGCATGTAGTCAATCATGATCTACTCTTTCCAGTTTTAGATAGGAATGAAATTGTAAATGGAATTACTAAGTATTTCTCTTTCAAAATAAGTAAAGCACTATTATGCCATAAATTAATGCATGTGATGAGCCAACTTACATATTTTACAATATGACATGATTCTAATGTCGTAGCAGCTATAACATGGCTAGCTTACAAAATGATTCAAATTATGGCCAAGAACCAGTGTTTAAAAAGTACTTCCTTCTTTGAGTACAGGTTTTCTTCCAAATATTTTTTTTTCCCTTAACATTATAATCAATCATAAACAAGTCTAAGGGAGCAACATTTGTTAGACACTGGAGAGTCAAGGAAATATGAGACATGATCCTTCCCCTCAAAAAGATTTTGAGGAAGAAACTGTATATATTAAAGTGAATAGAGCTATGGGCAAAAGCAGTGCTAGAGATAAAAAGCACTATGGTCCTTGAGAGGAGGTTGTGGTACCTATGGATCTGGCTGAGTACTCCCCAAACACCAGAGAGATTATAATCTTGAGATTACATGCTTGCTATTCAACGTGTGTCCATGGACCATAGGACAGCATCACCTAGGAGCTTGTTAGAAATGCCAACACCTAGACCCTGCCCTGGATCTACTGAATCGCAGTCTCCATTAACAAAATTCCCCGAGTGATTTATATGCACAGTGAAATTTAAGAAACATATATAGGGTATGATGAAAAGAAAGATTTTAATCCTTTTTCCAATTTTTTTTCCTGAATTGGCTATCTATAAGAATTTAATGCCAACCTTAATATATTCACAGATTTTTTATTCACTTTGCAAGCAACATTTGAAGTAATATTAATGTTTCATGTGCAGGACAACTCTGCAAGATGGGCACTCCACAACTACTGTGTAGGTGTGGGAGGGCTTCCATACAGAGCTCTCATTCCCAGAGATCATCCATGGATTTCCTCTTTGTTATCTCCAGATTGACTGCAGGAATGTATGGGGAAGGAGAAGGAGCATTTGACAGGAGACCTGATTTCTGTTCTCCGTTTGGGTACTAATTAGCAGCATAATCTGAATCATATAATTATTCCAAAAATTAATATTTTCTTATCTATAAAAGGATATTGAACGATCACCATGTTTTCTTTCAACTCTGAATTTTAATAATTCTCTTTCAGATTATCACACATTAGAAGTTAAAAGGAATAAACCTAACACTACTTAGCCTTCTGTGCAATTTTTTTAGAGAAAAGCATGATGAAGAATTGGTATTGTGTGTGGTGTATATATGAAAGCAGATTGTTCTTGGGTTAAAAACAAGAAGATGCTGAGCTTCCTCGGTGCCTTGTTATTTAAAGGAACTTTTTGCTTACTTTAAAACACAAAACAGATTTTTCACCTTCAACAGCCAACATTGAGATGTTGTACATATTTCTTATATAAGCTAAACATTGTTGGTATGACTCATAAAGAATACGAATGAACTCAACCTTGCCCTACGTGCTTATTTTCTTATTTCCCTCTTTGACCTAATTTCCTCAAACTTCCTTTTATTATTTAGAGGTTTTTATATATATTTTTTGAAGACCAGTAGTTTCTTATCAAATGCTTTGCCTTCAAAAATTCATAAAGTAGATGATTGTTGAATGTCTCTTGGGATCAAGGCAATGCTGATATTCATGGGACATTCAAAGAAATAAAACAAGTCCATGGTGTTAACACTTACAAGTAACTGAATGGTGTAATTAAGGTTATAAATAAGGTTTTCCACATCCGTGCCAACACTTGTTTTTTGTGGGGTTTTTTTGTTTGTTTGTTTTTTTGTGGTACGCGAGCTTCTCACTGTTGTGGCCTCTCCCGTTGCGGAGCACAGGCTACGGACGCGCAGGCTCAGCGACCATGGCTCACGGGCCCAGCCGCATGTGGGATCTTCCCGGACCAGGGCACGAACCCATGTCCCCTATATCGGCAGGCGGACTCTCAACCACTGCACCACCAGGGAAGCCCTATTTGTGTTCTTTTTGATAGTAGCCATTCTGACAGGTGTGAGGTGATATCTCATTGTGGTTTGATTTGCATTTCTCTGATGATTAGAGATGTTGAGCATTTCTTCATGGGCCTGTTCACCATCTCTGTGTCTTCTTTGGAAAAAATATCTATCCAGGTCTTTGGCTCATTTTTTAATCAGGTTGGTTGTTTTTTTGATGTTGAGTTGTATGAGCTGCTTATATATTTTGGATATTAACCCCTTAATCAGTCATATTATTTGCAAATATTTTCTCCCATTCTGTAGGCTGCCTTTTTGTTTTGTTGATGGTTTCCTTTGCTGTGTAATAGATTTTAAGTTTAATTAGGTCCCATTTGTTTTTTTTTTATTTTTTGCGGTACGCGGGCCTCTTGCTGTTGTGGCCTCTCCCGTTGCGGGGCACAGGCTCCGGATGCGCAGGCTCAGCGGCCATGTCTCATGGGACCAGCCGCTTCGCGGCATGTGGGATCTTCCCGGACCGGGGCACGAACCCATGTACCCTGCATCGGCAGGCGGACTCTCAACCACTGCACCACCCGGGAAGCCCCCATTTGTTTATTTTTGCTTTTATTTCCTTTGCTTTAGGAGACAGATCCAAAAAAAAATATTGCTATGATTTATGTCAGAGTGTTATGCCTGTGTTTTCTTCTAGGAGTTTTATGGTTTCCAGTCTTACATTTAGGTCTTTAATAGGGGAAATTTTTTCTCAAATATTTTTAACCCAGGGTTGGTTGAATCCATGAATTCAGAACCTACAGATAAGAAGGGCCGACTGTATACATTCTTCTCACCTTCTTCATGTTTTGCTAGCTGGATGTGATGGACTACAAGACTCTAGTGCTTGGGTTGGCAAACTGTGGTCCATAGACCAGATCTGCCATGCTGCCTGTTGTGTACAGTTTTATTGGAATGCAGCCACACCCATTCATTTACATATTGTTTGTGGCTGCTTTGTGCTATAGTAGTGGAGTTTAATTGTAACAGAGACCTATGGCATGCAAAGCCTAAAATATTTAGTATGTGGCCCTTTACAGAAAAACTTTATCAACCCCTGCCCTAGGAGACAGCAAAGTCAAAATCTTGAAGGAACGTGGGTCCCCAAATCACTGAGAAGAGAGCTGCCACCAACGTGAACCCAAACTTCCTGAACTATTATATGAGCCTGGGGGGGAAAAGAAAACAAAAAAAAAACCCTGCTATATTTGATATATTAAATTTCAGAGTTTATTTGTAACATCAGTTTATCGTATCTTTGTTAGTACATCCATTTTCAGATGAAAAAAAAAGTAAGTCAGAGAAGTTAAATCATTTAGCCACAAATACTTTAGTAAATGAAATTGAAAAAGACAGGATTTGATTGCAGGTCTGGGTAACGCTAAAATCTGTGCTCTTTCTAAATTCAGAGTGATCATCTTTGGTTGCTGAGTTCACAAGCGATTTTTATTTTCTTCTTTGCATTCTCATATATGTTTTTCTAATAGCTTTATTGAGATACATTCATATACCAACAAATTCTCCCTTCTAAAGTATACAGTTCAGTGATTTTTAGTATATTCACAGCATTGTACACCATCACCGATATCTAATTTTAGAACATTGTCAGCACTCCAAAACAAATCAGATTAGCAGTGACTTCCTAATCCCTACTCCTCCTATCACCTGGGAACTTTTGATACTAATCCCCAATCCTATTCAAAGTGGAACAATGATGAATTTACCTCTTCTGGACATTTTATATAAATGGAATCATACAATATATGGTCTTTTGTGACTGGTTTAACTTAGTGTAACATTTTCAAAATTCCTCCATGACATAGCATATATCAGTACTTCCTTCATTTTTATTGATGGATAATAATATTCCGTTGTATGGATATATCACATTTTTATCCATTAATCAGTTGGGTTGTTTCCACTTTTTAGCTTAAGAATAATGTTGCTATGAACATTTGTGTATGAGTTTTTGTGTAAACATATATTTTTATTTCTCTTGGGTATATAAGTAGGAGTAGAATTGCTTGATTACATGGTAACTCAATGTTTAACATTTTAAACAACTGCCAAACTGTTTTTCAAAGTGTATGCACCATTTTATGATCTCACCAGCAATGTATGAAGATTCCACTTTTTTCACATCCTTACTAAAACTTGTTTTTGCTTGTCTTTTTTTTTTTACTTTAGCTATCCTTATGGGTGTATAGTGGTATCTCAATTGTGGTTTGATTTGAGTTTTCCTAATAACTAGCATTTGCTTATTGACCAGTTGACTATCTTCTTTGGAGACATGTCTATTCAAATTCATTGCTTACTTTAAATTTTAGTTATTTGTCTTTTTATTGTTGAGTTGTAAGTGTTCTTTATATATTCTGGATACAAGTCCTTTATCAGATAGATACATGATTTTAAAATATTTTCTCAGATTTTTTGGGCATTTTTGTGTTGTTTTGTTTCTTTTCTCTTTTTGGTGGTATCCTTTGAAGCACAAAAGTTTTTAATTTTGATGAACTCTATTTTTTTTTTTTGTCACTTCTACTTCTGGTGTCATTCAAGAAACCATTGGCTAATACAAGATCATGAAGATTTATACCTATGCTTTCTTATAAAGTTTTATAGTTTTAGCTCTTACTTTTAAGCCTACTATAAATTTTCACTTAATTTTTTTCTATGGCGTGATATAGTTGTCCACCTTTACTCTTTTTTTTTAAATAGATCTTTATTGCAGTATAATTGCTTCACAATACTGTGTTAGTTTCTGTTGTACAGCAAAGCGAATCAGCCACATGCATACACATGTCCCCATATCCCCTCCCTCTTGAGGCTCCCTCCCACCCTCCCTATCCCACATCTCTAGGTCATCGCAAAGCAGCGAGCTGATCTCCCTGTGCTATGCTGCTGCTTCCCACTAGCTAACAGTTTTACATTCAGTAGTGTATATATGTTGATGCTACTCTCACTTCACTCCCGCTTCCCCCTCCCCCTGCCCTGTGTCCTCAAGTCCATTCTCTATGTCTGTGTCTTTATTCCTGCCCTGCCACTAGGTTCATCAC